>NC_134541.1:69534080-69843821 GCF_050624435.1 Tenrec ecaudatus | reverse complement strand
ATGCTATTGCTTCGGCAGCACTCAAACACAACAATACAATGAAACACAATGTTGCGCAGCCCTAGATTCCCCTTTTCTTGGGCTCTTAGATTTGAACATAGATTTCCTTTTCCTTATTTTGAACAAAGACTCCAATTTCCCAACAACCAAAATGTTTTCCCCTGTCCTTTGCTCTACATGATAAGTGACACCCACACAAAAGGCTTTATAACCCTCTGGGGGTTGAACAACCCTTTCACAGGGGTCACCTAAGACCATCAGAAAACATAAATATTTCACAATATATAATTACATATTGTTGGTGATTAATCACTATGCTTTAATTATGTTTAATTATGTTCAATTTGTAACAATGAAAATACATCCTGCACATCAGATATTTACATTGAGATTCATAACAGTAGCAAACTTACAGTTATGAAGTAGCAATGAAAACAATTCCACAACATGAGGAACCTGTTTTAGGGTCGTGGCATGAGGAAAGTTGATAACCTCTGCTTTACAGGTTTCCCTCTGCAAAGAAAGAAGCCAAGGAGCCACTCTTCTCAAACCTCTAAGTGCCATCCCCACTTAAACTTGTTTTCTGAAAAACCAAAAGGGATAGTGACTGCTGGGGTGGGGGATGATTATTTCAAATTGTCTGCAGTTGATACCATATCACAGCCCCTTCTGCTTTGGTTAAGCAGAGCTCAGAAATCCATTTGGAGGTGATTCCACTCATTTCCACCCCCCCTGCCCTGTCCATAGCAAACATTTTACACCCATACACACCCTCCTCATGTATAAATGAGCAGCACACCCACACCCACCCACACACTCATATACTCACAGGTGCAGGATGCTTAAATAGATAGAAAGTCCTCTGAATGGCCCTTGACCCCGAGGTAAGGTAAAGGAGTAAGGAAGTAATAGGGGCTCAATTAGTGAGCAAACCCATATCTTTGTTGCATGCCTACTGCATATCAGGGATTGTGCTAGATGCTGGCATACAATGATGCACAAATAGGATACATAAACTAATAAGTGATCAAACATGGTTGTTACATTATGAACTGGGACAGGTGGGGGAAAGGTAGCATCCTTAGTCAAGATCAAACTTCCGAGTTCTACTTCTCTTCCTGGCCCCATAACAGGGTGCATTCTCAACATGATCCCTGGCTTTCACAGTGTAGGCTTGGAGTAAGATTAAAAGCATCCATCCTCTCTCCCTTTCTTGTCCTTTTGATCAATGTGACAAATGCTTTCTGGGTAGGAGGCCTTTCTTCCTAGTGAGTCCGGGAAGATCTGCATAGAGCCGTGATGAACAACCCTGCCTTATTGCTCGAGGTCAGCATCCAACTGGGGCCTGGAAAAACTGTATCACTAGGGCCTGTGGTGTGCTCCTCCGGGGCAACAACTCTATACCGGGAATGAAAGGCAAGGGCCAGAAACTGTCTATGGGCTAAGTTTAATTTTAAGTCAGTGTCCAGGAGAGAAAATGTTTGGTTCTTGGCAGACAGACTCATTTGGCCAAGACAGATAAGCTGTGGGAGGTCTACATGTTTAGACACAGTAAATGCAGCAGAGAGAAGCTGGCCTCTCTTACTCTGGATGAGTTATCTGAGAATGCTTCCATGCCCACTATTCACTGGGTGGAGAGTGCTCACATCCCAAACTCTGGGAATATTTAGGGAAATTGCTCTCTAGTGAGAAGAGAAAATTCTTACCCAGATAGCTGGAACAATATTTTTCTCATCTGTGAGACAGTAACTGCTGGAAATTAGTTTTTTAAAAAAGAAAAAGAGCAGGGGAGGACAATGCTGGGCATAGTTCTAGCCATCAAGCTGTGATCGGGTGAAGGAACAATTCTTTTTTTCCCCCCACTAACTCAACCATTTATTAAGCACCCACTCTGTGCCAAGCATTGTGTTAGATGCTAGTGACACAGAGCTGAATAGAACAAAATAAACTCAGTCAATACCCTGTAATTCATTATGTTTATTGCATACTTCTTTATCATAGGATATGTGGGTTCGTTTGTCTTTCTCTCTTTATTAGACTGAAGCTCCATAAAGGAGAAAGGAAAAGGAATCTATATTTATTAAGTGCCAAGTGTCGGTTATTAGGAGCCCTGGTGGCATAGTGGTTATGCATCGGGTTGCTAACCAAAAGGTCAAGAGTTCACAACCACCACTGTGCCCCTTGGGAGAAAGATGACATTTTCTACTCCAGTAAAACACTCGAAAACACACAGGGGAAAATTCTACCCTGACCTGTGAGTTAGAATTGACTTAATGGAGTGAGTTTACTGTTGTGGTGGTTGTTTGGTGCCATCTAGTCAATTCCAACCCACAGTGACTGGGTTAGTCTGGGTTGACTAGAGAAGCAAATCCAGGGAGACTCATATGTATAAGAAAAAGTTTTATATAAGCGATTAGTAACGGATTAAGAAAGCATCCCAGCCCAGTCCAGTTCAAGTCCATAAGTCCAATGATAACCCATATATCTGATACCAGTTTATAAATTACTCTTCAGAATCACGCAACACATGCCGTGACACAGAATGCAGGAAGATAACAGGCCAGTGGGTGGAAAGTCTTGTGTAGCCAGTGATGGTTGAAACATCTCAATGTTGGCTGGTGCCTCCTCCAACTCCAGGGCTTCAACATAGCTCCATGTGTCTCATCTCCCCCAAGAAGAATTTATTTCAAAGGATGGCATTGAATCTACAGCTCTGGGAGAAGGACATAGCTGATTGAAGCACACAGAAGCAGATGAAGGGGGAGGAGGAGAGAGTGGAGCACATCCTGGCCCACTAGGCCTTGAGGATGATGTTCCTGATTAGAGCAGCCAGTCCACAGACAAGACCACATGGCGGGCCCCACTATGAAACATAACATCCCTCACTGACCCATAACCTTACAGGGGACAACACCAGAGACACAGTATAGGAATTGCATTTGATCTGACCCTGCCACACCAAGGAAAAGCACTAAGGGGGTGCAATAGAACAGCAAGGGAATGGAGTGGTGAGGTCCCCAGGGACTGCTGTAGGTGTACTTTGGGGCCAGGGCGTGGTGCCCCAACAGACTGGACTGGAAAACACTCCTAAAGACCAACAAGCTTTCCTTGAACTAACTATAAGCTTTTTTTCTTGTGTTTTGTTTTTGTCATTGGTTTGTTGTTATTGTTTTGTTGTATATTGTTGCTTGGTTTTGCTCTATAGTGTTTTTCTGCATGTTATTATCTCTGCAGGTCTGTCTAAATAAGATAGGCTGGAGGAACAATCTGGAGGAGAAAACCATGGGACTGACAGTTCTCAGGGGGACATGGGAGAGGGGGAGTGGGGAGGGAAGGTAGTGGTGTTAACAAACCGAGGGACAAGGGAACAACAAGTGATCCAAATTGGTGGTGAGGAGCGTGTGGGAGGCCTGGTAGGGCATGATCAAGGGTAATGTAACCAAGAGGAACTACTGAAACCCTGGTGGGGACTGAGTATGATAGTGGGACAGGAGGAAAGTCAAAGAAAATAGAGGAAAGAGCTGGGAGCCAAAGGGCATTTATAGAGGTCTAGATAAAGACATGTACATATGCAAATATATTTATATATGAGGATGGGGAAATATATCTACATGCATATATTCATAGGTTTAGTATTAAGGTAGCAGAAGGACATTGGGCCTCCACTCAAGTACTTCCTCAATGCAGGAATACTTTCTTCTATTAAATTGGCATTCTGTGATGCTCACCTTTCTGACACAACTGCTGAAGACAAAGCGGGTAAATAAGCAAATGTGGTGAAGAAGGCTGATGGAGCCTGACTATCAAAAGATATAGCACATGGGGTCTTAAAGGCTTGAGGGTAAACAAGCAGCTATCTAGCTCAGAAGCAATAAACCCCACGTGGAAGAAGCACACCAGCCTGTGCGATCACGAGGTGTTGAAGGGATCAGGTATCAGGCATCATCAGAACAAAAAATCTCACCATAGTGAATGAGGAGGGGAGTGCGGGGTGGAGACCCAAAGCCCATTTGTAGGCTACTGGACATCCCCTTCCAGAAGGGTCTTGGGGAGGAGACGAGCCAGTCAGGGTGTGATGTAGCAATGAAACATACAACTTTCCTTTAGTTCCTAAATGCTTCCTTCCCCACTAATATCATGATCCGAATTTTACCTTGCAAATCTGGCTAGACCAGAGGATGTACACTGGTATAGATAGGAATTGGAAACACAGGGAATCCAGGGTGGACGATCCCTTCAGGACCAGTGGTTTTAGTGTCAATACTGGGAGGGTAGAGGGTGAGTGGGTTGGAAAAGGGGAACCAATTACAAGGATCTACATGTGACCTCTTCCCTAGGGGACAGACAACAGAAAAGTGGGTAAAGGGAGACGTTGGACAGGGCAAGATATGACAAACTTATAATTTATAAATTATCAAGGGTTCATGAGGGAGGGGGCAGTGGGGAGGGAGAGAAAAAATGAGGAGCTGATGCCAGGGACTTAAGTGGAGAGCAAATGTTTTGAGAATGATGAGGGCAATGAATGTACAAATACGCTTTATACATTGATGTATGTGTGGATGGTGATGAGTTGTATGAGCCCCTAATAAAACATTAAAAATAAAAAAGAATGAGACACAGCCTGCTCCTGTGCTATCTTCACAATTGCTCCTATACTTGACCCCATTGTTGCAGCCACTGTGTCAGTACATCTCCTTGAGGATCCTCCTTTCTTTAACTGCCCCTCTACCAACCAAGATGTCCTTCTCCACAGACTAGTCTCTCCTGGAAACATGTTCAAAGTACATGAGACTAAGTCTCAATGTCCTTCCCTTTAAGGAGCACTCTGGCCATACTTCTTCCAAGACAGATGTTTGTCCTTTTAGTAGTCCATGGCACTTACAATATTCTTCACCAGGACTACAATTCAAATGCATCAGTTTTTCTTTAGTCTTCCTTATTCAATATCCAACTTTCACATGCATATGAAGCAAGTGGCTTGTGTGAAGTGTACCGTAGTCTTCCAAGTAACATCCTTGCTTTTTAATACTCTAAGGTCTTGTGCAGTAGATTTACCTAATGCAACTCGTCTTTTGATCGCTTGACTACTACATCCATCAGCATTGATTGTGGATCCAAGCAAAACAAATCGTTGACAACTTCAATCTTTTATCTATTTACAATGATGTTACCTATTGATCCAGTTGTGAAGATTTTGGTCTTCTTTACATTGAACTGCCATGAATACTTAGGGCTGTAATCCTTGATTTTCAATAGCAAACGCTTCAAGTTGTCCTCATTTTCAGCAAGAAATGCCTCATCTGCCTATCACAGATGGTTAATAAGCCTTCCTCCAATCCTGATGCTACATTCGTCTTCATAATCCAGATTCTTTCATTATTTGCTTTGTATATAGATTGAATAAGTATGGTGAGAGGATATAAACTGGATGCAGAATTTTGAACCATGCAGAAGTCCTTGTTCTGTTCACACAACTGCCTTTCGATTCATGTACAACTTCCACATGACAAATGAATTGTTCTGGAATTACCATTCCTCTCAAAGTTATCCGTGGTTTGTTCTCTTTTCCCCACCCCTCTACTTAACCAAGAATGATGTTCTTTTCCAGGGTCTGGTCTTTATAATAAGTATAAAGTCTATGAGACAAAGTTTTTCCATGCCTACTTATTTATTTATTAATCTTTTTGGGGTGTGGGGTGGTGGGGGCTCTTACAAATCTTTTGAAAACCCATCATTTGCCATGCCTAATTCTAAGGAGAATTCTGGCTCTTTCTTCCAAGGCAGAATTGTTTGTTCTTTTGGTAGTCTGTGGTAACTTCAACATTCTTCTCCAGCACAATCCAAATGCATTAATTCTTCTTAGGTGTCCCTGGGGTCAGGCACACTTTAGTCCTCAAAGTCACACCCTTGACCTTCAACACTTTATAGAAATCTTGTGCAACCGATTTATCTAATGCAACGTATCTTTTGATCTCTTGACTCCCATGAGCATTATTTGTGGATCCAAGTAAGATTAAAACCTTGAAAACTTTAATCTTTTCTCCATTTATCATGATGTTATCTGTTGGGCCATTTGTGAGGATTTCAGTTTTCGTTGATTTGTAATCTATATTGAAGGTTGCGATCCTTGATCTGTATGTGCTTCAACTTCTCACTTTCAGTAAGCAAGTTTGTGTCATCTGTATATCAAAATTGGTAATAACCCTTCTTTCAAACCTGATGCTGTATCCGTTCAAGTTCAGCTTCTTTGATTATTTGCTCAATGTGCAGATTGTATTAGAATGGTAAGAGGATACAATCCTAATGTCTTTTCTGATTTTAAACCTTGTGGTATTTCCTTGATATGTGGACTACCTCTTGATCTGTATACAGGTTCTACATGAACAAAATGAAGTGTTCTGGAATTCCCATCCTTCTCAAAGCTACCCATAGTTTGTTAGGATCCACACAGTTAAACACAAGTAAATATCTTCCTGGCATTCTCTGTTTTTACCCAAGAATCATGTGACATTAGCAATGATATTCATTGTTACACACCCTCTTCTGAATTCTGCCTGAATTTCCAGCTGCTTACTCTCAATGTGCTGTTTCAACTGTTGTTGAATGATCTTCAGCAAAATTTTACTTGCATATGACAGCAATGGTATTGTTTTATAATTTCTATATTCTGTCGGTTCATCTTTCTTTGAAATGGGTACAAATATGAATCTCTTTAAGTGAGTTGACCAGGTAGCTGTCCTACAAATTTTTTGGCATAGATGAATGAGTGTTTCCAGTTCTTCAACAATGTATCAAAACATTTAAATTGGTATTCTATCAACTCATGGTGCCTTGTTTTTGGCTAATGCATTTAGTACAGCTTGGTCTTCTTCCTTGAGCATGTTTGGTTCTTGCTCATATGATGCCTCTTGAAATTATTGAATGCCAACGACTTCTTTTGGCAGAGTGACTCTGTGTGTTCTTTTCATCTTCTTTGGATGCCTCGTGCATCATTAAATATTTTGCCATAGATTCAATATTGCAAGTTGAGGCTTGAAATTCTCTTGAGTTCTTTCAATTTAAGATATGCTGAATGTGTTCTTCCTTTTGGGTTTTCTCATCCCAGATCATTGCACATTTACTATAATATTTTACTTCATCTTCTTAAACTGCCCTTTGAAATTTTCTGCCCAGCTTTCTTATTTCATCTTTTCTTCCATTTGCCTTAGGTACTTTAAAGTTAACAAGTTTCAGAGTCTCTTCTGACATCCACTTTAATCTTGTTTTCGTATCTGACTTAAATGACCTTTATCTTTCTTCATGTATGATGTTCTTGATCCCATCCCACAGGGTGTCAGGTCTTCTGTCATTACTGTATGCTAATAACATTTAGACCTGAGTGTCATACACTACTCTAGTCTAACTGTGACCTCATAAAATCGGAAAGATATAGGGCATAGCTCTCCTGGATTAAGTATTGTTTCTGGAGAGGGTGAGGTTTCATTTGGGAGTGGACATTGCCACTATGTGGGTTGTTAACAGTGACCAGACATCCTGCTTTTGGTGGTACAGTCCGGCTTTTGAAAAAATTGTCCCGCATCCCGCGGCATTTTTAAAAAGTCCCGATTTTTGGAAAGAATGCACGACAAGCTAGGGTATGCAGTTTTCAGCTGCCATGTGGCTATTTCGCCAGGATATGAGTTTTATCAATTGTGTCCCGCTGGTGTCCCGCTTTACCAATGTTAAAATCTGAAGCAGAAAGAGCAAACTGATCCTTTCAGGAGAACCCGGACAGATGAGCAATCACACAACCTACATGAAAAATCTCCAGGGTGGAAGAAGCTAGAAAATGAATTGTGTCCACTTTAAAGCAACTAGGCTCTTTAAAAAATAATTTAAGGTGATATTTTTCATCATTTTATTGGGGGTTCATACAATTCTTATCATAATCCATACATTCAACCATTGTGTCAAGCACATTTGTACATTTGTTGCCATCATCATTCTCAAAACATTTGTTTTCCACTCGAGTCCTTGGTATCAGCTCCTCATTTTTCCCTTCCTGCTTCATCCTCCCTTCCTCACAAACCCTTGATAATTCATAAATTATTATTATTTTGTCATGTTTTATACTGTCTGATGTCTCCCTTCACCCACTTTTCTGTTGTTCTTCCCTCAGGGACAGGGTAATATGTAGACCCTTGTGATTGGCTCTCCCTTTCTCACATACCTTCCATTTCCCCTCCTGGTATTGCTACTCTTATTGGTCCTGAGGGGTTTATCTGCCTGGATTCCCTGTGTTTCCAGCTTTTTATCTGTACCAGTGTACATTCTCTGGTCTAGCCAGATTTGTAAGGTAGAATTGGGATCATGATAGTGGGGGGAGGATGCATTAAAGAACTAGAAGTAAGTTGTATGTTTCATTGGTGCTATATTGAACTCTGACTGGCTCATCTCCTCCCCAAGACCCTTCTGTAAGGTGATGTCCTGTTGTCTAGAGATGGGCTTTGAGTCTCCACTCCACACTCCCTCTCATTCACAATGATATGATTTTTGTTCTTTGATGCCTGATACCTGATCCTATCGACAGTTCATTATCACACAGGCTGGTGTGCTTCTTTCCTGTGGGCTTTGTTGCTTCTCAGCTAGATGGCTCCTTGTCTGTTTTCAAACCTTTAAGACCCCAGATGCTATATCTTTTGATAGCCAGGCACCATCAGTTTTTTTCCCACCACATTTGCTTATGCACCCACATAGTCTTCAGCAATCCTGTTGGGAAGGTGAGCATCATGGAATGCCAGTTTAATAGAACAAACTGTGCTTTCATTGAGGGAGTACTTGAGTGGAGGCCCAATGTCCATCTGCTACCTTAATATTAAACCTATAAATATATGCACATAGATCTATTTCCCCATCATCAAATATAAATATATTTACATATGTACATGCCTGTATTTAGGCCTCCATAAATGCCCTTTGACTCCTAGTTCTCTCGTCTATTTTCTTTTATTTTCCTCTTGTCCCACTGTCATGCTCAGCCTTCATTTGGGTTTCAGTAATTCCTCTCGGTTACACTGCTCTTGATCAAGCCCTACCAGGCCTCCTACACGCTCCTTACCATCGATTTTGGATCACTTGTTGTTCCCTTTTCCTTGGGTTTGTTAACACCCACTTCCTTCCCCCACCCCATGTCCCCCTGGAACCGTTGGTCCCATTCTTTTCTCCTCCTGTCCCACCTATCTTATCTAGATAGACCTGCAGAGATAATAATATGCACAAAAAACAAGACAGAGCAAAACAAAGCAATGAAAGAAAAGAAAACAACAATGACAGAAAAAAGAAAACCCTGTACATAGTTCCAGGTCTGTTTGTTGACCTTTAGGAGTGTTTTCCAGTGAGTCTGAAGGGGTGCCACGTCCTGGCCCCAAAGTCTGTTTTTGGTATTCCCTGAGGACTTCATTGCTCTGTTCCCCTTGCTGTTCTGTTGCACACTCTCAGTGTGGTGGAGTCAGATCAGGAACAACCCTTATTGTGCCTCCAGTGTTGTCCCCTGTAGTGCTATGGGACAGTGAGGGACGTCTTGTCTCCTAGTGGGGCCAGCCCTGTGGTCCTCTCTGTGCTTTGGCTACTCTGAGGAGGAATATCATCCTCAGGGCTTGGTGGGTCTAAGGTGAATTTTTAAAAGTCAAATAATTTGGTGTCTACAGTGAAGGTTCACACAGCAAATTAGGGTCTCACCTAGAAATTTCTATACAAAATATTCATTGATATTGGTTACATTTTTCATAATGCTTCAATCTCATTCATTTTCTTCTGACTGTGCCATTTTCAGTACTCCACTTTCCCTGCTCCCTTGCCTTATGACCTTTGCTTAATTTGGTCTCAGATAGATGGTTCTGTTTGTTTTTTTTTTTAAGGAACTCCAGTTACTTCTTAAAGTGTGCACCCCTTCCCAGATTTGATGCTTGACTCCTTGTGCCGTGCATTCTGGCTGCTGAAGACCATAACTAACAGAATGAAGTTGACTGCCCAAATCCTCAGCCCCTGAGGGCTTAGAAGCTGGATATAGTATCAAGGCAGCACATGCTGATATGGCTCATCTCCGGGGATGTTGGATGAGCAGAAGGATACAGGGTGATTCTGTAAGAGGTGGTATTCGAAAGAGCAGTAAGAATGGGGGTAGGGTTAAGGAGAGGCTAGTGATGGAAAGTATAATGATTTTGATAAAGAAGAGAAGATTGAAGAAGAAATGGGTGTGAGGCTCAGGGGTGGGTCCTCTAGTGCAAGTAGGAGAGGAAGTCTTTCTTTGGAAGTATAGAGGTTTCAGAACACCGTATAACCCTGGTGTAGGGGTGGGGGTGGCAGATGGTTTTTAGCAATCTCAGCGGTCTGAGGGAGGCACTGCATGTCCTAATGACTACTGTTCACTCCACAGCTGGCTATGTGTGGTGCTAGCAGGAAGTGGGACAGATTGAAGAGCTAGGGAATAATAAAAGGCTTAGTTCCAAACATACGACAAAAATGAAGTCCTTATTGAAAAAAAGAGGCTTCAAAAAGAATAAAATGCAAGTCACAGAGTGATTTAAAATTCTCCAGTAACCACACTAAGAATGAAGAGAAACAAGTGAAATTAAGTTAATAACATATTTCTGCATAACATAACATATTCAACATTATAATTTCAATATAAAGTAAAATTGCTTAATTTTTAAACATTTTAAATGAAACATCCTAAATCCATTGTATGTACTATGTTTAAAGGGGCCTTGGTAGAATAGTGGATTATGTGTTGAGACTAGTAGTTCAAAATCAACCCTGGGGAAATATGAGGCTTTCTACTCCTGTAAAGACTTACAGTCTCAGAAACCTGTAGGGGCAGTTCTACTCTGTTCCATCCGGTTGCTATGAGTCACAATCAAGTTGAGTTGAGTAAGTCTATTATCTGTACAGCACATCTCAATTCGAACCAGCCACATTTCAAGGGCTTGGTAGCTGCATATAGCTAGAAGCTACTCTACTGGGCAGCACCTGTTTTTAACTTCCCTCTCCAAGCTCTTGTGGCCAAACACCTGGGATGAGAGTGCCCAGAGTGTGTATTTTTAGGAAGAATTTCTTCTTCTCTTCCTTAATCTTTATTCTTTTAATATCTCCATTTTTCAGTGCTTTTAAGCTGACTGTAAAACTCCCCAACTTATTAGAACTTGGAATGAACTGCATATTAATTTAAAACTATTGTCTGTCCTTTCTGACTTCTCCCAAGCGAGGAGTCATGAAGCATCAATGTCCCGTCCCCCCACTTTCAGAACTCAGTTGCAAGGTGACCATAAGGTGGGAAAGCTCCCACCTGAAGGCTGGTGTGTGATAGAACCCTGACGCTGGCACAGTGGTTAAGTGCTCAGCTGCTAACCAAAAATTCAGTGGTTCAAACACACCAGTCAATTCATAGACGTAAGAAGTGGCAGTCTACTTCTGTAACGATGATGGCGTTGTAACCCTTTGGAGCAGTTCTACTCTATGCCATGGGCTCATTATACATTCAAGTATACTCGATGGCAATGGGTTTGGGTTTCGTGTGTGTGTGTACATATCTTTGGGTGGTGCAAATGGTTTACACTTGACTACTAGCCTAAAGGCTGGCAACTTAAACACACTCAGTGATGTAGTGATGTAGTGGAAGACAGTTCTGGTGATCTGCTTCCGTAAGGATTGTTGGTGTTAGTTAATTATTGTGGAGTCAATTCAGACATTGTGACCCCATGAGTAGAACTGGTCCATAGGGTTTTTTTTTTAACATTGTTATTTTGGTGACACCTTCCTCTTTGGTTTGCAATATTGCTTGCATTCTCCATAATTTAATAACACTCTTTCCACTTTCTATCTGTTTACCATTTTCATTTGTGTTTTTATCCTGCTCTTACTGCTTTCTCAGCTTTATCCCTGGGTGAATATTACCATTTGGATATCTCATGGTTATTTGCTCTAACAAGTATATCCTTCCCTATGATTATTACCCACTCTATAAGTCTGTATTTTCTTTGGCTGAAAATTGAGCCAGGGGTAACCCCAGTCTCTATCAGACCAATACACTTAATCTTTTTTTTTTAATTATTTTGAGTTTTGTCCACATTTTTATACCACTCTATCCAGAATTTCCAACTGTTGTCCCTTTCGGTGGTAGCCAGGCAGTCTCTGGTTGTTCTAATTTTAGGTTCAGGGATGCTGGGGTTTGAATGGTCCGTTAGTACCTTGGATTTTTTCCCATGTGTCTTTGATTTCCTCTCCCCACTCTAGATAGGGAGAGACAAATAGTTGCACATTACTTTAGATGGCCACTCACATACTTTTAAGACCCCATCAACATTTTAAAAGTAGGATGTAGTGCATTTTCTTAGTGGACTATGTTAAGTCAATAGACTGTGATATCCCCAAAGCCTCGAAAGCAACTCCTTCTCTCAAGATAGTTGACTCTGGCCAAGAAGTATTCTTAACTTTGCCTTCTTCATGCTCCATTATATTCATGGATATATTTTCAACACATACCAATGCATATATGTAAATATCCTCTGTCAAACACACACACATTCATGGACATAGTCCCATTCATTTTGCCAACTTATTCAGTTTGTATGTATACTCTCAGATATTGTTATTACTTTTATTGAAGGATTGGATATGTAATAACGTGTTGCCTTTAATTCTTGTGCTTCTCTGACTGTTTTTCCTTGCACTGAGCATCTTGTGCTAAACATCTTATTGTATATTTCATTTTGCTGTATCCAAGTTAATATATGTCTACTCTCTAATCCTTTCTATTCCTCCCAATCTTGTTGTCATTGTTATTAGTTTCAGTCGGGTTAATTCTGACTCATAGCAACCCAGTACAATAGAACACACATTGTCTAGTCTCACAGTTGTTGCCATGCTTGAGGCCACGTTTGAAGCCATTCTGTCAAGCCATCTTCTTGAAGGCCTTCCTCTTTTTTGCTGACCTTTTACCAAGCAAGATGGTTTTTTTCCAGGGACTTGTTTCTTCTGATAACTTTCCCAAAGTTCACAAAACAAAGTTTTATAATCATCTCTTCTAAGAAGCATTCTGATTGTACTTTTTCCAAGACAGATGCTTGTTTTTTGGCAGTGCACAGTGCTTTCAATATTCTTTGTCAACGCCATAGCTGAAATGTATTGTCTGTCAAGTATGAGGATGAAATAAAGGCATTATTAAGTAAAGAAAAATTAAAGGAATGTGTAAAAACAAGACTAAAGGGAGTTCTCTGGACAGAGAATCAACTACAGCAGATTGCAGCCTGAAATCATGATACAGACCCCAAAAAGAGAAATCCATAATTCATTCAACTCAGATGTATACAAAGTAAAGCAAAAATTATAATACTGAAAATAAGGAATCAGAGATGCCAATTTTCAGTGAAATCAAGGTCAAAGTAAATTGTGGGATTAGTGTAAATACAAAACATTAAAACAGGGAAGATGTCAAATAGATTTCAAAAGAGAACAAATCATTTTAAATTTGTGAAAGCATTGATAAGTAAATAATCTCAAATAAAATGGATAAATCTTTTCAAAATAAAAAAGTGCAAAACCACAAGGACTTAGTGAGCACTAAACCAACAGCAAAGAAAAAGCAACAAGAAAACCCACTGACAAAATTAACTCAGCATGGAAAATTATAAGGAGTAAATCAACCAATAACACCACAAATGCACGTATAGCAGAATGACAGCAACAAACTCATACCTTCAACAATTACAGTGAATGCGAATGGTTTACATGTATCAGTCAAAATACGAGAATAAGGAAGAAAACAGAACCCTTCAATATGTTGGTTACAGGAAACACACCTTAGACAGTGTGGTAGTATATAATCTGCTATCAATTGGAGACTTAAGAGTGAAGAGGTGGAGTTTAGCTTGTCAATCAGATTACATACTGATGACCTCATTTGAAGATGCTAAGGAGATAAATCGCTTGTTGGAGGGGGGGACACATGCACACTCCCTGAGAGACATTACTGTTGAGAAGACACATGGAGCTACGCTAGGTCCCTGGAGCTGAAGGAGCCACATGGGGATCCCTGCCAGTGATGAGATGCTTCCACTGCCACTGGATCCACAAGACCTTCTACCCACTGGCCTGTGATCTTCCTGCATTCTGTGTCACTGCATGTGTTGTGTGAGTTGGAAGACGAATTTATTGATTGGACTGGCTGGGATGTTTTCTCAATATTCAATTGCTCTTGCATAAAAAGTTCTTTCTTATGTGCATGAGTGTCTATGAATTTGTTTCTCTCATCTACCCAGACTAACACAAACGGAAAGACAAAAATAGATTATATATATATATCAAAGGATAGAGAAAAAGAATCTAGTGGCAACACTAACCAAAGACATCACATGAATAGAAAATTATAAATAAAATTATATATTAAAAATATATCTTTACCATGTGGAAGTAATACCAGATATGCAAGTATGGTTCAATCAAAATAAAACAATCAATATAATTCACTATATAAATTGAAAAGAAACTAACTATGTGAATACAGATAACATTTCCACAATTAAAACAATAAAACAACAACAATGAGGAATCAGAGCAGATAATAATCAAATTGAGAAGATATTGAATCATTTGCAATACACAATGAAGTGTTATGAATTTGGAAAGAAAATCACAAATAACAAATGATCCTCAAAAAAGTTAAAACCTCAGCAAAACAAAAAAGATGAAAATCATGCAATCATGGTAAAAGAAAGGAAAAAAAGCAAGGAAAATATTGACAAGAAAATCCATAAACATAAAAAAGAAAGAAAATCCATAAACGAAAGGAAAAAAGTCAAAGGATTATCATGCACATTGGCCAATATCACGTAAAATTGAACAAAATTGTGGCCAAAAAACTATACTTATCAATAACAACATTGAATATAAATGGATTGAATTTATAAGTTTAAAGGCAAAGACTAACAGAATGGATAAAAAATACAAGCTTTTAATATGCTGCTTACAAGAAGCACACCTTAAACATAAAAATAAAAAGTAGGAAAAGATATATCATCTTTTATATCATGACATAATGATGAAGCTTCCATTGAACAAGAAACTATAATCGTAATTAATATTTATGCACCAAATGAAGGACTTTAAAAATACATTAATAAAAGTCTTATAGAAAGGAAGAAACAAAATATGACAATACTAGACTTCAATACATCACTTTTGAGCATAAAGTGATGAACGAGAATTAAAATCTACAAAATGCAGAATTGAACAACACAATCAATCAACTTGATCTCTTAGGCAGATGCAGAACACTTCACCCAACAAAAACCCAATACACATTGTTTTCTAGCACACGTGGAATGTGCTACAGAGTAGATCACATTTGAGGCCTAAAGCAAACAATACATTTTTAAAATATTGAAATACTACACACCATATTTCTAAAGATCACAGTGCTGTAAAGTTAGAAATCAACCATAGACAATCAGTCCCCAAAATTTAATTACATGGAAATTGAAAATCACTTTATTTAAAAAGCACTGTGTAAATTGAAAGAATAAAGAACACAATAACAAAGTTCCTTGAAACAAATGAGAACAAAAATATAACATATCAAAGTCTCTGGGAAATGGAAAAAGGAGTACTCAGGGGGAAGTTTATAGAAATAAGTGCACACATCAAAAAGAGAGAGAGAATTAAAATAAACACCTTTACACATCAACTCTAACAATTGGAACAGGCCATCAAACAAACACACAGGAATGGGAAAGAAAAGAAATAATAAAGATCAGAGCAAAAATAAATGAATCTAAAAAATTTTTTTAACCGTAGAAAAAATTCAAAAGAAGAGTTGTTTTTTCAAAAAGATTGACACAGTTAACAAACCATTGGCAAACCTAACAAAGGAAAAGAAAGAGCAAAAGCAGATATTACAAATAAGAAATGAGATGGATATTACAATAGTACCAACTTAAATTTTTTTTAAAAACACACAATATGAAAAACTGTATTCAACAAATTTGAAAATCTAGAAGAAATGGATACATTTCTACCAAAACTAACAAATATTGATCAAGAGAATCTCAACAAGCCTATAACATATGAAGAAAATAGATCTAGTCCGAAAGTAACTCCCAACATTAAAAAGTCTGGGACCAGATGATTTTACTTGGGAATTCTATCAAGCACTGAGAGAAGAACTAACACCAATTTTACATAAACCATTTCACAAAATAGAACAATGTGCCACCATATCACTTTATGAAGCAAGTGATACCAGACAAAGACATTATCAGAATTGAAAATTTTTTTTATTTTAACAATTTATTGGGGCTGATACAATTCTTTTCACAGTTCATACATATACATACATCAATTGTATAAAGCACATCTGTACAGTCTTTGCCCTAATCATATTTTTCTCTTTTCTTCTTTTACATTTTATTAGGGACTCAAACAACTCTTACCACAATCCATACATATACATACATCAATTGTATAAAGCACATCCATACATTCCCTGCCCCAATCATTCTCAAGGCATTTGCCCTCCACTTAAGCCCCTTGCATCAGGTCCTCTTTTTTCCCCCCCTCCCTCCCCATTGCCCCCTCCCTCATATGCCCTTGGTAATTTATACCTCGTTATTTTGTCATATCTTGCCCTATCCGGAGTCTCCCTTCCCCCCTTCTCTGCTGTCCCTCTCCCAGGGAAGAGGTCACATGTGGATCCTTGTAATCAGTTCCCCCTTTCCAACCCACTCACCCTCCACTCTCCCAGCATCGTCCCTCACACCCTTGGTCCTGAAGGTATCATCCACCCTGGATTCCCTGTACCTCCAACCCTCATATGTACCAGTGTACAGCCTCTGTCCTATCCAGCCCTGCAAGGTAGAATTCGGATCATGGTAGTTGGGGGGAGGAAGCATCCAGGATCTGGGGGAAAGCTGTGTTCTTCATCGATACTACCTCACACCCTAATTAACCCATCTCCTCTCCTAAACCCCTCTATGAGGGGATCTCCATTGGCCGACACTTGGGCCTTGGGTCTCCACTCTGCACTTCCCCCTTTATTTAATATGATATATATATACACATACATATATACATATACACATATATACACATACATACACACACTTATATCTTTTTTTTTTTGCATGATGCCTTATATCTGGTCCCTTGGGCACCTCGTGATCGCACTGGCCGGTGTGCTTCTTCCATGTGGGCTTATTTGCTTCTGAGCTAGATGGCCGCTTGTTCACCTTCAAGCCTTTAAGACCCCAGACACTATCTCTTTTGATAGCCGGGCACCATCAGCTTTCTTCACCACATTTGCTTATGCACCCATTTGTCTTCAGCGATCCTATCATGGAGGTGTGCAGTCAATGATATGATTTTTTGTTCTTTGATGCCTGGTAACTGATCCCTTTGGGACCACTCGATCACACAGGCTGGTGTGTTCTTCCATGTGGACTTTGTTGCTTCTGAGCTAGATGGCCGCTTGTTTATCTTCAAGCCTTTAAGACCCCAGTCACTATCTCTTTTGATAGCCGGGCACCATCAGCTTTCTTCACCACATTTACTTGTTCACCCACTTTGGCTCCAGCCGTTGTGTCGGGAGAGTGAGCATCATAGAGTTCCAATTTAATAAAAGAAGGTATTCATGCATTGAGGGAGTGTTTGAGTAGAGGCCCAAGGTCCTTCCGCCACCTTAATACTTGACCTATAAATATAGACACATAGATCTATTTCCCCATCCTCCCAGAATTGAAAATTATAGGTCAATATCTCTTATGACTATAAATACCAAGACTTTCAACAAAAATCTAGCCAACAAATTCCACAAAGCATAAAAAAAATCATACATCATGATCAAGTAGGATTCATGCTAGGTATGCAATGATAATTTAATTTTACAAAACTCATCAATGTACTCCATGGCATAAACAATATAGCAGAGGAGCCATATGATTATATCAATCCGTACAGATGAGGCATTTTTAAAATTTCAACATCTATTCTTGGTTTAAAATACTCAAAAAATAGGAATAGAGGAGACACTCTTCAGCATAATGACAACATAATATATACACGAAATGAATGGCTAGGGCCTCACCTAATGGAGAGAAACTGAAAGCACCCCCCTTTCAAACAAGAACCAGAGAAGGTTACTCTTTATCATCACTCTTATTTAATAGAATCCTGGAAGTCTTAGCCAGAGATATAAGAAATCATAAAGATATTAAAGGCATCCATATTGGCACAGAAGAAACAAAACTCTCTTTATTTGCAGGTATTATAATCTTATATATAGAAAACCCCAAAAATTAATTTTCTAATTGTTGGAACTAATTGAAAATTTTGGCAGTGCTGTAGAATATAAGCTCTACATGAAGAAATCAGTTGGACTCTCACTTATTAAAAAAGATAACACAAAGAAGGAAATTAAAAGAAAACTACTTTTTTACAATAACTTCCCAAAGGTAAAATACCTAGGAATAAGTTTTACCAGAGAAAAAAAATGCTTGTACAAGAAAAAAAACTATAAACCACTTCTACAAGATATTAAGTATGAATTAATTATACAAATGGAAGAATGTCCCGTGCTCCCGGATAGGAAGACTAAATACAGTGAAAATGTCAATATTGCCAAAAATACTTTATAAATTCAAAGCAATTCTTATCCAAATCCCAGCACAATTCTTCAAAGAAATGAAAAACTAATCACCAACTTTATGTAAAAAAGGAAAGAAACCCAGAATAAAACACTATTAAAAAATAAAAACAAAGTAGGAGCCCTTTATTCTCAGATTTTCAAACCTACTTGTAGTGGTTAAATAATCTGTTGTCAACTTGAGACTATTAACAGTGAAAGGGTGGAGCTTAGCCTGTCAATCAGGTTGCAGTTTCATGACCTCATTTGGAGATTCAATGGAGATAAGTAGCTGACTGGAGGCCAGATACAGACAGACTGCTTGTCTTCCTGCTGATAAGCCACATGGAGACCCTTGATGGAAACAGAGGCCCGGAGCAGAAGTAGCCATGTGGAGACTTACTTCAGTGTTGAGATGCTTCACCGCCAATGGAACCACAAGATTTTCCACCTACTGCCCTGTGATCTTCCTGCATTCAGCATCATTGCATGTGTTGTGTGTGTCTGAAGAGGAACTTATAGACTGGTATTAGACATATGGGCTAGTATTGGACTTATGGACTTAATCTGGACTGGGATGGGATGTTTTCTTAATATACAATTACTCTTTATATAAAACTCTTTACTATACACAGATGAGGGTCTCTGACTTTGTTTTTCTAGTCCACTCAGACTAACACATTATGGTACCTTGGGAGTGGGATACTAGAGAAACAAATTATAAAGATGGAGAGTGGATGCTTGTTTGACCTCTGCTAAATGGTAGTTTTTCTTCTATGGCTAGACAGAGGTAAGATAGGTCCATGAGGTTTACTGGGTGGTTTTCTTGAAAGAATATGGGAATTTAAAATTTTGATACTTCTTTGTTGTTGTTGTTTTCGTCTTTGGTTATTCCTGTTTGAAATGACAAAAATTAATGTTGTTAATGTATATTTTGAGCTCAGGGATAGAAATTGCCCCTTGAATGTTTCGGAAACCATGCTGCTTACTGAAAATGGCTGACAGAAGCTCAAAATGGCTGACCAAATGCCTGGCCCTGGCTTGAGGCAATGCAGCCAAAGACCCAAGGCCATACTTTATACTAATTGAATAGTTTAGATAAGGATTAAAATAAGTTTAAAAAGGATTGACCTTGACTGTTTTAAGAATTGAGTTTAAGATTTGATTCTTTGTTTATACTGCTTTCTTTTGCTTATTCCTGTTGATATAATGATTGATAGAAATGATTATTGGGAAGTATGAAAATAGAGAGTTCATTAAAATTTGAATCTTTTGCAAAGAAGGCTCTGAAAAGATAAGCCCCACCCACTGTCTTGAGAGATTGAAAAATAAAAAAGGAATTCTTTGGATTTTTGAATTTTGAATTCGTGTTTTTTTGTCAGTAGCTGGAAAAAATCTGGAACCCTGAAGAAAATTCCTCTCTAGGACTGAACTTTAAAGGGAGCCTGTGGCAGCCTAAAATGCTTGCTAGGTGACCACCTACATCCACTTGTTGAGTGGAAGTGGGAGAAAAGCAGCAATAGAGAGATGGTTGAGTCTGGCCACTGACACCCAGGGACCTGATTTATAGGAATTAGAATAGAAAACGATAGTGGGTTGACTGGTCTGAAGTTCATTACCCAACACAAGGGGACTAGGGTTGTTGAGAATTTGTAACAGTGCCCATGGTCTAAAGGCGAGACAACCAATGGGCACCCTGTTGATGCTAAATGAGGCAGCCCACATTGAGTTGACCAGGATCTGACCAGATGAAGAGAAGATTTCTGTGCCTGTGAACTGGTGCATATTGCTGCTGACTTTGTGGACAGCTTGTCCTAATTCAACTTTGCTTAGGGATACAGACTTCACAAGGTTTCACCTGAAATGAAGATTCTTCACATCAAAGATTAGGATTGTCTCCTCAGAGCACTGAGTTGGTGTAAGAGGACAGTATAGAAATTGGATACCCAAAATTGGGAGGAAGAAGGCATGAAGTGGCTGGCTTACAAACTGTCATAGGTGGCGGAAAATATTCATAGGATGAAGGTGTACGTGTTCACATAAGTATAGAATATTGTGCTATTCTCTTATATAATTTAATGTTTAAATGAGGGTTTGGCACATTTTTAATTGTATGCATTTTAGTTTTATTCCTGTTAGTTACAGATATGATTTAATTATTGTTTGTTTGAAAATTTTATATGGCTAAAGAATTTTGTGCAAGTGACAGGTTGACAAGGGGTAGTCTGTGGTAGTTATATAATCTGCTGTCAATTTGAGAATACTAGGGGGGTAGAAGTAGTTTAGTCTGTCAATCAAGTCCCAGCTTGATGACCTCATTTGAAGGCACAATGGAGATAAATAGCTGACTGGAGGCCAGATATTGACAGACTCTGCTTGTCTTCCTGCTGATAAACTACATTGATGCCCCTGATGGAACCAGAGCCTTGGAGCTGAAAGATCCACGTGGAGCTCCATGCCAGTACTGAGATGCTTCACTGTCACTGGATCCACAAGATTTTCCTTCCACTGGCCTGTGATCTTCCTGTATTCAGCATAATTGCATGGGTTGCATGAGTCTGAAGAGGATATTATAAACTCATATTGGACATATGGGCTAATATCAGACTTATGGACTTGATCTAGACTGGGCTGGAATGATTTCTTAATATACAATTATTCTTTGATATAAAGTTTTCTCTTACACACACATTAGTGTCTATGAATTTGTTTCTCTAGTCAACCCGGGCTAACACATGACTCTACAGCCACAATAATCAAAATAACTTGATATTGGGACAGTGAAAGACATGAAGACCAATGGAATAGAACTGAGAACACAGAAATACAACTAAGTACCTAGAGACACCTGATCTTTGATAAGGGACTAAGACACATTACGTAGTTAAGAGATAACCTTTTCAAGAAATGAAGCTGGGAAAATTGGGTCTGCACCTGCAAAAGAATGAAATAGGACCCATACCTGACACCATGTACAAAAAGGAAGTCAAGATGGATTAAAGATCTACATATAAATTCTAAAGCCAGAAATACCATTAATGAAAAAATATGGACAAACTTAAGACATAAATACACTACTGAAAATAATGAAAACAGAGACCCTATGGAAGACGAAATAGAGGACTTAGATGTTCTAAAAATAAGACATTTGTACACAGTAAGGGACTTCATCAAAAGAGTGAAAGAGAACCCACCAATTGGCAGTGATGCATCAGATAAAGGACTGATTTCAAAAATTTACAGAAAATGTTCATGGAAGCAGCAGTCAAGAGATCAAAGGGCACATTACATTGGGTAAATCAGCTACACAAGCTCTTTTTATAGTACTGAAAAGCAATGGTGTTACTTTGAGGACTAAGGTTCGCATGACCCAAGCCATGGTATTTTTATTTGCCTCACATGCATGTGAAAGTTGGACCTTGACTAAAGGGGAACCAGTGCATTTCAACTGTGGTGCTGATAAAGAATGTGAAAGTACCACGGACTGCCCAAAGAACGAATGGTTCTATCTTGGACGAAGAATGGCCAGCGTGCTTCTCAAAGGCAAGGATGGAGAGATTTCATCTTACATATTTGGATCTGTCAGAAGAGTCCCGTCCTTGGAGAAAGAGATCATGTTTGGTAAAGTAGAAAAAGAGGCAGTGAAAAAAGAGGCAGACCCTCAATGGGATGGATTGACACAGTGGCTGCAACAATGGGCTCAAGCGTATGAGCAATGGTGCAGGACCTGGCAGTGTTTCTTTCTGTTTTAAATAAGGTCAGCATAGGTTAGAACTGACTCCACGGAACCTAACAACAAAAGCCTAGAGAAAACTACCACACCTTACTATGAAAAACATAATAACCCAAGCATAAAATAAAGTCATGAATAGACAATTTACTAAAGATGACATCCAGGCAGACAACAATCATAGGAAAAATATTCGCTGGGACTCTGGAGGTGGCAGACTTAACCCATTTGTTTATATTGTTTGACAGAAGCCTGAAGCAAGGAACAGAGTCTCCCTGTTTCAGTCCTATGGGTGCTTCCTGAAGAACTGGAAGAACCCTAAACTGTTTCTCCACAGTTTAAAAAAGGAAAAAGTAGGGCTCTGTTATGGAACACTACCTGGCTGGGGGGACTCCGAAACCTGGCCAACGAAGGCATCCTTGAGATGCCCTGGTACCACAGTGCTTACTACATTGGGCTGCCAATCTCCAGTCAGCAGTTTGAAACCACCAGACACTCAGCAGGATAAAAATGGGCTTTCTACTCCAATAACAAATTACTGTAGTCTCAGAAACGCACAGAGGCAGTTCTGCCCTGTGATAAACCAATCACCAACTTTATATGGAAAGGAATGAAATTTAGGATAAATAAAACACTATTAAAAAATAAAAACAATGTAAAAGACCTTCCACTCCCTGACCTTAAGACCTATTATAGCTATTTAGGTCAGAAGCAACAAAGTCCACATGGAAGAAGCACACCAGCCTGTGTGATCATGAAGTTTTGATGGGATCAGGTATCAGGCATCAAAGACGCAGAACAACAACAAAAAAACCATATCATTGTGAATGAAGGCGAGTGCAGAGTGGAGACCCAAAGCTCATCTTTAGACAATTGGACATCCCCTTACAGAAGGGTCACAAGGAAGAGACGAGTCACTCAGGGTGCAGGGTAGCAACGATTAAGCATACAACTTTCCTCTAGTTCCTTAGTGCTTCCTCCCCCCTCATTATCATGACCCCAATTCTACCTTACAAATCCGGCTAGATCAGAGCATGGACACGGGTACAGATAAGAGCTGGAAACACAGGGGATCCAGAACAAATAAACCCCTCAGGACCCATATTGAGAGTAGTGATACCAGGAGGGTAAGGGAAAGGTGGGGGGAGATTGGGGGAACCAATCCCAATGCTCTACATATAACCCCCTCCCAGGGGGAAAGACAACAGAAAAGAGGGTGAAGGAAGACAATGGTCAGTGTAAGACATGAAATAATAATAATAGTAATTTATAAATTATCAAGGGTTCATGATGGAGGAAGGGTGGGGGAGGGAGGGGAAAAATGAGGAGCTGATACTAAGGTCTCAAGTAGAAAGAAAATGTTTTGAGAATGATGATGGCAACAAATGTACAAATGTGCTTGACATAATGGATGTATGTATGGGTTGTGATGAGAGTTGTATGAGCCCCTAATAAAATGATTAACAAACAAAACAAAACAACAAAAAGAATTGTATGAACCCACAATAGCCCCCCCCCAAAATATTAAAAAACCTATTATATAGCCATAGTAATCAAAACAGCCCGGTACTGGTACAATAATAGATATGCAGATCAATGTATTATAATTGAGAATCCAGAACGGCAACCAAATACTTATAGACATTTAATTTTGGTAAGTAAATAAAACACATGAAATGTGTAAGAAATAGCCTCTTCAATAAATGATATGAGATAAACTGAATCTTCACCTGTAAAGAATGTAAAGAAATGAACTCAAGATGGATCAAAGACCTAAATATAAATCAAATAATTATAAAGACCATCAATGAAAATATAGACACATACTTAAAGACCCTTCTAAAAGACATAATCACACTACCAAACATAATGAAAAATGTCTACACTAGAGAAAATAAAGTACAGAATTGGGAACTACTACAAATACAACTTTGATGAGCATAAAAAGACTTCATCAAGAGAGTCAACAGAGAACCCACAGACAGAGAAAACATTCAATAATAATATATATGACAAAGGGCTAATCTCAAAAAGTAACATCTTAACAAGAAAAATACAAATAACCCAATCAAAAAATGGGCACAAGACATGAATAGATAATTTACCAGAGATAACATCCAGGCAGCCAACAACCATATGAAGAAATGTTTGAGATCATTAGCAATAAGAGAAATACAAATGGAAACACCATTTAAATATCACCTCACACTGACACTGTTGGAAAAATTTAATAAAACAGAAAATAATAAATGCTGGAGCGGATGCAGAGAGATAGGAATGCTTTTATGGTGCTGCTGGGACTGTAGGATTGGAAACCAGTATGGCACTTTCTGAAACAAATGCATATCTAAGTACCTTGTGACCCAGCAATCTCTCTACTGGGTACATACGCTAAAGAAATAAAGAACACAGCATGAACAGACGTATGCACACCTATGTTTATTGCAGCCATTTCCATAATAGCAAAAAACATAGAAACAATTAAAAAAACCAATTATAGAGGAATAGATAAACTCTGGAACATCCATGCTATGGACTATTATGCATCTATAAATAAACAATAAGGACTCTATTAACACTGTAGGACATGGACAAAACTAGAGAACATTATGCTTAGCAAACACAGTCAGTCCTACAATGTTAAATATGTAAGATCACAATTTTTATATGTAAAAACAAAGAAGAAAAGTGGTTTATACACCAGGATGGGAACAGGAACAAGGGAGAAGGATGGGGGAATGAAAAACTCAAATATACGGAGGGTTTAATAGGATTGTGGTTGATTTCATTTCTTGAGATGGTCTGTTTAAATATATATAGTATGTTTATTTTAAAACTTAAAAGAAATAATCCCTCCAAAAAAATTCCATATCCCTGAAACCTAGAGTGGTTTGAGTGTCTTAAAGAACAAAACAAAAGGGCAGAAGAAGAAAAATAAAATTGAAATGGAGTCTTGAGTCCTTCAGGAGCTCTGGAGCTCTGGAACAGTGGAGTGGTTAAGTGTTGGGCTGTGATTCATAGTTGGCAGTTCGAAACCACCAGCAGCTCCATGGCGAAAGACTGGTCTTTCTATTGCTCTAAACAGTTACAGCCTCAGAAACCCACAGGTGGTCACTATGAGTCAGCATTGACTTCTCGACAGCTGTGAGTGTGGTTGTTTTTTAGGAATCACAAGGATGATGTAACACGTCCTCTCTATTAAGACCCGCTAAGCTGCCCTGGACTTTTTCTCTGAGGGCCCTACTTCTGCGTATCCCAACAAACAAGTGAGAAGAAAGACTGTGACCTTTCCTAACCCCTAGTATAAGGGAAAGACCCTTTGTATTGTACTACATCCCCCCCGCAGGAAGTAGCTCTCCAAACAGGAATGAGAGCACACCCCTTCCCTTTAACTGCATCGACTGCGACTCATAGAGACCCCATTGGCCAGGGTAGAACTGCCCTTGTTGGTTTCTGAGACGGAAACTCCAGTTAGGTATGAAAGCTGTCTTTCTTCCATGCAGTTTTGAACTGCTGATCTTGTAGATAGCAGCCCTAGACATAACGAGATTTGAAACCATGTAAGGATAAGATGAGAAGCTTCTCTGGTGACCCCAACAGTACATTGAGAAGTTTCAGCACATTATTGCCATCATTGACCTGACATGGAAGGATCGTATGACCTTTGTGTCATATTACTGTATGCTGACAAGAAGTAGTATATACTGGGAGCTGCCAGGCAAAGGACTGACCACATGTTTATGACAAACACCAGTGAACTGGTTGACCAGACCACTGCCCGTGCACAGAAACACCCACAGGGGAATTACCATAAATGACAGATGGGAGCAGAAGGGAGGGCCAGTGGAGAGTATATACAGACTTGCCTCCCAGAAAGAAGGAAGAACATCCAGATTAAGCCAGTGAACTACTCCAAATTGTCAGAGGTAGTTCAAGGGATGCAGGAGAGCCTTGTTTGGGAGAGGCCCTCCGAAGTTTGTCAGTTTAGAACCAGAGTCAACAGAGGGAAGAAATGTCCTAAATTCCTGCTTCATTAACCACTCTGCCCCAGATAGCCATAAGAAGCTCCAACAAAAGGCCATGGCCCACAGAGTGACTCTAATGAGCTCTTAGTGGCAGAAACTGCAGGATACAACAACTGGGACTTATAGGAAGGGAAGTAGGAAAACCAGCAGGGGTAAAATTCTTGGAGCATCATGGTGGTCCCGCCCAGAGGGTGGGGCCACTTGGCTCAGTCAGAAAGAGCCAGATCCCTTGTCACTTGCTGTAGATGTGTGAAACTGGGTCTTTCCCAGGAAGATTGTCAAGAGGGAGGTCCATTATGAGATACAAGTGTGGGAGGGAAGCCTACTTCCATTTGTTTCCAATACAGAACCCTGGGGCACAAGGCCTGGGAATGCCCCAGGTGATTGGCGACTGTGTTACACAGGGTTCTCTAGAGAAACAAAACCAGAATGCTAATACTACAAAACCAGAATGCTATACTAATACTATATATATATACACACAGATAGATAACATAAGAAATAACAGTTAATTAAATTATAAAGTAGTACAAATGGTTCAGTGCAACTCACCTCCGTGAGACAGTTGTGAGACACTGGCAGTCCTTGAAGTTTTGAGGGCCACCGGGTAGTCCTCTGTAGAGCAATTCAGGCTATCCGGGCACAGGCAGCAAACAGCAAGGCAGGTCACCAACAGTCAGCCTGATGACAGGGTCCGACAGTCCCCAGCTCAAGAGATGTAAATTCCAATGGTGTGGTGAAGCAGGTCGAAGGAACCTCAAATCACAGGGACACAGTCCATGGGTTAGGTGTCCCACAGGCAGTGTAGTTTGCAAATTGAGGCAAAGAACAAGCAAGGCAGCCGCACACTGGTCCGAGGATCAAAGAGCAAGAGACAAGAAAGACAAGGTTCGCCGGCCATTTCTCTCTCTGCCCTTCAATTAATCTCACATGTGTTTATCAGCCAGGTTGGCGCAATAAACTAACTACCTCCAAGTCTGTCAACTGACAGAGCCCTGGCTCCTATTCCTTCTCCAGCAGCACTATTGACATCAGATGTCAAAAGCTATGTGGCTGTTGTCTGTAAGTCCATCTGATTTCTGCTCAACTTTGGGGCTACCTACTCGGAATTGAAATCCAACTGTGGTCTCCTCACCTCTTCCACCTCCAGGTTGTTGGATCCCCTTCTAAAAGGTTCCTCATACCACCTTGCCTTGCATGTGGAGCAATTCTTTGTTTTCCAAAATAACTCCATCATTGTCCCAGATGTTCGGGAATTATTATGGTCTACAGGCAACATTCCACCACCCACTGTCCTCAAGAATAGTGGGGGGGGAGGGGGCAGAAAAAAGAAAAGGAATCAGGGGCTCAAGTAGGCCCAAGCTAAACTATCTCAAAGGCCTATCCAAGTGGGTAGATATGCTCTCTGCAGCCCATATGAGGATCAGAGCATCCACACAATATCTATTTCAGTGTTTGAATTCTTGTACAGGAGACCCCATACCAGCCAAGCATTTAGGAATCCAACAGACACAAGTTATCTCTTAGGGCGTATCATACAGCAATTTCTGTTGGAATGGATCAATGTGATACCTGAGCCAATCCCAGTAGATGTCTCACGTTTCATCCAACTAGGAGACTGAGTACTAGTAAAGGATGGAAAGAGAGGGGCCCAGTGCAGCAGTTGGCCCAATGCACCAGTATGGGAGGCCTATACAAGTACTGGTGTCTATCCCTGTAGCAGTCAAAGTCCTGGAACTAAATCACAGGTGCATCTAACTCAAGTTAAAATAGCCCAGGTTCCAGATGGAATTGACAGTGAACAAAAAAAATGTCCAGTGTGAGCTTGAAACTCTTCTTTAAGAGGCAAACACTTAAGCCTCAGAAAAGCTGATTGAACTTAACCCCAAACTTGGAGGGAGCATACTGCACAAGGATAATTCTTGGGTACCAATTCTAGCATTAGTATTTATAAGTGCCTTGATCCTTGTTTTTATCTTAGTCATTAGCTGGGCTCTTCTACTTAGCCTCCATGGTTTTCTACCTCATTGTAATTTTTTAAATTGGACTATTCCCATGGATGCTGACTCTCCTGGAGGAATTGACCATTATTAACTCCACAGTGTAGGTTAAAAACAACAACTCAAACTCACTACCATCAAGTCGATGCCAATTCATAGTGACCTATAGGACAGGGTAGAACTGCCCCTGTGGGTTTCAAAGATTGTCACTCATTATCAGAGGGAAAGCCAATTCTTTCACCAGCAGAGCAGCTGGTGGTTTTGAACTGTGGACCTTGCAGTTATCAACCCAATGAGTAACTATAACACCACCAGAGCAGATGACTATAAGGCTATTGTGTCTATATACCTCAGAGAATAAGTGGCAGGATAATTGTTGAGTGTGTTTTCCTTTCTCTCCCACCAAGAGTACAGTAGCCCCCATCCCAGTAACATAATGGATCAGACATAAGGAACAGATGTTGCATTAGGTGAGGAAAGAGAATTGATATTTGACTATTGTCACTGATGTTAGTTGTTGGAGTTGGTCAGACACTATGCACAGCATAACAAAACACTGTCCAGCCCTGCGCCCTCCTCAATGGTTCTTATTCCTGAGCCCGTTGTTGCAGCCACTGTGTCCACCCAGCTCCTTGAGGGCCTGCCTCTTTTATGCTGCCCCTCTACCAAGTACTATGTCCTTTTCCAGGGACTGGTTTCTCCTGACAACATGTCCAAAGTATGTTAGAGGAAGCCTTGCCATCCTTGCTCCTAAAAATTACTCTGGATGTACTTCTTCCAAGACAGATCAGTTTTTCATTTTAGCAGTCCGTGATATTCCCAACACTCTTGGCCAGCACCACAATTCAAGCACTTCGATTCTTCTTTGGTCTTCCTTATTCATTGTCCAACTTTCACATGCATATGAGGCAATGGAAAATACTATGGCTTGGGACAGGCTCACCTTAGTCCTCAAAGTAATAACCTTGATTTTCAATACTCTAAAGAGGTCTTAAACAGCAGATTTACCCAATGCAACTTTCCTTTTATTTCTTGACTGCTGATTCAATGAGCATTGATTATGGATCCATGCAAGACAAAATTCTTGACAACTTCAAACATTCCTCATTTAGGATTTGGGTCTTTTTTCCATTGAGTTGTAATCCATACTGAAGGCTGAAATCCTTGATCTTCATCAGCAAGCGCTGCAAGACCTCCTCTCTTTCACTATGGTGCCAAATAAATACTTGATTTAGCTCCCAAGGCCTAGCCTTTTCCCTACATGGGGACAAATCACAGATGGTACTTTTTGTTGTTGTTGTTGTTGCAGAACTGCCTCCAGTTTACTTTACCAAGACAGGGTTTTAAGCATAAAATTGGCAGCCATTGCATGGCCTGATGTAGTTGTGAACCTATATAATTTTGGCCCTATTAAACACTGAGCCTCCCCTATGACCACTGGAACAAGCAGGAAACCCCCACAATAATAATTCCTGGGAGTTTTGACACAGGTGGAGGGAACAGAGTTTTCATTGATTTTGCCCTCCAGGATCCCAACCCCACAGTCAAGGTGCAGATGATCTGCTTGTTTCATCTTGTCATTCACTGCAAACTTGCACTCGGGCCACTCAGGTAGCTCTTTATCACTACCTGGGCTGACACATGACCATTCAGCACCTGTCCCTGTGGGGACAAGAGCAAGTTCACACTCTCGAGCACATTCAGGAAGAGTTCATTCTGATACATGATGCCCCACTGTCACCAGCCCATCTGCTGTTACTTGGCTGGTGATATGGGACTGCTCTTCTTTTGTCTGATGCTGGCTCTTGATGCCCTGCAGTTGATGAAGATTTTCAGTGTCCCTGTGTCAGAGTTCTGTGGGTAACTAAGTCTAGAATTTCATCCAGCAACTCATATATGAGCACAAAATTGTTCTTGATATTCTCTTTGCTGATCATGCCAAAAGAGGCAGCCATTATGTCATATATTATGGAGGAATTTGAAGACCATGACAACATTGACATTCTGCATGATGGCAGCCACTGGTCAAAGGTTCTTTGATGAGCCAGATGCAGGATGCAGATTCAGCAAAAAGCAAGCTTTCCCACAAGTCCACTTACATAGGAAGGAAGCCACACTTCGGGTCTCTTTTGTACCCCAAGCCAATACTAAAATTTCAGAAGTATAGTCCATCTACTTCTAATCTGGTTCTTTAGACTTGAGCCCAAGGCTTGCCATAATGTCTGTCGATCCTCAGAGTTGTCAGAAGCTTGCTATCTGACCTGTTGACCTTGGACACACTTGCCTCCACAGCCACTAGCCTGTGGTCCTCTAGCTGATCTTGGATTCATCATTCCCTGCAGCTACATCAGTAGTTGACATATGGGCTTGCAGCGTGCCTGAACTTTGATCTGTTTAATCTACAACTACATAAGCCATTTTCTTGATTTAAAAAATTATATATATATATATATATTAAAAAAGAAACCCCAAATCTCAAATATAATGTGAGGAGAACATTTGTTAAATCTTAAACAGGACAAAAAGGATGTAAAAAAAAAAAGAAATCTGAAAGGATGAAATAAAGACACTGAAGTAAAAAGTATAAAAAAATTGTTGGAAATAAAATGATAGATTGGCACTTAAAAAAAAAAAAAAAGAAATTCAACGGCGCAGAGAGGGAACCATACCTGACCTCCTCTGGCTTCCTTATAGCCATGAGTCATGCCTTTAATGGCCACCCTTCTTTACCTGATTTTGACACCAAGTATCCCTCCCACAGCACTCAATGCTGGGTTCAACAATTGGTGCAGGGGCCACACAGAACTCCCAGACACTATTCACAATTAATGAGGTTTATTAGGAGTGTTAACATTACCGTAAGCCAGTACTAGTAAACAGCAAGAATACATTCATTTGTCCACAGCAACACCTTTCTGCAGCCGTCAGCCAAGCGTCTCTCAACCTCAGCCTCTCAGCCACATGGTCCCTTGGCGCCTGCCTCTGTAGGCTAGGAAATCCAACCCCTACTCTCTGACACAGTCTTATACTCCCAGGGCTGCTCCTCTGTTCTGTCTCATGGACTCCTTGCTTTTGTTTCTGGCATCTCAGCTTTTGCTGCCACGGCCTCCATGCCACAGCTTCTGATGCTTCTGGCCTTGGCCTCCGCCACTTCAGACAGAGTTCTCAAACAGGCTCTTATTCATGCCTCTTTTTCTTTTCATAGCAAATATCTTTTTCCATCCCAGAATTATTAAACATCACATAAAAATGTATCTAGAAGGGCCATATTAATTGATGATATTTCGGAGGCTTAATCCATGGGGGGATTCTGCAAATAGATTTGGGGTTCTCATTATTATTCATAGTCTTCTGCAAACCCAGTGCTCAGAATTTAAGATGAAACCGTATTCATCTTCAGGATTTCTATTTAATTTAGTGTGATTTCTAATTTTTCCATTTGTTTTGTCAATTTTTTCTTTTATTATTTTCCTGAATTCTTCTATGGTTTCATTTGTGTTTTCCACAAATTTGTCTATTATATTTTTACTTTTCCTTGATTTTCTGAAAGAACCAAAATATTGCTCCTCAACATTCTTTATTAGGCTGTTCCAATTGGTTTTCCTCCTCAACAAAATTAGCTATCAAAACATATAGCATCTGGGGTCATAAAGGCTTGAAGGTAAACAAGTGGCCATCTAGCTCAGAAGCAACAAAGCCCACATGGGAGAAGCACACCAGCCTGTGTGATCATGAGGTATCAAAGGGATCAGGTATTAGGCATCAAAGAACAAAATATCAAGTCATTGTGAATGAGGGGGAGTGCAGATTGGGGACCCAAGACCCATCTGTAGGCAACTGGACATCCCCTTACAGAAGGGTCACGGGGAGGAGATGAGCTAGTCAGGGTGCAGTGTAGCAACAACGAAACATACAACTTTCCTCTAGTTTCTAAATGCTTCCTCCCCCACCCTCCTGCCCTTCTTCACTATCATGATCCTAATTCTACCTTACAAATCTGGCTAGACCAGCGGATGTACACTGGTACAGATAAGAACTGGAAACCCAGGGAATCCAGGATGGATGATCCTTTCAGGACCAGTGTTGAGAGTGGCGCCACTAGGAGGGTGGAAGGAGGGTGGGGTGGAAAGGGGGAACCGATTACAAGGATCTACATATAACCTTCTCCCGGGAAGACGGACAACAGAAAGTGGGTGAAGGGAGACATCGGACAGTGTAAGCTATGACAAAATAATAATAATTTATAAATTATCAAGGGTTCATGAGAAGGGGGTAAGAAGGGAGAGGGAAAATGAGGAGCTGATACCAAGGACTCAAGCAGAGAGCAAATGTTTTGAGAGTGATGATGGCAACAAATGTATGAATGTGCTTGACACAATGGATGGATGGATGGATTGGGATAAGAGTTGTATGAGCCCCCAATAAAATGATTTTTTTTAAAAAAAGAGAAATACAACCAGAAACACACATACACAAAGAAGAAGAAGAAAAGGTGGGGTATGGGTTAAGGGGAGTGCTTAGAGAGCAGAATTAAGAAGAGATGGAGGGGGGAAGGGGGGAGAAAACTCCAGGCCCTGGAGTAGACACGGTGCCAGCCTGTGGCTGGGGGACCTGGAGCTTTATACAGTTGATAACTTCAATGACTGAGCCTTTGTCACAGTGGAGGTGACAGGAAGCATCATAATGATCTCAGACTACTCCCCTGGAACCCTAGCTGGCTACTGCTTTGTACAATTTTCAGATCTGACTACAGTCAAGAAAGGCTTGCATAAAATTAATGGGGTAACCCCTTCCAGGAGCCATGTTTCCTTAGGCTACTTCTGTACTCGCTGGCACACTGGACTAGAATCACAGAGTTACCAGTCCTCTGTGCAGTCCCTTCATTTTAAACAGAAGAAAAAGGGGAGACGTAAGAGAGATAGATGTTTTGGTCAAGGCAAAACATGCAAAACTGAACTGTGCCACCGTGGCAGTTACATAAACTGGTGTCAATTTGGGATTTGAGAGGATTAAGAGTCTGTCAATTAGGTCAAAGCCAATGAGGCCTCTGTCTGGGCATGGCCTTCTCTTGAGGATTCTGGGAATTCCTGTATTGTCTTCCTTGGAGGCAGGAGACACACACTCTCTCTACTCACTCCTGGAAAGAAACTCTACTGACAAGACACATGGAGCTAAGCTAATATAGTCCATGATCTCTGGAGCTGGAGAAGCCATGTGGAGAGTCCTGCCAGTACTGAGATGCTTATGATGCCACAGGATCCACAACATTTCCCACTCATTGGTCTGTGATCCTCCTTCATTCAGTATCATTGCATGTATTTCGTGAGTCTGAAGATTAATTTATAGTTTGATATTGGACATATGGGCTAATATCAGACTTATGGACTAGGCTGGGATGCTTTTTCAATATTCAGCTGCTCTTATATATATGAGAGTGTCTATGAATTTGTTTCTCTAGTCTACCCAGACTAACACAGCCACTTATAGGAAACAAACAGATGTGGACGATAGCATGCTGTATGAATTCTTCATCAGAGGATACCCCTCCAATTAGAGAGGCAAGGTGGTTTTGCACAAGATAGGTGTGTCTAAGAGCTGTGACTTTGTGAAAGTCCAAGGTGAACTGGAGTAGAATGGAGCCCTGACAGAATGCCAGGGAGCAGTAGGATTGGGGTTTAAGCTGGTTCGACTGAGCGTTGTAATCCCTAAAGCAAGCTATGTGAAGCCAGAGGACTATAGCCAGGCATAAAGTTATAACTAAAATCAGTATTGCCAGTAGTACTAGAACTCTGGTGCTCAGTGGGCCTATGATCAGAACAGGTACAGTTACTCCCAGAATGGCTTTACACAGAGCACTATGCAGACATATGAACAAGTTGGAGATGATGCATTGGAAAACCCCGTACCACAGATGGGTGTGACCAGCCCAATAAGGAGCTCGTGGAGCAGAGTAAGGAGCTATAAATGCTCTAAAGAACTGTCACGTGCAGCCCCTGGATATGGTGCCTTCTGAGATCCCTACCATGATGTAGCCTTTTCCATGTAGAAAACACTAGGTGAAAAAGATGAGATAAAAAGAAAATTTCAGCCCCAATAAAATGATTTTTTTAAAAAAAGAAAATTTCAAGAACTTTTCTCCTGTTTTGGAAACATGATTTTTACATTTTTAAATAATTGATTATTTCCTGAGACTGAATTCAAAAAAGAAAGGAAGGAAGGAACAAAACAAACCCAAGAAAGCCTCATAGTCTTAGTGAAAGTGCTGGGCGCCCAGCATAGCGGCGGTGACAATACAGAGTTCCGGAGGGGCACCCTGATGGTCACTGACATGCAGGGTGGATGCAACTGCTCTGAACGAAGAGAGGGGAAAGGTGGAGGAGGGGTCAAGAAAGGAAAGGATCAAAGCCACAAACAAATAAATCAAGAGGTGTAGGACAGGGAAGATATAAAAAGAAAGAGAAAAAAGAAGAAGAGAGCAAGCGATCCAGCACTGGCAGTAGGGGAGGGAGGTTGACCAGGTGGAGGGGGAGGGGTGAGGGCATGAGGACTGTTATGTCTATGGTCACCAGGAGGTTGTTATGTTGTGTGCGGACTCACACCTCTATGGTCATCGGCCACTGAGGAGGGCTGCATTGCAGTTCTGGTTCAACAGATATACACGAGTATGGTATGTGGCTTCTGCCCCAATCAGAACAATGCCTGCAATAACTCAAAGTCATGATGCCGTGTGGTCCCGTGGGCAACGTATCACTAGGTATGTCTTTTTGTTTCCTGTTTTCTTCCACTCTCTTCCTCTATTTGGTATTTGATTTCCTCTGAAGTTCTTGGTTTCGGGATTGTCTTTGTATCTCTTTCACTTTGTTTCTCAGGTCTTTATTATTGAGGGTTTGGATAATGTATCTGCCTTCTGTGCCAGGTATGGAAGAGAGATGAGGTTTTCTATGCCAGTGAAGAGTTACAATCTCAGAAATTCTCAAGGGTAGTTCTACCCTGTGCTCTAGAGTTAACATAAATCAAAATCTGCTCAATGGCAATGAGTTTGTTTTTTGGACTCTGCCATGTAAGAACCCTGGTGGTGTAGTGGGTTAAACATTTACTCTGCTAACAGAAAGATTTGACCCTACGAGTTGCTTCACAGGAGAAAATGAAGCTGGTTGTTCTGTAAAGGTTTACCTGCAAACCCTATGGGGCTTTTCTGTGCCCTGTGGGTCAGTACGAGTTGGATTCAACTTGATGGAATGGGCTTGTTGGTTGGTTTTGTTACTTTACCATCTTGGCCATCTGCTATACTCCATAGAGCTTTCTTGGCTGTAATCTTAAGAAAAGTGGGGTTTTTCTTCCATGGCATCATTAAGTGGGTTTCAACCAGTAGCCTTTAGATTAGTCACCAGTGGCAATCATTTGGTCAGCTAGGAACCACCTATAAAGATTATGATCAAGAACACTTTATATTCTACTCTATGGTACATAGGGTCACCACAAATCTGAATCCACCCCATAGCAATGGGTTCAGTTTCAGTTATTGTTCTTATTGTGTATGTGTGTGAATGAGTTCAGAGGAACCCTGGTGGTGCAGCTGTTATATATTGGGCTGCTAACTGCAAGCTCAGCAGTTCAAAACCACCAGCTGCTCCATGGGAGCAAGGGGTTTCTACACCCTCAAGAGTGTCAGTCTTGATAAATCATGAGGGCAGCTCTACTCTGTCCTATAAGGTCACTATGAGTTGGAATTGACTCAATGGCAGTGAGTTTGGATTTGGGGAGTGAAGGAGATACAGTGGTTAAACACTCAGCAAGTAACCCAAAGGTTGATGGTTCAAGCCCATCAGCTACTCTTCAGGAGAAAGATGTGGCAGTCTGCTTCTATAAAGAGTACACCTTTGGAACAGTAGCATTCACAATAACCACACAAAAGCTGAAATACCTAGAAATAAACATAACCAAGAAAACAAAAGAATTGTTTGAAGAAAATTACTAAAAGAGTCCAAAAGGCTACACAAATGGAAACATATTCCATGTTTGTGCATTGGAAGACTCAATAGTGTGAAAATGTCAATACTACCTAAAGCAATCTACAAATTCAATGCAATCTCAATCCAAATCACATCATAATTCTTTAAAGAAATGAAAAAAAAACTGACTACCAACTTCATATGGGAAGGGAAGAAGGCCAGGACAGGCAAAAAACTCCTCAAGAAGAAGAACTAAGTAGGTGGTTTGGCACTATCTGACCTCCAAACCTACTATACAGCCACAGTGGTCAAAACACCCTGGTACTGGTATAATTACAGCTACTCAGACCAATGGACCAGGACAGACAACCCAGAAATAAAAACATCCACATACAGTCAACTAATTTTTGACAAATGCCCCAGAAATATTAAACGGGAAGCAGATCAATAAATGGTGTTGGAACATCTGGATATCCACTTGCAGAAGAATGAAGCACAAAAACATGCACAAAACAAACTCAAGGTGGATCAAAGACCTAAATGTAAAACCCAAAGCTATCAGGATCATCAATGGGAAAATTGGGATAAAGCTAGGAGCCCTAGTGCAGGGAATACACGGGCTATCAGAGATGACAAAGGAAACTCCCTGGAAGACAAAATAGATGAGTGGGGTCTTTTAAAAAATAAAACACTTGTGTACATTGAAAGGCTTCATTAAAAGAGTAAAAATAAAGCCTACAGACTGGGAAAAGATATTTAGTAACATAACAAAGGACTAATTAATAAAATCTACAGAATTTTACAAGCTTACAATAAGGAAAAAAAAAACTAATAGCCCTCTGAGAAGGTGGCCAAAGGACCTAAACAGATGATTCCCTAAAGATGACAATTGAATGGCTAATAAACACATAAGGACTTGCTCCTACTCACCAGCTGTGATGTCTGGGTACTTCAGAGAAACAAATCCACAGACACTCATATGTATAAGAGAGAGTTTTATATAAAGGGTAAGTGCACATCAAGAAAACATCCCAACCCAGTGATGCCCAAACCCACAAATCCAACATGAGTCCATATGTCCAACACCGATCCACAAAGTCTTCCTGCATCTCACAAAAGAGATGCAATGATGCCAACTGCCAGAGGAAAGCCAAGTCAGTGAACGTGTTAACATCTCAGTGCTGGCAGGGGTCTCCACACAGCTGCTCCTGCACCCAGGGCTGCATCTGGGTAGGTCCATGTGGGTTCTCCTCAGGGATGTCTTGCAGGAAGTGAGCCTTGCCAGCTGAAGCAGGAACTGGCTAACACAGCTGCACCCTGGTCCGACCATCAGAAAGCAAGAGATCCAAGAACTTGAAAGTGAGGCTTACCGAGCTATTTATCCTTCCACCCTTCAATTAACCCCACATGGGTTTATTGGCCAGGTTGGCACAATAAGGTAACTACTACCTTACATACCAGCCATCCAGGAAATGCAAGTCAAAGCAACCATGAGACACCACCTAACACCCATAACTGTAGCCTAATTAAAAACAACAACAACTAAAAACAACAAATGTTGGAGAGGGCATGGTGAGATAGGAACTCTTATCCGTTGCTGGCGCACTTATAAGTATGTACAGCCATGTAGAAAGTGAGATGGTGATACATAAAACAGATGGTGACTTGAATACCATATGATCCAGCAATACCATTACTGGGCACATACCCCCCACCCCACCCCCAAAAGGAAACAGATCACAAATAGATATTTGCTCCCCCATGTTCAGCACAGCACAGTTCACGATAGCAAGAAGCTGTAGTCTAAATTTCTATCAATAGAAGAGTGGATAAAAAAATCTGTCATATATGCATATAATGGAATACTATCCATCCCCCCAAAACAGCAATGAAACCACGAAACATCTCAAGACGTGGAGGGCTCTGGAAGACATGCTGAGTGAAGTGAGCCAAGCACGAAAGGACAAGCACTGTGTGAGTCCAGAGCGGCAGGAACAAGCAGCAGAAGGGGCACAAGCTCTGGCTTGCAGGCCATGCAGTCTTCCGGCCGGGGACCAGACAGGCTGCTAAAGAGCCGGACCAGTGCCAATGAACCACACATCATCCGCTCCAGGTAAGTATAGTCTAGGCCACTTGGCCAGAGGGTGCCTCACAGCTGGGATCAAAAGGACATGGAAGAGTTGGGAGTGCTGTCTGCTGAGTGGTTGCCAGATCCAGAGGGGGAAGCAGCCCTGTCAGAGGGGTGAGGCTTACTGATGGCAGGGGCAGCCTAGGAGAGGGGAGAGGAAATGGTCACGTTTGGGGGAACAGAGGTGCATGTCTATTGGGGGGAGAAGTGACTGAGGATGCTTTGGGGGACGTTAGGCAGGGAGTGTCTTTAGTGGCGTGCAGCATGTGGGCAATATTGAACTAGGGAATATGGGGGTTTCCTGGGAAACCAGGCTGGGTGCCGTGGAATGCTGGGACACTGAATCGTGGATCTTCAGGGTGCATGACATGCTCTAGAGCAGTGGTTCTCAGCCTGTGGGTCGCGACCCCTTTGGGGGTCGAACGACCCTTTTACAGGGGTCACCCAATTCATAACAGTAGCAAAATTACAGTTATGAAGTAGTAACAAAAATAATGTTATGGTTGGGGGGTTACCACAACATGAGGAACTGTATAAAAGGGTCATGGCATTAGAAAGTTTGAGAACCACAAGGATACACATGGTAGACAACTAAAAAGGAGGTGGGGACAGGAAAAAAATATATTAAAAAGAAATGGGTAATGGGGGCACAGAGCACTAACTCACCCAAAGGGAGGGTATTGTTTCTATCTCCACATGGAAAGAGGGACCAAACTTCAACCCAGTGCTCCAAGATGTGAATGCAACATGTCGGCGTGGAGTAGGGAACCAGGGGAGAAGTCTGGGGAGCTGGCCTCAATCCCAACTACTACGTGGACGCCTGCCCCTACCCCCAGAAGAATTTATTTCAAAGGACGGCATTGAATCTGCAGCTCCAGGAGAGAGATATCTGATCAGAGCACACAGGAGCAGATGAAGGGAGAGGAGGAGAGAGTGGAGCACATCCTGACCCACCAGGCCTTGAGGATGAAGTTCCCAATTAGAGCAGCCAGTCCACAGAGAGGACCCTCACTGACCCATGGTCCTACGGGGGGAAACACCGGAGACACAGTGTGGGAATTGCACCTGATCTGATCCCACCATACCGAGGCAAAATATTGAGGGGGTGCAACAGAACAGCAAGGGAATGGAGTGGTGAGGTCCCAGGGAATGCTGAAGGTGGACTTTGGGGCCAAGGCGTGGTGCCCCAACAGACTGGACTGGAAAACACTCCTAAAGGCCAATGGGCAATCCTTGAACTAAAAAAAAAAAAAAAAAGAAAGGTTGAGAACCACTGCTCTAGAGGCTGCATCAGTGAGACGCCATGTGGGAACCCACTGGGCGAACTGGACTCTACTTCAGACACACTTGTAGCCTGAGGACTTATGCTGGAAAACACATGGTGTCTGAGGAAGCAGAAGACAGCTGCACCAGGAGTGTTGGTTGGTGGACAAACAAGGTCTTGCTACATCAATGCCCATATACTGTATTAAGAAATGTATTACAAGTATTCCGACAACCCTGTGACGGACATTCTGTTTTGTGTTGCTTATGCTTGCTCATCGTAGGGCGTATCGCAGAGGTGCATTGCCTTTGGGGATCTCTTGAAGGCGTGTTATCTGTTTTTTCTGTTGTTCGTAAATGAAACCCAGGGATGTTGAGTCTATAGGGAAAGCATATAGAACAAGGGTTTGTGGGAAGGGGGAAATAGAGGGAGGGGCGCTCAAAGGGAGATGGTGTCAAGGAGTCTAGGATGGAAAAGTATGTTTGGAGACTGATTATGAAATCAATTGTACAATCTGTTTGACAGGATTGAACTGTGGAATTATATATGTATCAATTCCCAAGTTACAGCAAATTGGGCGGGGGGGAAGCATAGATCAAGGAATGGGTTTTGGGCTCCAACTTAACAATTAGTTCTTACATCATGGGCCTGCTTCATACTCACCCTCAGGAGGGAACACAGAAGACATGGGTCTATAGTGAAATGTGGTGAAGAATGTACTTATGTTGAAAGGAAAACTTATGCTTTGCAGAGTTTTCTTTAACAGAGTCCCTCCCTTCATACTCCATGGTCTTAAAAAAAAAAACCATTGTACTGGGGGCTCGTACAACTCTTATCACAATCCATACATCCATCAATTGTGTGTCGAGCACATTTGTACATCTGTTGCCCTCATCATTCTCAAAATATTTGCTTTTTACTTGAGCCCTTGATATCAGCTCCTCATTTTCCCCTCCCTCCCTCATGAATCCTTGATAATTTATAAATTATTATTATTTTGTCATATCTTACACTGTCCAACCACTTTTCTGTTGTCCGTCCCCCAGGGAAGAGGTTATATGTAGATCCTTGTAACCGATTCCCCCTTACCCTCCATGGCCTTCTTATGAGAGCAAGATGATACCTTCAAGCTGGCTCTGTCTTTACCGGAAGCGAATTATTTCAGCATCCCGTAGGACATTAATCCCAGAGGGCCCAAGCTGTCTGTCACCTCTACTCATTTCCTGAGACACCGGAGAACCCAGCAGAAGGATTTTCTTTCTTTGAGAAAGTAAGATGAATCCAATGACCACACAGAGTTAGACCACATGAGATGGTGTGGCAAATCTGTGGGGATGAGAAATCTGACAGTGAATTTTCTTTTCTATTTTTTTTAAAATAAATGATTTTATTGAGGGCCCTTACAGCTCTTACAACAATTCATACATCAATTGTATCAAGCACATTTTTACATATGTTGCCACCATCATTTCCAAAACATTTTCTTTCTACTTGAGCCCCTGGTATCAGCTCCTCTTTTTTTCTCCTTCCTCCCCCACTCTGCCATCCTCGTGAACCCTTGATAATTTACAAATTCTTTTTATTTTCTTACTTTACACCGTCCACTGTCTCCCTTCACCCATGTTTCTGTTGTTTGTCCCTCTGTGTGGGAGGATTATACGTCATTCATTGTGGTCAGTTCCCCCTCTCTCCCGCTTCTTCTTTCTACTCTCATGGTATGTGGCAAAGAATTTAGATGGTGCCCCATTATCAGATAAAATAGCATCTGGGGTCTTAAAGGCTTGTTGCCAAACAAGTAGGTATTTAAGTGAGAGGTCAACTAAGTCCACATGGAAGAAGCACACCATGATCAGTCACTAAAGGATTGGGATCCATGTAATCCAGAATCGAAGGAGGGATTAGAATCAGAGGCTAAATTGTGAGAATCCGGTGTGCAGAGGGCGGTGGATGACAGTGGGAGCCCGAGACTCAATTGTGAAACTACTCAGGAAAGAAGCCTTCAGAGAATATCCCCATCTGACATGGCGGCATGGGAGGAAAGTGAACGCTAAACAGAGTGCTTGGGAGAGAGGAATATAGAAGGTCAAAGGTATAAATCTGACCCGAACAGTTAAAACTGTGTTGATAAATCCCTCCTATGATGTGGATTGGACCTAATCTGGTTTCCAAAAATGTCTTTAGTTTTGGTTTGTATTGTTTTCTTTGGTTTTTGTAGAGCACCGATGAAACACACAATATTCCAGTGGTTCCTTGAAGCTTCCTCGCCCCCCCCACTATCATGACCCCAGAACTGCCTTTCACTGTGAGCTACACTGGAGCATGTGCACAGGTACAGGTAAGAAATAAGAGCTCAGGACACTGGAATCCAGGAACAGGAATGGGAGTAGATTCCAAGAGGGAAGGGGGAAGGTGTGGAGAGGAGGGGAGAAAGGGTGCCCATTGTAATGATTCACACATTACCACCTCCCTGCCACCCAACTCCCCATCCCACCCCCACCCCTCTGCCTCCCAGGGGGACTAAAACAGAAACTGTGGGGGAAGGGAGATAGCAGTCGGTTTAGGATGTGAAAATAGTAATAATTTATCATTTATCAAGGGGTCACAAGGGCGGGAGGGAGGAAAGAGTGTAAAAAGAGGAGCTGATATCAAGGACTCAAATAGAAAGCACGGTACGTGTTTAGAAAATAATTATAGCAGCATATGTACAGATATGCTTGATACAATTGATCTATGGATTATTATAAGAGCTGTAAGAGCCTCCAATAAAATATTATTTTAATAAAAAAGAAGGAGAAGAAGCCAGTTAGAGATGGAACTGAATTAACTGTTAATTGTATGCCTAGAGGAAAAAACACCCGTGAGGAATTGAAGAGATGCGAGACATGGAGACCAGCTAGAGAATCATCCGAATATTCCAGGCGGCTTTTATGAGGATGAGGGCAGTAGAGGAGAGAAGAGACACCAAGAAACAATTACTTAATATGTCTTCTGGACTGAGCCAAGAAATTTGGACAAATAACCAATTTACTGGAACACTTCCATATTTGTGCACATTCAGAAATACAAAACCAAACCTCAAAGTCGCTGCCAATGAGTAGATACTGACTGACACATAGTGGCCCTATAGGATTGGGAAGAACTGCCCCTGTGAGTTTCTGAGACTATATCTGTTCATGGGAGTAGAAAGCTTTTTCCATGGAGCGGCTGGTGATTTCAAACTGCTAACCTTTTGGATCACAGCTCAATGAGTGACCACTACACCACCAGGGCTTCTTATTCCCAAAACAAAAAAATTACAATCCAAAATAATGTGGAAATTATCTAACAATATCACTGATATTATATGCAAGTAACATTTTGCCAAAGATCATTCAGCGATGGCTGCAGGGAGTGCCAGGGATTCGAGGTAGAATAGAAGAGTACCTAAAACGAGATTGCTCACTGCTGACATCAGATGGATCTTGACTGAACGCAGAAAATACCAGAAATCGCTTTATTTGTGTTTTATTTGCAAATGTACTAGACTGGGTGGATCATAACGAACTATGGATAACACTTCAAAGAACGGAAAGTCTGGAGAATTCCATCGTGTTCATGACCCTGTGTATGGACCAAGAAGAGGTTGTTTGAACCAAACAAGGGAATGTTGCATGATTTACAATCAAGAAAAGTGTTTGTCAGGATTATCTCCCTTCACTGTGTTTATCCCCTCTGTATGCTGAGCAAATAATCCCAAGAAGCTGGACTATGTGACAAAGAATGTAATATTAGGTCTTGAGGAAGGTTTATTAACAATGTGCGATATGCAGATGACAAACTCTTGCTTGCTGAAAGGGAGGAGGAATTGATGCACTTGCTGATGGAGCTCACCGATTGCAAGCTTCACGATGGATTTCAACTCCATGAAAAAAAAAACAAAAAACCCAAACCCTCACAACTGAACCAGTAGACAACATCATACTCAACAGAGAAAAGGTTGAAGTTGTCCAAGATTTCATTTTATTTGGATCCACAAGTGGTGCTAACGGTCAAGAAATTAAACAAGGTATTGCCTTTGGCAAGTCTGCTGCTGCACAAGGTCTTGGGAAAGTGTTGCAAAGCAAGGGTGGCATGTTGAGTATTGAGGTGAGCCGGACTCAAGCCGTGATGTGTTCAAATGTTGCACGTGCATGTGAAAAGTGAACAAGGAATAAGGAAAACTGGAGAAGAATCGATGCACTGAAATTATGGTGCTGCTGAAGAATGTTGTAAGGCTGTGGGCTGACAGAAGAACCAACAAATCTGTCTTGGAAGACTGCTTCTGACAAGTGAGCATTTCAAGACATCAACTCATGTACTTTGGACTTTGTTGCCAGGAAAAACCAGACCCTGAAAAAGGATATTGTGTTTGGTAAAATAGAAGATAAGTGTACTAGGCTGGGTTGACTAAAGAAACAAACCCCGTGGTGCTCATATATGTATAAGAAAGAACTTTATATCAAGGAGTAATTATAAATTGAGGAAGTGTTCCAGCCCAGTCCAACTCACGTCCAGAAGTCTGATACGAGTCCATAAGTCCCTCTTCATACAATGTTACAGAATGCAGGGAGATCACAAGCCAGTGGGTGCCAAGCTCTGTGGATCCAAGGTCAATGAAAACACAGCAGGGTGCCAGCAGTTCTCAGGGTCAGTGGCAGAGTCCCAGCAGGCAGGAAGGCAAAGCGACAGGGAGAGAGAGCAGTTCCCAGGTTCTCCTTATAAGAAAGCCACACACCCCAGGAGACAGCACTAGGATGTGATCTGATTCTCAGGTTGAATTCCATCCCTACTCTTTAAACATCTTCAGGTTGACATGGAATTATGTAACTACCACTGTAAGTAAAAAACAGAAATACCATCAAGGAGATGGATTGACACAGTGGCTACAACCATGGGATCAAACAGGATAACAACAGAATGGCAGTGTTTTGCTCTGTTGTACATAGAATCACTATAAGCCAGAACTGACTTCACAGCACCCAGCTGCTACAAGATGAAATGAGGACAGTAGAGTTTCTTTCTTTTTTTCTAGTAGTAAAATTCACACTTTCTCTGTGGGAGACTTGAGTTTGATTTGAGGCCCAGGTAGCTCATGCACAGCTACATCGCTCAGTCACAGTTTGGGTGTTGCTATGATGCTTCTAGAAAAAGATAGACGAGGAAGAAAGACCTGGCAATCTACTTCTGAAAATCAGCCAACGAGATCACAAATTCTGAACAGATGATGGGGATGGTGTGGGCCCAGACATTTCATTCCATTGCCATGCTCCAGGGATTGATTTCACGGCAGTTAACAACACAATATGATAAAAGTAAGATATTGTCCCTATTCTCATAAATTGATCATCTGTCACGGTTTATTAAAAAATAACTCAGCTGATAGTAAAGGGAACTGGCACTCAAACCTTAAATTTTTTATGTCCATTCTTTTTAAAAAATCATTTTATTAGGGGCTCATACAACTCATCACAATCCATACATACAACAATTGTGTAAAGCACATTTGTACATTCATTGCCCTCATTATTCTCAAAACATTTGCTCTTCACCTAAGCCCCTGGCACCAGCTCCTCATTTTTCCCCTCCCTCCCTACTCCCCCCTCCCTCATGAACCACTGATAATTTATAAATTATTATTTTTTCATATCTTGTCCTATCCGACATCTCACTTCACCCACTTTTCTGTTGTCCATCCCCCAGGGAGGAGGTTATATGTAAATCCTTGTAATCGGTTCCCCCTTTCCACCCCACCCTCTCTCTACCCTCCCAGTATCGCCACTCGCACCACTGGTCCTGAAGGGATCATCCGCACTGGATTCCCTGTGTTTCCAGTTCTGGTCTGTACCAGTGTACATCCTCTGGTCTAGCCAGATTTGTAAAGTAGAACTGGGATCATGATAGTGGGAGGCGGAGGAAGCATTTAGGAACTAGAGGAAAGTTGTATGTTTCATCGTTGCTACACTGCACCCTGACTGGCTCATCTCCTCCCTGAGACCCTTCTGTAAGGGGATGTCCAGTTGCCTACAGATGGGTCTTGGGTCCCCAATCTGTACTTCCCCTCATTCAAATGATTTGATTTTTTTTGTTCTTTGATGTCTGATACCTGATCCCTTCGACACCTTGTGGTCACACAGGCTGGTGTGCTTCTTCCATGTGGGCTTGGTTGCTTCTGAGCTAGATGGCCGCTTGTTTACCTTCAAGCCTTCAAGACCCCAGACACTACATCTTTTGATAGCCGGGCACCAAACCTTAAATTTTTAATCATTGGATGATATGTGCCAGATACAGTTAGGTTATACTCAGAGGTCTGCTCCAGCTCAGTGGAGACAACTGGGTTCATGTGAGCTGCTTGCCCTAAGGACAAGTGAAGTGCGGTTAGAGTGAGGAGACGGAACAGAGGCCAGCCTTAGGAATGCCCACACTGAGCAACGCTGACCAGGATTTTCTGTAACTCCTGTTTGCTTATAATGTTGATATGCTGATGATGTCTGTGACATGTGGACAAGTCTCCACCCTCTACTTCATCTTCAGAAGAATGATGGAAGGGAAACTGTAGACAGTCTAAATTCTACAGACTGAATTTCTGCTCGATATTTTCTCTCTTGATGGAACCAACTTTTCAATATGGTGCTCATGGAATTTAATATATTTACTACTTCCCTGTGTCATCTATTGGCTTTTAAAGATTATTATTATATAACACTTTAGACATTGATACGTGTGTCTGTTAAGTAAAATGAAAACTCTTTGAGGACAGGAGCTTTAACTCCAGACTTTTGCTTCAACTCTTTCTCCCTAGGACTATTTTGCCACTGAACTTTCAGTGGGCATAGGATATTTGCTATGAATTGTTATTGAAAAACGATGGTTGTATTTGGACAATTGGTTTTCAAGGTTTTCAAAATCTCAGAGTCAAAGCAAGATACACTTATTACAAACTGCAATGTGCAAATCATACGTGGAAATTCCATGTGGAAACCAAATGCGGAAACCAGGGTGTTTTCAAAGATTCCAACAAATCACACACAGTTTGTGGCAAGAAAGAGGGGTTTTGAAATGGATTTCCGAGTCTTAGGAGTGTGACAAGTGTGAATCAATGGTGCATGGCTGCTGCCTGCAGGACAATTTATGGCTCACTGACACCTCTCTGATAGGGTTAAGTATTTCAATTCAGCTGCGTCTCCCCTCTGACTGTGCAGTGCACAGAAACTCCGTAAAGCCACGGTAAAGAGAGAAAACCGTCCTTCCAGGGGCCCGAGGTAGGGACAAATGAACCTTCGTTCTTCCTCCTGCCCGAGGAGAGCTTCCCTTTGAATGTTATGGCAGCCTGACCTCCAGCCTCTGTGTTGGACTTCTATACCAGATAAAAAGGGCAAATGCATTCATTACTACTATATTATTATACAATGTTTAATACATATAATAGCAATTATGCTGTCGGCAGCTGGAGTCTGACCACAGATCAGAGGCTGGGGTGACATAAATCTGCCAAGGGAAGTCTTTGGAGGTGAAGAGGAGAGATTGGAATTCTCTATATAACAGGGGTTATCACTGAAGAATTCAAGCCACTTTGGAGGGTGAATTTGGATGTACTGTGAGGATCTGACCAAACAGCGGTTAGTATCTATGAGCGAAGATACAAAAGAGATTGCCCGCTGCTTCCCACAGCCATGGACTGTTAAACGCGCTTACCTTGCCTATGACTGAGGCAGGCGAAGGAAGAGTGACCCATGGCCCAGAAAGAGCTAAGGTGCTATCTTCAACTTCCAGGGTCGAATTCTTTACTGAAATCCTGGCCTGCCCGAGTTTCCCTTTCTCCTTTCCCTCTTACATCAATTCTTCTGTCTGGGTCTTACCCTGATGCGGGCTCTCAGGACTGTGGCCGCTGGACTGTAGCTGATCGGCCTCTGCCGGCAGAGGGAAACAGACTACCAGGGGCAGAAGGGGTCGTCTCTGGTAGACAGGCATGTACTGAGGTGTGGAAGCAAGCCAGCCTGCATTTCTAGGCGGTTGTGTGCGTCCTGTGGCAGATAGAGTGATTGTAATCTCGCTTGCATTAGTTTTCCTCTGTAGGAACATAACAAAACAGAAGGCCCTCCTCACTTAGGTGAGGAGCCATCTGTACTCCCCAAGTGGATGAAGCCACCCACCAGGCCCAGGTAACCGGGCACAACGTGTCTCTCTTTATATTACAGCACCCCAATCCGGAAGGACCCTGGGAACTCGCTGGTTTTACCAAGGGCTTTTTAGAACGAAAATAACAATAGCTTAGAAAGGGCTTGCTTGATATGTAAGAAGAAGTGATTTACGGACAAAGCCTTTACATCCTTTCATCGGTCCCTCTGCCTTCATCCCTTTCTCTCCCTTTCTGTGAGCCAAACGCCCCAGGAAGCCCACAGCAGAAAAAAACTCTTGAGAATAGGAATAACTAACCAGTGTCATCTGAGCACCATTTCTGGGGCCAGGGTAATGAGAATTATTCAAATGCAATCATAAAATGAGGCCACGCAGGCAGGAATGGGGGAATAGGAGAGAAGGCGGGGGTGGGGAGTCTTCCTTGCTAGTCGTAAGTTTCATAATTTCTGGGGAGTTTTCCCGGGGGTCCACAGAGAATTTCACCGCATGGCTCTCGCCTCAGCACAAGGGGGTCCTGAAAGGTGCATATGTTTGCTGAGGAGAAATTGAAATGGAGGACCGGTCTCCGGAGCCACTTGGGGTCCTCTGAGAGGCGCCCCTCACATCTATTTCAAGGCGGCTCCTAGGCGCGCTTTCGGCCTCCCCAGGAGCAGAGCCGACCGGAGGCTGAAGTTTTCCACAAGCGTCCAGTAGAGGGAGACACTCCAGCGGTGCCCGCGACTTGGAAGGCCGGGAAGCAGAGGGGGGTGCCATGGAGGGGGTGGGGAGGAGAGGAGGCGAGGGGAGAGGGGAGGTGGGGAGGGGAGGGGGGGCTCCGGGGGGCGGGTCCCTGTGCAGCTGACGTCCCGCGCAGTGCTGGGAAGTATAGGCTGTGTTGTCACGCCGGTGTCAGTCTGATGAAGATTGGCATCAGGTAAGCTGTCATTCATTTCCATGTCAGAGACGCTTTCGCAGGCGGCGGCGGCGGCTGCGGGCGGCTGCCTCGGAGCGCGTGTGTTTTATTCCGGTCCCCAAGCCGGAGTATTATTCATTGCGACAGGGCAAGGAGGAGAGAGGGAGGCGGCGGGGAGCCCAGAGAGGGAGGCGGCGGGGAGGAGGGAGGCAGGGAGCGGAGCGAGGCAGGGGAACGGTGCAGCGGGGAGCTGGGCGCAGCGCCGGGCGAGCGCGGAGCCGGGCAGCGGAGTTGCGGTTAGGCCGCCGGGAAGCCGGCGGCGGGAGCCTCGCGGTCCGCGCCCAAGCCCAGCCAGCGAACCTCCGCGCGGCCGCCGCGCCCGATCCGCGGGTGCTAAACGCCGGACTTCCAAGAACTCGGGCCACCGGGGCCCCCCGAACCGGAGCACCCGGGATGGGCAGGGAGCTGCGCTCCCGGAGCGCCCGGCCGCGGGGACCGAGACGAAGGGCTGCGGTCGGAGCTGGCCGCCGAGGGCGAGCTGCTCCCACTGGGCGCCCGGCGGGGCGAGCGGGGCCCCGCGGGCTCCAGGCTGGCTGCCTCCGAGCTCCAGGCGCCCTGGGGCCCCTGGTCCGCGGGCAGCTTGACGCGCGAGCAGCCCAGCCCAGGCTCGAGAGATCCGCGGCCGGCGGGCCTGGGGAGGCCAGCGAGCCGGAGGTGGCGGGCGGCGCGGGGACCCCGGGACCAGCTAGCGGAGGGGCAGGGAAGCCGGGTACGGGGGACGCAGCTCAGGGACGGTCCTCCCGGGAGGAGCAGGGCTCTCTCCAGGGTCCCCGGCCTTGCGCGGTGGGTGGAGGGGCTTCGGCGAAGTTGCGGGAAGCAGAGGAGCCCGTGGCCGAGGCTGAGAATCCGTGAGCTCCACTGGCTCCAAAATTCGGGGGTGACTTCGTAAGAGAGGGCCGATCAGGGCAGCCAAGGGCGGAGACCTGAGAGGGCCAGGCAGAGTCCCGGGTCTGCGGGGCAAAGTTTGCGTCTCTTTCTCTCGCGGCCCCAGGGCCCCGGGAAGAAAGGCTCCGAGCCGGCCGCCCGCCCTTGGCGCCAGCTCCGAGCGGGAGAGCCCGGGGTGCCCTCTGCGTGGGACGCTCGGGGCTGGGTGTTTGTGGCCCGGCCCGAATCACAGCAGGGCTGGAGGGCCAGTCCAGAGTTTGGGCTGTAGGATCCCGGCTGTTCGCAGAAGCAGGATGGAAGGGTCGCCGAGCTGCCTAGCGATCCAATCTCCATCTCGCCCCGGCCAGCGGGCGGGAGGCAGGAGTAGGGACCCCGGCGGGCTCAGATCTGAATCCGGAGGAGGAGGAACGGGAGGCGTTTTTCAGGATCTAACCCGGGGATCCAGGATCTTTATTGCCATGGAGACAATTGGAATTTGGGAGAGTTGCGCGCTCTGGTCCCGCTGCCCCGCGAGTGGGCAAACGGCTGACGCGGCAACCACGGAGTTGACCCGAGTGTGGACCGGAGCTGCGAGTCCCAGCGGCTTCTCCACGAAAGCGAACCGATCTCTAGGAGGACGGGGCTTCGAGTGCGCCACCCAGTTCCGGACCAAGTGACTGGGCAGCTTGGAGGGACTCGGAACAGATCCGAGGATTCGACGTAGCCCGGCGGGCTCGAGGCACCTCTTTGGGGACGTGGGCGCTACGTGTTGGGGCAGGGGTGCAGGCCTGCACCCCGAATCAGGTGTCATCTCTCCGCATCTTGCCCGAGGCAGGGCGGTCTGGAACTTGGAAGCGGCGGCGGCGGCGGGAGCCTCTTTAGGGACTGACACAAGCCCAGCTTCTCCCTGCAGGCAGGGCAGCAATTTGCCGCCTGGGGGTGGGATGGGGAGGAAGCTAGGAATTCCCTACCTGAAGCCGACTTGCCCCAGAAATCCTCCAACGCGCTGTAAGACTTTTGGGGTTTCAAAAGCTCCCCAACTGTTAGAAGTGAGAGCTTCGCATTTGGGGTTCAGGTAACTCCCTGTACCCAAATCGGAGAAAATGACACTACTCAAGCAGCTTCATATATTGTCCAAAGCCCTAGTCCTTTTGCCTTTCCGTTCACGCAGTCTTTCTCGACTTCCGGAGGCCCCAGGACCTTAGGGGCGAGGGGATACCCCGTTTCTGGACGTGAGCTCTCTCATTCACCTCCATGGCCCCGTCTGAGCTGGGGTTAGGGTGGGTCGGTGGTGGGTGGGAGAGAGGCCTCCACCAGGAAGGGAGGCAAGTCTCTGGTGCACTAGGGAAAGAACAGTATGGAGAGATGGAGTAAGATTTGGAATTTCCTCTTTGTAGTTTTGAACCCATCTTCCTTGCTCTGGACACCTTTCTCTGGGCCCTTCTGGGACGCAGAAAGTCGTGGGACCCAGCGTGGCTTCAGCAGCCCGGGAGCCGTGACCGCTGCACGGTGTAGCTTCTGAGCTGTTGTTTTGCGGGCATTGGGATTCATTAGCCCCCTCCGCACTCCGGTGCCGTGATGCTGGGGCGGGGAGGGAGCCTAGACCCTGTGGAGACTCCAGGTCACTGCCTCCCCTTTGTGAGCGCTAAAAGAATGAACGCCGAGGGAGGGCGGAGCTGCTCTGAGTAAGTGGCGGGCGCTTGCCGGAGAGAGATGGGCCCTGACCAACGCTCTCAGTAAAATGCCTCCTGCAAATGGCACTGAAGTGTATCCAACTTGAAACTGGCTGTTTTATGATCTTTTCTGGGAGTTTACTGCGCTCTGCTTTTAAGTCCATAGATTGCTTGAGGTTAATGAAAGTGCTGCTTTCAAAAGGGGCCTTTGATTGTGTGGCAGTGGCATATCCAATACCTCCTCTGTACTCTTCCAAAACTGGCCTGCTTCACCAGAGAGTACTCACTGGAGTTTCCACATGGACTGAGGCTGGAGGAGGAGGCCGCCTTGTGACAATGGAGATTAATAAAGGCGTCCAAGTAATTCAGAATGGCAAATTTATATTGTTTCTAATCCAATTTCATCTTCCGATCCCTACAACATTGGACTTCTACTTTTCATGTAGCTTCCTGTCTCACCCGTGCTTCCAACCCCATGCCAAATCAAACAGCAACTAAAATATTTGCTCAGGGATATGAGGAGGGGCTTTGCCTTGCGTGTTGGAAGGTAAATGTGCTGAAATAGCTGGGGGGGGGGGAGGCAAGGCTGGGGACCTTGAGAAAGAATGAAGCAGGCTGTTTTTCAGCTTTTTCTTTTTCCGTCTATTTTGCACAAAAGGTGAGATGACAAGGTTTTTGAGCGCGCCCTAACGCAGAAACTACAGTGGAGCTGAGCTGTGGCTTTTACCGCATGTCATAACCATTTAAAATGCGGTTACTTGTTCAAAGCCCAAAGCTTCCCCAAGCTGGGTTTCATTAACTCTACACCAGTTGCCTGGAAGTTCAGTAGCAATAAATTGTATAAACACATTTGAAGTAAGTTAGTGATGAAATAAAGAGAATTACTGTCTTGTGAGTGGAGAAACCTGAATTCATGGAGTTCGAACTTAACTGAAAACATACCATCTCGCCTATGGCCTTGATGTTTATGGGTGCACCAGAGTGTGTGTTAAATTTCTTTTTGCCAGCTCCATCTTGAGCCTGGGACTGTAATTCATTAGAGACCAAGGTATGCCTAGAAAGCAAAATGGCAGCATATTAAAGGGGTTTCTTTTAGCTTGCTTTAGGAACCAACCCAAATGGATCAACCCAACTTCCTTATTCTGAAACCTGAGCAGCAACAGAGCCAAGGTGAATTAGATTTTTAAATGTTAGAGGCTTAAAAATACTCTGTTAGCAATCGGATTTGTTTTTATTAAAGAAACAACCTATAAAATTTATAGGTTTTCAACATGTTGCAAGATCTCATTGCTATTTATTTAGCCCACCTTCCCTCTCTGAGAATCTCCATTTTAGACCTTCATTCCTGTTTTATTTAATCTGGAACACATTTTCTAAATTAGCTCAACGAGAGTGAGAAATGCTGTTATAAGTTTCCCATTTCCTATGCTGTGTGGCCCGAGCACTTTGACACTCAAAGATGTGTGTGTGTGTGTGTGTGTGTGTGTGTGTGTGTGTGTGTGTGATGCAGTTGCTAAAAGTGATGGCATATGAAGCAAAGGGTCTAGATCAAACCAAATGCAGATCAGACTATTGAGAGGTGGAAATGATACTAACCAGAAAGAAAAAAACCCAGAGGAAGTTATATAGAAAGTGAAATCATCAAGGACCACCACTAACCTTCATTGTAGACAACACAATATGCTTTGTATAAAGCACTTCTCAAGCGCTCCTTGACTCTCCTGAGACTCAATTGTGTTGAGAAGCAGAATTTAGGAGGGGGAACTGTATCCTCTGGGTTCTGCCCTGGCTGTGTGGTCAGAAAGTGTAGCAGTAAGGATTCGCTAATTTAATTAAATCTAATACCTGGTGGGAAGGAGGGTGGGAAATGGCCAAGAGATAATCAAGGTTGGCAAGCCAATATACTAATCTAGTATATAGTTTCTAATTTGAGGGCTGGCAGTTTTATATTGTTGATGCCTGGCTTCCTGACTTTACTGGGCTCTTCAGCTTCTGAATTTTGGTTTCTTCCTCAGTAACATGGAATGTATCTATCACAAACATTCCTCACTGGGCTGTAAAGAGTAAAGGACAGGCAGATCTCTTACACGATTCACCCTAGATAATAAAGAATCTAGGGGATTAGAAGGCTTCTCAGCAGCAGAGGTAAATTTTCTTTCCCTGCCTGGCCCAGAGCCATTTCCCACAAGTCTCGGGAATTATCACTTTGGCGAAGGGGCTGAACTCTTACCTTTCTTAGCATCTTTGAATTTGAAAACCTGCTTTGATTCTGAAACAAACAAACAAACAAACAAACAAGCTGATCTTCCCTCTATCAGGAGGGACAATTAAGGCTGAGATGGAGAAGTGAGCAAAAGGCTCAGGGACCATATCTGAGGAGAAGAGAATCAATCCAAGTGCCAAACTGCCCAAGGCAGAGGTGAGCCATGCCTCCACCCTCCAGTATTCATGACCTATCCCCAGACCATCCATTCTTCTCACAACACTACTTTTCTGCTGGGTTTTGTAATTCATTGCAGTGACCACACATAACTCACAGATAAAACTCACAATTATGGAAGCTTATTAGGGAATTTAGCAGGTTACCCCAAGTCAGGATCAGTAAACAGTAAAGATAGAGTCTTTGGTTGACAGTAGCACCTCTTCTTCGTCAGCAGCCAAGTGTCTCTCTGGTCTTCAGTTTCTCAGCCTTGTGGTCCCTTGGCTCCTGCTTCGGTGGGCCAGGAAACCTGCCAGCCTATCTGCCTCACAGTCCCATAACCTTGGTGCTGTTCCTCTGTGCTGTCTCATGGTCTCCTCTTTGTCTCAGCCCGGCTCCTCTGCTTTGTCCCATGGTCTCCACCACAGCTGTTGGTGCCTCTGGCCCTGTCCTCTCGTGGCTCCTCTTGTGATGGTGCCGGGATTTTTCTCTATGCCCCTGAAATGGCTCTTATGTACAGAGGAATAACTGTGATGGAGATATGGCTTTCAGATGACAATGTCCCCAAGGAAACCTAGGGTGAGGTAGAGACTCACAATGCATGCCACCTGAATTCTGTCTAAGAGCAGAGCACTCCCTCCAAGGTGGGATGGTCACCACAGGCATAGAGACTGGGACGCATCCTACAGCAAATAAAGGACCGTGGCTAGAAGAGCCATGTTAATTGACTTTATCGCGGAAGCCCTCTTGGCTGTTTTCAAGGGTGCTCTTTTGACTAGTTTTCCCATAGCAACTAAATATCAAATCTAACTTGCTGGGAACTCAGTTTTCTTTGGAACGGGAGAGGCCTGAACCCTGACGCTTATTTTAGTCAGACTGGGGGGCTGTGTGCTGGTGTGGAGCTCAGCCACAATCTGAACCGTGCCTAGCAGTGTTCGTGCTGGCAGATTAAAGCGAGTTCTGCACCTGAGAGCCTAAAGAGCCACACTGGTGCTCACTCACACACGTATTACACAGTCCTTCCTTTCACCCTAGTCGCTGGTTTTTGAAAGCTTCCTCTGGTACCGGAGATGTGGTCTTGTGCTATATGGTTCTTTAATTCTGACTAGTCCATGGTGTCTTCATAAGGCCCTTTTTTGGTCTATGTCCTATTTGTAGACCCATTTAATTTCCATTTTGATAGGAGTGGGAGCAAGTGCCTGGGGACTTCTTGGAAAAAGCAATAGTTTGCTGAGAGAATGCATGACAGTTTGGGGAGACACACTTACTAGCAGAACTTGAATCTCTCTGTCCCAGAACCTCCAGGAGTATGGAGAAACAAGCACTCAGGCAGCTCAGTTTATCTCAAGGTGGAAAGTGAAGTTCAAGAAGAGCTCACTGCAAATGTGTTGTCTTCTGTGGGATCTGCTATTTGCCTTGGATGCCGACCCACAGGCCCTGCCTGCCTGGGTTTCTAATTACAAGAAGGACGTTTCTGCTAAGACCTATCTCACTAAAAACACATCCCTGTGTGTAATAAGAAACCCTAAACCAGGCAGGATATTTTAAAACTGAAGCAATGAAGATTAGATTAAGTCTCCACCAAACAGCTTCCTTCTTGTATTATTTTTGGCTGGATTGTGGAGAAAAGCAGCTGGCCCTGGGGCCCACACGGCAGACTCTTGAGGGTTCGGATGGGGCCAGACTGGGTGGCTTAGCTGTTCGTTTCTCTGCATAATAGGAACGTGGCCAATCTCAGCCTGGCTCAGTTGAGGCAGTGGGGGTGCCCAGTGAGGCCTGAGGGAAGCTGGGGGGAGAGGTCCATTCATATAGGTCAGAGAACAGTCACAGAATCAGCAGGTCACAGAGCAAAAAGAATAATTTTAAATCACCCACCTCATTAGTACTTAGCCTTTTGTGTTCGGCTTTTCCGTCCACTCCCACCCCCATCTCATTCCCAGTAACCCCCATCACCATCCAAGGGGCCCTGGAAGTGGACAGAAGGGTTGTCATTGCGTCACGAAATACCACCTCGTCTTCTCGGTCAGGGATTGACTTATTTTGCCCATTGAGGGGTTTCTGGGAGGGCTTTCCTATGCTGACGTATTGTCAGGTTCACTGATGCAGGCTACTGATTGAGTGCACAAAGGAAACAACTTAATCTTTTGGGTTCTTGTGTGGGTGCGTAATTAGCTGCTCAAGACTTCCTGCGGGCGAAGACTGGTAACGTGGCATCATGGGCCCCTGCCCTGTCCGGCTGGGAAGATGCAGTATGTCAGTCGCTCAGTCCTTAGTCCTTCATTGAGCACATGGTTAGACAGCGTGTCTGCGCTGTTCCTGACACAGTCCTGGCCGTGGGCTACAGCAGTGCAAACAAAGCAGGTACAGCTAGCCACGCCATTCCTGTCTTCAAGGAGCTTCCCGGCGTTGGATGTAGTTGAAAGGATGTGGTGTCAGCATCAGAAAAAACCACATCTTCATGCTAGCTCAGTTGTTTACTAATTGCATGCATTTAGACAAATTATTTCACATCTTTGATTCAAGTTTCCCCATCTTCGAATTGGGAAATACAATGACCTAGCTCTGAAGAGCAGAGAGACCCATTGTGAGGTACTCACCACAGTGCCTGGTGCACGGTAGAGACTCATCCTGCATGGGTTCTTGTCTTCCTTGCTATTTTGGAGCTGATGACCCTCTTGGGGAATTGTGTGAGTCTGGCTACTTTAGAGAATCAAACCCACAGACACTCATGTATAAGAGAGAGTTTTATGTAAAGGCTAAGTGCGCATCAAGAAAACATCCCAACCTACTGCTGCCCAAGCCCACAAGTCCAACATTAACCCATATGTCTGACACCAATCCACAAAGTCCTCCTCCATCTCACAAAACACACAGTATGACACCGCCGACTGCAGGAGGAAAGCCGAATCAGTGAGTGTGTAAACATCTCAGTGCTGGCAGGGGTCTCCACACGGCTGCTCCAGAACCCAGGACTGCATCGGGGTAGGTCCATGTGGCTTCTCCTCAGGGATGTCTTGCAGGAAATCAGCCTTGCAAGCTGAAGAAGCTGCACCCCGGTCCGACCATCACAAAGCAAGAGACCTGAGAACTAGAAAGGCGAGGCTCACCAAGCCATTTATGCCCCCCGCCCTTCAATTAACCCCACATGTGTTTATCGGCCAGGTTGGCACAATAAACTAACTACCTCAGGAGTGATCCAGTTTTTCCTTTCCTTTTTGTTCACTTTCTTAGGATGAGATTTGGGCTTTTCCTTGGCTCACTGATGGCATCCCCAGACATCGACTGGCCAACACTGTGACCGTGTACGGCTTGCTCTCTGTGTGCAGCCCAGGGCAGCAGTTGTGATAGAAACCATAGGCATGGACCCTGCCCTGGTGGCGATGGAGGGGACAAACCCTACACATAGACACGTGGCAATGACTTATGGAGAAGTGGCTTGAAAAAGGGAACGAACCAATTTTACACAAAGGGGGCAAAAAGGGGGAGGGAAGGTGCACAGTAATCGGAGCAGAGTAGATTTAAGCAGGGCCAGCTCCGGAGAAGAAGCACACGCTGGGCTCCGGAAATGTAGGAGGAATGGAAGGAGTGAGGGCTAGCAGGGCCGAGTTGCAGGCGGAGGAAGGAAAGGTGACTTGTCAGGTCACTGTGCTCTGTTGGGACCCTCAGAGATTGCTGAGGAGCAGCTTAAACTAGAATGAAGGTTTCAGGCCCCTGGGACCATTCTAAGTGGCCAGAGTGACCTGATAATGCTTCAGGAGGACATCCTAGACCTCCCTCTTGGGAATTGGCTTCTTTTTGTGGGGTTTCTGGAAAAACTTTTTGGTGTTGACTTCTCAATGGGTGCAAGTTAAGCTAAGGAGTTATTGCATAAACAAACAAATACATCTCTGCCCTGTCTGTAACCTGGCTATTTTACCAAGTATAGTCCCTGTTTTTCCTAAAGAAGAAGAGATCTAAGGGGACGAGACCAGAGGTCCCACGTCTGGCCCTTTCCTCTTTCAGGGACCAGGAGGCTGAACAGATGGCAGAAAGTTTAGACTGCTAGAAAGCACAAGGATCTGGACCAGAAATCAGAGGACAGTGACTTAGACTGTGTGACCGTCAACAAGTGACTTACCTTCTGTGGTGTCAGCTTTCTTCTCTCCTCTACAACGAAGAGTTTGAATGCCAGCAGAGGTCCCCTTCAGCTCAAATCCCATGATTTATGTGTCATCTACCAGCTGGATTGCTGCATTGATTGTCAATCATTGAAATCATTAGCTGCCACAGAAAAACCAAGCCCAAAATTCTAACAAAGGCAGACTGTTGCCATTCGGTTCCTGAGTTGTTTTGTGTTTTAGAGTCTCAAGAAAAGTGAGGGGCTAGGCTTTGGCTTGCTTGTTGATCTTCCTGAGAGTGGGGGCAATGGATGCACCCATGTAATCGAGGGGGGCTCTGGTGGCCAAATGGAGCACACATTTGGCTGCTGATCACAAGGTCAGTAATTTAAATCCACTAGTTGCTCAGCTGGAGAAAGATGAGGCGTTCTGTCCTTGTAACGATGGACACCCTTGGAAACCACAAGGGGACATTTTACACAGTCTGACAGTTTCACAATGAGTTAGAATCGATTTGATAGCAGTGAGTTTTTAGCAATAGAAGTTAATCTCATGAAAGTAGCATTTTCCGTCTGGACTCACTGGCTTCTTTATAATAGTCAACGTTTGCTGCTTTTGTTGAGGCGCACTATGGTCTTGCAATCAGATTCCAGATTCTGTTCCTGCTTCTGCTGCTACTCAGAGGTGTGGTCATAGGCAGAGCGCTTACCCCCGCCCCTCCGAGGCTCAGTCTCCCCAGCTATAAAATGAGGGTGCCTTTTAACATTAGATGTGAAGTTATATGACATATCATTTTATTCTATAATTTTATTTTACATAAATATTTTTATATTATAGAATTTATTTTGCATATTTATATAACATTTAAAATTATGTTTTATATTGTATTATAAAATTAGACAATTTTTAATATAACACCGAGCACATGGAACTGTTGAGGAAACTAGAGGAAAATATGTCAAAATGCTTGGCACAAGCTAAGCTCATGGTGAATATTAGTTTTATTTCCTAATATCTTGCACGCGCTTGCCTTTGAATCCCACAGCTTTGTGAAGTTGGTAGAATGAGTGCTGTTTATCGTTTTACAAATGAGAAGACTTTTGGCTCACAGAGAGGTTGCAAGGTCCAGAAAGAACACAGATGTGTCTACCAACTCACAGGGTAGAGCTGAACTCTCTCTCCTGTGTTATGCATACCTTTGTTTGACAAATGCCTAGGAGACCTACTAACTCTTATGGAAACCCAAACCTAGAAGAGCTATGTTTTTACTTTCACAAAGTCTTCAATCACAGCCAGGGGCTGGCCTAGACATCACACACTGGTAGAGGTCACCATAGGGACAGGGAAATACAGTGGTTGTGCTAGTGATGAGGTGAGAGCATGTCAGATCAGTCACGCAACCGTCCCCCTTGAGTTGCCCACCCAGGCTGTAAGCTGGACTGGAAGCCCCAGGAAGAAATGGCCCTGGATGCTAACCTCCATACTTTACCAGCTCAGAATCCCGACAGATTCCAAGGGACGTTCGTGGTCAGCCTGTTTCTGTCCTGTGAGGGCAGAGTCTGCCTTTTCTCCAAGGTGGCACAATAGAGCTGTGGTAGAGTCAGGAGTAGCCAGGCCCACATGTGAGGTGTGCTCGTGTCAACAGTGCATTTTTATTGACCACTGCTCTATTCCAAGTCCTGTGCTAGGCCTTTGGAGCACAGCATTGACTATGATATGGTCCTGTTTAAGAAAGCATTTCTGTCTGTTCCTCAGGTGAGACGGGCCTCCGTGAAAATTGTTAGTTCTAGCTATAGGTCAGAGGCAGGGAGACAGAACCTGGAAAGATGCCAGCCATGTGTCCAGGGCCCCATGTTTGTTCTCACCCTTGCGCCCTCCCTGTGGCTCCATCCCTTGGCCAACGAGTCTGGCCCGAGCACACTGTTGAATGACGGACTAGTAGTGTGCCGTGTGCTATTTATAATGCTTTTACTGGTCAATATTTTAAGGAAGTAGATCATTGCGTCCTTTTTCCTAGTCCGTCTGTCTTTATCTAGAAGCTGGCATTTGAGATACAGACAGCATGCTTTTCAGCATGATGGAAACATGCAAGCCACGACAGAATAACAAATTGATCGTGGTAGTCAGGTTGGAAGGTACTCAAAATATTGTGGAGGAAGAGCTACCACCTTACAGTTGACCTGAACGACATGGGTGAAATCAACTTTGGGGCTCTTCATTTGCTAATGTGGCATGACTCAAAATGAGAAGAAACAACCACAAACATCCACTAATAATTAGAACACAGAGAGGAAGAAGTATTAAAGTATGAACGTTGGAAGTCATCAAACATGAAAGGGCATGCATGAAGAGCTTCAAGACAGTATGAGCCCAAGTGGACTGGTACTGACCATTTTGAGTCGGACAATCATAGGGTCAGCTGTATCCGCTATGGCAAATTAAAGGGGATGGCATGGCATTTATGGTCAAAAAGACCATTTCAAGACCGAGCCACAGAACAGTGCTGTCCACGACCTACACGGAAGAGCAGTCAATAAGACTGTTCTTCAAAGGTGGGCACAAACCACTAATGCCAAAAATGAAGACGTTGTACCTTTTGATCAGCATCTTCAGTCTACGGTGATCAAAAATGCCTTCAAAATGTATTTATAGTGGCCGGTGGTTGGGATGGGTACTGGTAGTTGGAAAATATGGCCTTGCTGATAAAAGCTATGCCAGAGACTACATGTTAGGATTCTGTAAGGTCGGTAGTTTATTCAAGCAAATGCAGAAACCAGGCAGAACGGTAGGACAGAGCTCAAGAATATGGTTTCTGCACCGTAGGTTGCGCCAGGGAAGCAGTGGGTGGCTTCACTCTGCTGTTACCACGAGTGCCCTTTATATCCCAACTCTAGGGAAACCAGGCCTCCTCTCTCATTTTCTCTCTAAGCCCTGGAAGGAGATTGCTAAATCCTGGCGGGGCGCTGCACTTTCACAAACTACCGTTCTGGGGGGATGCCTGCAAACGTGGTGGGCTTGTCTATGTTCTATGGAGACTGGTGTGTGGAAAGTGACTTTGTTGCTCACAAGGCGTGGTGTTCTCAGGAAGGCCCGCCATTCATCAGCGCCTCTTCATGGCCATGAGACAGAGACTGCTAACTCCTGCTGACGTCCAGCTTGTCAGGGACGTCCCTTTCCAAGGCGGACATCTGGTCTTTTGGAATATTTTAAAAAGCCATTTCCATTGGATTTGGGAGGGAAAGGTGGAAGGAGAATATAGACCGGGCCATGCCTTTAGGCACCGCGAGGAAAGTGGGGAACTTCTCAGCATGTGTTTTTGGCATAGCCCTGGCTCTGCCATCCTTGACGGGGAGATCTGGATCGAGGGAGGCAGGAGCTAGGCTGCCACAGTTGGCAAATGTAAAGGTAGAAGAAGGGGTTGTCCCTGCCCTCCCGAGCTCTGCTATTTCTGGAACGCCGTGGAAGACCTCTCTGGATGACAGCCACACATTGTAGGGGCCCCCACAGCAGTGTGCTGGGCCCTGTGGAGGGGCCTTCACCCTTTACTGAGTTATCGCCACAGACCCAGGACAGAAAGTAGGCTCAGAGAGGTTGAGGAAGTTGGACCAAAGTCCCAGAGTTAGGTGTTTTTTTTTACTTTCATAATTTATTTTTTTAATCGTTTTATTCAGAGTTAGGTTCTGCGTGCGTCTGAGTCCAGAGTCTTTCTAGAACAGCTTGCTGCAGCTACAGGTGTAGTGTGATTTAGGGGGAAATTGCTGGTTTCCACGGCCCCTTTCTCCACCCCCTCCTTCTGTCCCTGCACCCCGTGCTCTGGTCCCCCCTACAGAACTCAGTGCACATTATCGATCGATGGATTGGATAGGTCATCTTCTAGCACAGATGAAGTGACTCTCGGGTGTGACATGAGGATGTCGCCTGATGATTGAGGCAGAGCCCTGCAGAACGAGACTTTGGATGTCTTGCTAAAGGTTTGAAGTCGTGTCTGGAATCAGCCCTCTGCTTTCCTGTGTAACTTTCAAAAGCCGGCCTCACTGCCCTTCTCAGTCAGTGGGGGTGGCAGTGCTTCCTGTGGGGCTGTGGAGGAGATCAGATGAGCTGATGGCGATACACGTGGTATGGGGTCCTCAAATTTTTTAAACAGGGGGCCGGTTCAATGTCCCTCGGACCCGTTGTAAGGCTGGACTACAGTTAAAAAAAAAAAAACTATGAACAAATTCCCATATCTTATGTTGAAGTTAAAAAAAAAACAAACGCGGCAAAAACACCCGGTGGGCCAGATAACTGTCCTCGGCGGGCCGCATGTGGCCCGCGGGCCGTAATTGGAGGATGCCTGGATAGGAACATAAATAAGAATGCCCCCACATTGCCTCACATATAAAATGTGGGGGAGAAAATTGTTCAGCACAAAGATACCGTTCCTATTAACTCAAAACAGAGCACACCGACAAGACATATACCCTCTTATACTTTTTCTCACGGAGTGTAAAAAGTGTGTTTATATGATTTAAACTGGCATGACGACCCTCTGTGAGTGTGCCCCACAGCTGTGCTAGGGGGCCTCTCTGGGGGTCCCTGAACACCGGGTAGTTTTTCAAATCTGGGCTTAGAGTCAATATACCTGAGCTGTGCGTGCCGATTGGTATTCCCACTTGTGAGGCCTTCTCTGATGTGGATTGGCCTCTGCCACACGGTGCCATGAACCTGAACTAACCTTGGGTTCCTCCCTGCTGGCAGCATTCAGTAAGTATATTTTTACTGAGCGCTATGTATAGGTCAGAACCTGTGGAAGTAGTGGAGCTGCAACTATGAAGTAGACGGACGGGGCCCCCGCCTCACAGAGCATATGGTGCATGGGGGAGAGCCACGAAGAAGTCCACGAAACTGAAAGAGAATGTGCTAGGTGCGATCACTTACTCTGCAGAGTCCCTGGATAGTACAGATATTTCTAACCCACCCAGAGGTACCTTGGAAGAAAGGCCTAGTGTTCTACTTTCGAAAAGTCACAGACTTTGAAAACTGTCAAATGCAGTTCAACTCAGACACAGATAGGGTTTCCATGAGTTGAAATTGCCAAGTGTTTTTCATCTGTATTAGGGGTTATAGAGGGTGTCCTTACAAGCATGAGGTTTAAGCTGGATTGTGAAGGTAGAGTCACAGGGAGCTAGATGAGGAGTCTGAGCAAGAATGCTAGAAACCTTGAAGGCTGACCTTGACCCTCTGATGAAGTCCTTTTCAGAGAGAGAGTTAGTTAGCTGCCTCCAGCTCAGGCAAGCGCAACACAAGGTGAGAGAAAGACAGCCAGGAGCCAGGAGCAGAGAATGTCCCACCAGGGATTTCCTCTCACGTGAGCTCTTCTGTCCCATCTGCTGGGCAGAGCACAGTGGGTGCTGCTCCCGCCTTTCTGCAAACCACATCCTAAGCTCCCTGAGGGCATAGCTTCTGGGAGGAGCCTTTAAAGACGTAGGCTTCTCTTCTTTGTCCTTCCCTGAAGCCCTGATGACATCCTAGAGGTGCCTGGCACTATGTACACTCATGTCTTATCTGAATCTGTTTTCTGGGAAACACCTTATGAACAGTCGCTCTGCGGTAGGGAGGCATGACCCGGCCCTTCTTCCTAATCATTGGACACAGGAAGAACACTCTATTTGGGGGAAAGTACAGGGAATTAGAAAAAGATTGCTCGGTAACCATGAGGCTTGGGACTTTCGTTTGTCCTTCCCTTTAACCACTGTTCCACAAGCACTTACTGGACCCCTCCCGTGTACCAATGCTGGAGGGAGGCAGAGCAGACACAGGTCTGAGCCACGTGGACCATAGGCCCGGAGAGGGATGCAGATACCTGTGATCCTCAGTTTCTCTTTCTAAAAATGAGGTGCAAACAAGAAGAATGACAATGAAAAGACAAATGTATACTTCAGGTACTTTGCTCTATCACAGAACGGAGTGATGTCAACTCCAGGCATGTGCCAGTGCTGGAGGTAGGACAAAAGATACAATCCCTCTTCTAAGTGAATTTAGAGTCAGATGAGGGGGGCGGGGCCACACAACTAAGAATGAGAGTGTGGTGTAATAAGAACTTCGGGCTGTTCCACAGGAATAGTTTATTTAGAAAGATGAGAGACAGGTTTGAGCCAGATTCTAAAGAGGTAGTAGTGTAAACTAAATAAAGGTGGAAAGGAAGAGCAGTCTCAGCAGGGGTAATAGTAAGTATGGATATCTGTATGAATTTCCTGAGGCAAGAGGACAGTGGGTGTGTACGATGGGCTGGGAAAGTGGTTTTTATATGAGCCACAGAACTAGGCTTTGGAAGAACTTGGGGAAAAAACACATCCCCAATTCAACCCCCATGACTCTCCTCCTCACTCACTGTATGCACACAGATGTTTTCAGGACCTCTCTGTTGTAATAGAAATGAACCATACAGTTCCCACCTGACGCTGACTCTTCCCTTTGCCTGCGACATTTCCCCCCTAGACATCTGCATGGCTCACTCCCTGGCATTTTTCAGGTTCCTGCTTAAATGTCATCCTTTCAGTGAGACCGTCCCCAGAGGCTCTATTGGAAATGGAGTTCTTTCCTTCACCACAGGCGTTCCCATCTCCCTTTGTATTTCTCAAGATCCCTTATCAGAATGTGTCTCTTTTTCCCTGTGATCCAGAGCCATGCATGGGCGCACTGAAAGTCCAATGGATGCTGTGGGATGACGGAAGGAGCAATAAGAGCTGACATCTGGGTGAAATGACATGCTACAGTCACCCAAAGATGCTTTCTTCCTTATTCCGAAAAAAGCTCATGAAGTGTCAGTATTGGAAGGAACCAACACTCAGAGCAACATCCCCAGCCTTAAGCACATAGAGGTTCAGAGAGGGTAAGAACTGTGAAAGGTCACACAGCACGGGGTCACGATGAGAACTCAGGCCTCCGGGATTCAGAGTAGGACCACTTCCACAGGCCTTTCTGTCACGATGAAGCACCTGAGGAAGGATAGGTTTGCTCTGTGGGCTCCCAAGTCTGGCTGTGGTTCCTTGAACCCTGCTCCTGCGGTCACCTGGTCTCAAGGGTTGAATTTTTATCCTAAGATCTCTGGGCTTGCAGCTCATGTCACTTGGGAGGCCCTTTGTGGCCATTTAGGGGTGTTGGTAAAGATGGCATTTGGTCATTAACAGGCAGACACAAGGAATGAACTGCCGCTCGTTGTAAAGACCAAGCTACACAGAGTAGTCATTCAGCTCTTGCTTGGTATGAGTCCGAGTCGCTGCAACAGTGGGCTGGGGCACAGGAACAATGGTGAGGCTGGCGCAGGACCGGGCAGTGTTTCACTCTGTTGTGCACAGGGTTGCTATGGCCGGGACCATCTTAATGGCACCTCAACAACAACGACAACGTGGGGATGCATAGGAAATTGGACCCCAGTCCTGCAGTGAGACAATGCTTCACTAATGTCACATATATTCACATGGAAACAATACTTTTATTATTAGGTTGACATAAAATGACATTTATTGATTGGGCTGAAAGAGGTTGATAGCTTCCTTCCCTCTTTCACATTTGAGTAACATGAGACACAGCTGAACAACAGGTTCGCGGTCACACAGCTAGTGAGGTAGCCAGGATTTGAGCCCAGGAGATCTCTTACCTGTCTACCTTTTAGCCATTAAGGTTAACAATAGTATAAAATGAAACAAGAATACAAGGCCTAGCCTAAGGGGCTGATGTGAGATCAGGGAGGGAGATTCACTGCAGGCTCCAGTACTCGGGGACAGCTTCCTGAAGGAGATGCTGCATGAAAGATGAAGCGTGTCTGGCTAGCAGGACACAGACTTGCTTCTCAGTCCTCCCTCCTCACGTGGGAGGGACCAGTGGTTAGGAGTGCCAGTGAGCTTCTCCAGGTCAGGTTGGGGCTCCTCTTCCCTTATGTCCCCATTGGAGAGGCCAGACAGGAAGGGGCCCTTTACCAGCTGCCCCGTGAGAGCTGGCTGGAGAACATGGCCTGGGCTTTCCCTCCTCGACAGGGACAGTTCCCCATGGGCTTGTGCCATGGGGACTCTGCCTAGTTATGATGAGAAGCCTTTTGGGTAAGACCCTCAGGATATGGATTTTCCCCCCCATTTTATTGGGGGCTCCTACAGCTCTTATATACATTCCATACATCAATTGTATCAAACATATTTGTATATATATTGTCATAATCATTTCTAAAACATTTTCTACTTGAGCCCTTGGTATAAGCTCCTTTTTTTTCTCCGCCCTCCCCCAGCCCCACCCTTGATCAATTATATATTGTTATTATTATTTTGTATCTCACAGTGTCCATTTTCTCCCATCACCCACATTTCTGTTATTTGTCCCCTTTGAGGGGGGAGGTTATATATTCAATCTTGTGATGGGTTCCCCCTTTCTCCCCTCTCCCCTCCCCGAACATCCCCCTACCCTCATGATATCACCACTCCCACTACTGTGCCTGAGGTATTTATCTGTCCTGAATTCCATGTGTCCAGAGCTCTTATCTGTACCAGTGTGTGTTCTCCGGTCTAGCCAGATTTGAAGGTAGAACTGGGTTATGGTATTGGTGGGGAGGAAGCATTCAGGACCTAGAGGAATGATGTGTGTTTCGTGGGTGCTATATTGCACTTTGGTTGAATCATCCCTTCCTTATAACCCTTCTGTGGGGGGATATCCAATTGTCTACAGAAGGGCTTTGGGTCTCCACTCTAACCCCATCGTTCACATCAATATAGTTGTTTGTTTTGGATCTTTTGCTACCTGATATCTGGATCTGGATTTCTTAAATATTTGGAGGGATTTCTAAGAAAATCCTCTATGTGGTCTCCAAGAATATGGCTGTTCCATCTGTAAAATGAGGTTGTGATTCCCTAGAATGGGGTGCAGTAAACATTTGATGGGAGCAATATCTATAAAGCACTTGCCTTCATTGACTGAGCACATCTCCCTTCCATGTTGCTCCTCCCCCAAATTGCTGACCATGAAAAAAATCCTAAATAAGAAATACAAATAAATAAAATTGCTGACCGGCTCCCTCTGATACTTTATTCTTCTTCTGGGTCACCTCTCCCATATGTTCACAGCATATTGACTGTATGTATGTATGTACAAAGGTCTTTCTATTGTCTGTTCTTGATGTTCAAACTACAAGACGATAAAAGCCATTTTGAAATACATTCTAAACTTGGCAAACAAAAAGAGGCATTTCCCTCCGCCCTAGAAAAACGATTTTCCTGGATTAGCCACACTACCATTGACCTTGGTGAGCGAGGGCCGTGAGCAGGTTTCATAAACTCAGTGCACAGAGCTGGCAGGAAGCAGTTCTAGCCACAGCAGAGAACACGAATGGGCAATTACTCTTAGAGCTGAAAGTGGTTTGCTTCCTATGAGGATTTCTTTCTTTTTCTGAGGATTTCTTCTGTTGCCTGGGGACCCTCCATTTGTCTCAAATCTATTTTCAATGTCTTTAGCACCTACTGTGTGCCATAGCAAGGAGCCCTGGTGGAGTAGTAGGTTAGGCGTTAGCTGCCAAGAGTAAAGACAGAGGAGGCTTGATATTGGGGTAGGGTTGAATAGACAAGGGAGGGAAATACAAACAGTTTCTATGGTGTAACATAAAGAGGTTTGGGGCAAAATTGCCTGACCCAGCTTTCTCTCCTTGAACTGTGAAGAATTTGCTCCAGATCCTCAGAGTTTGCTCTTGGAACTTTCTGATGGAAATATTCCACAGGTCTTTCTGGCTAATTCAGCAATACCAAAGAAAAAGAGGGCTGACATATGTAGTGGTTTCTCCATCCCCTCATACCACCCCACCCCCCACCCCCAGTACACATGAGAGACTCCAAACTCTTGTCAGTCAAGGTAGATTCTTGCTGCAATAATTTCTACTGAGCTTCGTTGTACCCCCTAAGAAGTTTTGAGAAAGCCTTTTCCACCCCCCTAGACTGGTTCTGATACACCCTACAAAAAAGGTCAGCATTTACTCTCTCATGTTGAGACTTACTGGACAGAATAAGAAGTCAACTTACACGGCAGGAAACTGTCCGCAGTTAGCAGTAGGAAGAATGTGTTGTTGTTAGGTGTCCTCAAGTCGGCTTGGCCCATAGCGAACGTATAGCGACCACATAGCGACCACAGAACAAAATGCTGTGCCGTCCCGCGCTATCCTCCCAACGGCTCCTGACGCCCACTCTTCTTCATATAATCCAGCTTCTTTCATCATTTGCTCTGCATACAGATGGAAAAAGTATGGTGCAGAAAAGTTAGGGTGTCATTCATCCATTATTTGTGTAAATTAAAAGGGATTCCAGAGCACCCTAACTTCAATAGCTATAAATATGATTATATAGATGTATATAAATACTACTGTTAACTCAGTTGCATCTACATTCTTATGGACATCAGCTTTGTCATATAACTGTAGCCACAAGTACATAGATAATCCGTAGTCAATGGTTAGTTTCTCCCACAAATTTCTGGGTCACTGGAGCTATGGAAAATCATTTTTTAGATTAATTATGAAACCAACTAGATAGTCTGTACATGTCCGCCCCCCCTCCCGCTGCTTCTTTTAAGAACTTGCATGAGCCCGGAGCAGAGATTCCTACCTGGTGGGGGGGACGGATGGCGACCCAGGTGTGTCAGAATGGAACTGTGCTCTACAGGGTTTTCAATGGCTATGTTTTTGGAAGTGGACCTCCAGACCTTTCTTCCAAGGCACCTCTGGGACTTGAACTTCTCACCTTTTATCAGACTGCAAAAAGTTCTCAGGTTTCCTGAGCCTGGTACTGAAGGCTAATTCTCAGCATGGATAGCAGAGGCTGCTGCTGCCATCCAGACTGGAAGGGGCCTGCATACAGGAGTCCAGATTAGCCCAGGGCAGGGAAAGGCTCTAGGTGTGCTCTTTGAGTTTTCTAGGCTGACTCTCTCCTTTGTTTTTGTATAATTGTCTGTATTCTTCTTCTTGAAGAAGAAAGGCATGGATTGATTTTCTGTTCCTTCTAAGTCTTGCAGCAGGGATGGCTGACTCCCACTGGCAGTTTGCCATTTGGCCGCCACAGGTGTGTTTTCTACACACATTCGAACCATCCATTCATGATAAGACATCCCTGGGTGGCACATAGCCACGGGACGGACACACTAAGGATACTTTCGTTGATATTTTAAGGACAAAACCAATGGGAGTAGCAATAGTCTCTGTGTGCTGTGTTAATTGCTCCTGAGTCAATTCCAAGTCATAGCACCCCTTTCATGACAGAAGGAAACGCTCCCTGATTCTACGCAGTCCTCATAACCATTGTTCTATTTGAGCCCATGTTACAGCCACAGTGTCGGTCCACCTTGTCAATGAGGTCTTTGTATTTTTTTGCTGGCCTTTCTACTTTACCAAATATGATGGCCTGCTCCGGGGACTGGTCTCTCCTGATAGCATGTTCAAATAGGTGAGATGAAGTTTTGCTGTCTTTCTTCTAAGGACTTTCTGGCCATACTTCTTCCCAGGCAGAGCTCTTTGTTTCCCAGGCGGTGCCAATGCACTTCTGTCTTCAAAATCTGTTTGGCCAGGGAGCTGCCACAGATTCCTAAGATGCCCTTTGTCTTGCTTCGGAGACCAATGAAGAAAATGTTCTAAAATTGATTGTAACGGTGACTTTACAACTTATAAAATAGGTTCAAACCACTACATGAATTGTATGCCAATAAAACTGTTAAAAAATACATTTTGATTTGATGATAGGAGCCCCATGGGCCCTGAATTTATCTAGTATGCAAGCAGATGGAAGGTATGACAAGGCCATGGCCTTTGGAAGAAGACCAACTCAAGTCCAGATCGGGGCTGTGCCTCTTCAGAGTTACATGTTATTAAGCAAGTAACTTCATACTTGAGAAATTTCTGAGCAGCAATTTTTGCATCTATAATATGGTGTAATAAGAACTCTTTTCCTTGAGATACTAGTATTTTGTTGATGGCACTTAAGAGTCGTTAGGCTGGGAACCACACGCCCAGGTGCATCTCAACCCCCTACGTGGCTGGCTGTCGGACCTTGGGCAAGTGCCTCAACTCCTCAGACTTCAGTCTATCATGTGAAAGGGGGTAATAGAGGTGGTCCCTCGTTAGAGTGATGTGAGGACTGCATTCATGTAAAGTGTTCTCAGAACAGTGCCCAGCACGTAACAAGTGGCTGTTATTATGACTTCATGCTGTTGAACGCCACGTCCTCCTTCCACCCTCCCACCACCTGTCTGCTCAACTGTCTGATTTTTCCTGTCTGTAGGTTTGGTGCCCTGGAGCTCACTTTCCCGCCCCCCTCCCCAACCGCTCTCACCTATGGTCTCTGATATCGAGGAACTGCACCTCCCAGTCTGTCCCAGATAGTCACACGCCAGACTGCTGTCCCATTTAAATGTTAATAATTCCTCTCCCACTCTCAAAAGTGTCCAAGGTTTCGCCGTATGTTAAACGGTCAGTCCCTCTGTGATCTGTCAGAGGCCAAAGCTGTTTCTCCATCCTTATTCATATCCCGCATGTCACTGCACACTCACCACGACTCAGCACTTCCTGCCCGCACCGCTGCCACTCTCTGTTTCCATACCTCATGCCCCTCACTTCCACTCCATTCTGTCAATCATCTCATTGCCTGATTGATCTTCTCAGAGTGTCGTACTTCTCTCCTCACGGCATTGTTTCCTTGCTAACTTCGGGGCATGATCCAAGCATCTCACTCTGCCACTTAAATGCTTTCCTGCTCACTCTCTTCCTTCTTCTTGCTTCCCAGCATGACATCTTATTCCCACTGCTGCTGTTTGTGCGCTGTTCCCTGCCCCAGCCCTGGAAGATCTCCTGTGAACGTTTGCTCACAAAAGGCCCCTTCCCTGGGCTCATGCCCTGGCCGTTCCCAGAGCTACAAATCTGGTGCATCCAGTTCTGATCTATTGAGTACAATGCTTTGTGACCAGCCCATCCTCATTATTCTGCCTTCAGAACGTTTTAGCCTAGAACAATGATTTTCTGCACAATTCATTTATTTATGTGTGTACCACCTTGTGACCCAAAATAGCTACTATAATTTCACTTCTCATTCTCATATGCTTTTCTCCTTAATTAAATTGTATGTTCCTTGAGGACAAGAACCATATATTATTCATGTTTTATTCTTATGGCACCAAATACCTAGTATGCATAAAATAAATACTTTGCAGACAACATTACTAAGTATTCATTTAGAATTTCATGACCGGAAAGACCATTATAATCGTGTAGAGAAGTTAAAAGATTCACTGAAAGAGATCTTGCTAATACAAATGGCAGAGCCAGGTCTATATACAGACCTTATCATCCTAAAGCTGTGGTCCTGGCTGCATTATCACCAGGCTACCTCCTCTTTTTTATGGCGTTGGTGTGCAATTGTGTTCCGTGTCAAGAAAGAGACAGCGGCCATTGAGTTCACTCCGACTCATGTTGGCCTTCTGTACGATAGAGAAAAGCATTCTCATAATCTCATAATCACCTGCATGTTTGAGTCCAAACTCCAGCTCTGTGGCGATACATGTTCTCAACATCGCTCGCACTCTGGCGGGCACTCTGTTTCATCACGTATGGGATGCTTCTTTAGCAATCGTTTCCTCCTGACGGTGCATCCAGTGCAAACGATTCAGCGTCCCGCTGTGATCCCCGTGTCTCGTTGATGAATTCTCAGAAGCGGATTGGCAGGCTTCTTTTCCATGCCCAGCTTAGTCGGGACGGCCCTGTCATTTGTAGTGGGTGACACATTGGGCTGAGAGCTGCAGGCTTGGCAATTCAAAACCACCAGTCTCCCTAAGAGAGAGCGATGAGGCTTTCCCTTCTGTAAAGAATTACACTTTTGGACACTCCCGGGGCAGCTCTGCCCTGTCCTGTCGGGTTGCTAGGATTGGCATGGACTCCATGAGTTGTTTTGCTCTTCGTCTGGAAGCTGCACTGAAAGCTGCCCCCTGGGGATGACAGGTCTGCTAGCGTCATAGTAAGGTGCAAGCTACCAGAGCGTGAGTGACTGACAGGTGGGTAGAAGGTAAGAACTGAAAAACCAGAAAGATGGAAGGACATCAGTGAAATATCAGAGGTGGGAACTTGCTCAGCATAGTTTGCGGAGTACCACAATTAGGTTAAGATAGTTCCTATGTGTGACAGTTACATGATTTCATGTCAACTTGATAAATAGAGTGAAGGGGTGGAGTCTAGCCTGTCAGTCAGGTCACAGCCTGGTGATCCCTCCATGTGGGCGTGGCCTTCTCATGAGAATTCTGGGACTTCCTCTCTTCCTCCCTGGAGGCGGGGCACTCTCTCTCAACTTCCTCTTAAGGAGCCACACTCAGGAACAGGAGGAGCCACGTGGAGATGTTTCCACCAGCACTGGATCCATGACTTTTCACCCATTAGCTTGTGATCTTCCTGCATTCGACATTTTTGCTGCATATGCTGCATGAGACTGGGAGGAATTTACAGACTAGTATAGGACATATGAGCTAATATCAGACATATGGACTTGATCTGGACTGGGATGTTTTATTGATGCATGATTACTTCTTGCTATAAAGTGTCTCTGGATTTGTTTCTCTAGTCAACTTGGTTTGACACACTATGGAAGAGAGTTATTGGGGAGGAGGAAATAAGAGAAAACCTTGAATTCTATCATTTTAGATTTGAGTCATAAGACTTCTGCCACCTGCCAGTGGCTTAGATGACTGTCTCCCTTCTTGACTCCTCCGCTCAGAGATTGTGGTGGTGTATGTGTTTGGGGTGGGGTACTAGAGTGAACAAGTTCAGAGACCAGGCGGGGGGGAGGTATAGGGGAAAAGCTTGCTCAGAGGTATCAGGCTCTGTGTCCCATACGTTGGGTTGTAAGAAAACCCGACTTCAGTGGTACTGAAAAGCACCACCATAACGCTGTTATACATAGCTTCAGCTTGAATAAGATGTTGCAAAACCCTGAAAATGTCTATAACTGAAATCTCCTTTCACTGGGAGCTTGATCTCAAATCGCTCTCAACCGCTCCTGTGTGGAGCTCTATGCTGTTGATAAAGCTGTTAAAACACAATGGAGAGTGGATAATCGTGCATTATATAGCCTTTGTTTTCCATTATGAAATATCGGCATCTGAAGAAAGAGTGGGATTATTGTGGCAGAGGGCACCACAAGAGGGTGGAACGAGGATTTAGAGTCTTGGGGCCAAGGGCTGAGGGAAGTAGTGAGAAGGAGGGAATTTAGATTCTATTTCAAAGGGCCCCTCAAAGCCTTGGTTTTTTGAGCCATAAGCCTGGGGAAGTTTATACATATAGCTGACACGAGGATGCTCTGAGCAGACAGTCAGGATCAGTAGAGGATTCTGGTACCTTGGCAGAACGGAGAAGGGCAAACGGGTCTGTGCTCATTCATGCCATAGTCAGCTAGAGACTATGTCTGAAGCCACTTGAGGAAATAAAGGCACTTTCGTCAAGAACCAGGTCCTGAAATTGTTTTCCAGGGAAAGCTGGGCCAGAGTGCATCCCCTGAACACCACTGGTCAAAGCAAACTGACAAAGTAGAACTGCCTCTGTTGGCTTCTGAGACTGTAAATCTTTACTGCAGTTGAAAGCCTTGTGTCCGCCCCCCCCCCCCCACACACACACAGAGCAGCTGCTGACCTTGTGATTGGCAGCCTGACTTGTAACCACTACACCACCAGAGCTCCCATGCGCTGCTGGAGGGGATTCATAACTGATGTCCCTTCACCCGATGCCACAGACCTGGCTGGAGCTGGGCCAGGGAAGGTGGATACTCATCCAAGTGCCTTCTGCCGGAGCACACCACTCCTCTGCCAGTCGTCACAAGGATCACAATCACAATAGCTACGTAAGGAGCCCTGGTGGCACAGCGGTTAAGTGCTGTGGCAGTCCACTTTCAGCAAGATTTACAGTCTTGGCAACGTTAAGAAGCAGTTCTGCTCTCGCCTCTAGCCTCACTTTGAGTCGGAACAGACTAGGACTCAGTAAGTGCTTTGCACATCTTTCTTTTGTGGTTCTACAACCCTTCTGGAAGGGAGGTGTTTCGGGGTGAGGGACTGAAGCCAAGTAGGAGAACTCTGTCCCCTGTCCCGGCTCCCAAGTCTCTAATCCTCTCCCTCTGAGTGTCAATGGGGCGGAGGGGTGAATCCAAAGCACACAGGAAGCCAGGGTCAGCCAGGCTAAAGGGCTTGGCCTTGTTTAGCTGAGAGGGCTGGAGGTGAGAGGTCAGTGGTGGGGGTGGCATTAGCAGTGACTGGCAGGGAAAGTGTGAGCTCTTAGGGGCTGTGGTTGTCTCTGCCCTGAAAAGGGCCCTGATGGAAGTGCTGCCCTAGGGGAGTGTTAGGAGCATGGGGGTCATCTGGGTCAGGCCCCTGTCTCTGCATAGGGGCAGCACTCTGGAGGGTGGCTGCCATTGGGGTGATTTCTCTCAGCTGTGCACCATTACTGGGTTTGCATCAGGTTTGAGGGATGACCTGTCTTGCAAGATAGATTACATTTGGTTTGCTCAGAAGGCATTTATGGCTTTATAAAGCTCTTAAATTGGCTTTTCCCTCATTCAAAACATTTCTTCAAGCTTACAAGGCCAGTTTTAGAATAGCAATTACCAGCGCCAATATCCCCCAGCAAACTCATGCTGGGCTGTTGTCTATAAACTGCTCCGGACATTTGTGAGGCTGCCGTGCTGTGGATCTGCATGGCGAAGAGCCCATCTGCCTGAGGAGCGCGGCGGAGGCCCTTCCTCAGCTCTGATTTATGGGCCACATAAAACTCTGAAGTTGCCCTGCATTTTTCTGAGCAAAGTTAACATACTCGACTATGTCAAGCTGCTAATTTTTTCCACTTAGCCCAGCCTCCGCTCGCTGCCAGCATACGTGTGTGCGTGCAGGTTGGCCACTTTAATTTAGGGGCCTCTCTCCAACGCTCATGTCTACAGAGATGCAGAATGCCCTCCTACAGCCAGTGCTTTACCAGGATAGGCCATTCACCTACTTTGTGTCTAGAGCAGCGGTCCTCAACCTGCCCGATGCCGCGACCCTTTAGTACAGTTCCTCATGTTGTGGTGACCCCCCAACCATAAAATTTATTTTCGTTGCTACTTCATCACTGTAATTTTGCTACCGTTATAAATCAGGCGACCCCTTTGAAAGGGTCGTTGGACCCCCAAAGGGGTCGCGACCTACAGATTGAGAACCGCTGGTCTATAATAACCTGAGACCCTCTTTCCCCCGGCCGCCCCCCTGACTCAGGGAGGTAGCCACGTGTGGAAAGGGACATTGGCCTGGGAACAAGGCCAGTGTCCTTACCATCAGGCTACCACCGTGGTTAGTAAGAAGCCGCTCTCGGGAGTACCGGGAGAAGATTTGGAGTGGGGGCTAGGCTTTCAGGAGTAAATGAAGTATATTATAGATGGTCTACCGTTGACAAGCCATGCGACCTTGCTAAGCCTCAGTTTGCCCGCCTGCAGAATGGGAGTATGATTATAAATTTCTCACTGGGGTGTTGTGAATATGAACCCTGCTGAGGACTGCTAAGGCCCTTTGTATGCGAAGGCAATATCTGAGACTGGATTGTAGCTATTCCAAGTGCTAAACTGCTGGCATGGCCCCCTAGGAAGAGAAATGGCCAAGTGCAATATGATGGCTCAGGGTTTCCAAAGTCAAATCTAAATGCCTTTGAATGTGCTCTGCCTGCCGTGGTCTCTGCTGAGCCCGAAGGGCAGAGCTATTGCGTAAAGCAGGGAAGGAGAGGGAAGCCCAGCAAACCCTGTCTTCCTTTCCCTTCAGGGGCCTTCAGGCTCTGAGGAGTTTCCTACCCCCTGTTAGGAGCACATTGGCAGCCCCTTCCCCAACCCCCAAGGTAGCCCCGGTGGCAGTGTGTTTCAGTATTAAGCTGCAATTTTCTAAGGTCAGTAGTTCGAAACCACCAGCCGCTCCTTGGGAGAAAGATGGGCTTTCTACACCCATAAAGAATGACAGCCAGGGAAACCTGCGAGAGGCACTTCTATCCTGGCCTATCAGGTTGCGAAGCATTAGCATCAACTCTCTGGCAGTGTATTTGGTTTCTGGTTTGGTCTCCACCTTCCAGGCCAAAAAGGACCCTTAAAGGGTTGCAGGTTCTAGTATCTACCCAGAGAAGAAGAGGCACTTTGGAAGAAAGGTTTTATATATATTTATATATATATATTTAAAACAGCCGTTGAAAAGTCTACAGAGCAGTTCTACCCTAACACACATGCGTCATCATATGTCAGAGTCAATCTGGTGATGATTGGTTTTTAACCTCAAGAACAAGAGTTTACCCCATCTTTGCTGCTATATCTTAGTAGATGATCACATAAGCGTTTCCTAGGAGTCTTTTGGGTTCCCAGGCCCAGGAGTTGGCGATTCAGTGGGCTCTGGGGATTCACAGGCAGGGAGTCCCAGTCTCCTGCTATGTCCCCACCAGAGGACCCTTATGCACGGCAAGGGAACTTTCCCCCTGGGTTGGAATTACACCAGCTGATGTAAGATCCTCTCCTCAGGGTTGTGGCAACCCCCTCAATGCAGACAATGCCCAAATTCCACTCTTACTTCAATGTCCCCGAGGCCTTGTTCCTTCTCTTTAACTGCTTGCTGTTGGAATGTTCCCACCTGGATACTTTGGCATCAACGCAAACTTCGCGAGTTTGCAACAGACTAATTCAACCCATCATTATAATGGGAAAGTAGATACTGTCACGTATTTGAGCTCCAACTCTATGTTAGACACAGACAAGGTGCTTTACATACTCCAAGTAATGTAACTTCACCACAGACCTCCTTAGGTGATAATAACAAAAAAGTATTCAGCACTTCTAAGAACGCTTTATGTGAATTCGGTCCTCACACAGCCCCTGCGAGAAACTGTCCCTGTTGCCCCCTTTCATGCGACCGATGACAGACTGAAGTCCGAGGAGTTGAGGCGCTTGTCCAAGGCCCGACAGCCAGCCACGCACGGGGTTGAGATTCGCAGCCTTACAACTTAAGGGCCACAATTAAAATACTGGTATCGCAAGGAAAATATTTATTACTCCATTTTACAGATGTAAAAATCGCTGATCAGAAAGCTTGAGAGGCTTGTTTAATAATGTGTAACTAGGAAGAGGCAGACCCCAAATCTGGACTGAGTTTTCATGGTTCCAGAGCCTGTGGCCTTATCATTATTCCCTTTATATAAACTTTATATACCCCTTATATAAGTTCTCTTGCTTATTAGATTTTTAAGGCACATATGACTCCTGCCATCAATTCATAATTGTATTTGAATTTTAATTTATTTTAAAAGAAGTTTATTGACATAATTCACATATAATATTCATTGGTTTGAACATATTTTTTAAGTTGTGCAATCATCCTTGCAGTCAACTTTAGAACATTTTATTCATTCTTGTACCATTATGATTAGTCTCCGTTATCCCCCAACACCCCTGCTGTAACCCTAAGGAATTATTAATTTGCTACTCTCTATGGATTGCTTATTCTGGACTCCATATAAAGAAAATCCTACAGGAAACTCCAAGCACAACAACAAAATAAAACACAGAAATACCTCAATCTAAGAGAGATCAGAAGATAATAGAAATTAAAGCAAATTAAAAATGAGCCAGAAAGGAAAATGAAGAATAAGGTGTTAAATTGTAAGCTTCTAACTCCTACAAAGAGCTCCAGTCTCAGATATTCATGAGGGTAGCTCTACTTTGTCTTACAGGGTCGCTGTGAAGTGACATGGACTTGATGGTGGTGAGTTTGGGGTTGGTATCACAGTAGGAGCCCTTGTGGCATACTGGGTTAGGTTGATAACCACAAGGTCAGCAGTTCAAAAGCACCAACTGATGGTGGGAGGAAGAAGACAAGGCTGGCTATCCCATAAAAAGCTGCAGTCTCAGAAACTGACAGAAGCAGTTCTACTTTGTTCCACATGATCTCTGAGTTAGAATTGACTCGATACCAATGAGTTTTGTTTTTTGTTTGGTGACATCTATGATAATCCAGTTTCCAATGCACTCCATCTGAGTACAAGATTATCCACATTCCTAGCAAAGGATATGAGGGAATTCAGTGGAGGCTTACTCAGCATGGAGATCCTGCAATTGTATTTGGGCTCTCACTGTCATTTAAGTGCCAATACAATTCCTTCTATTGATCTTGGATTTTATTATTTATAATCCTAGCTAGCATGCACCTTTTGTGTGGATTTAGCTGACACCTAACTTAGGTGTTTTAAGACAAGTTTTTAAGACCCCCAACAGTATTCTTTCTAACAGATGGGCACCATCTAATTTCTTCACCACACTTTGCTATAGCAACCATCTCTTCTTTGATCTAGTATTGAGCAGGGCCACATTATAAGAACTGGCTGTTCCTTGGGCTTATGAGTAAATGTGAGCTCAAAATCCATTTTTTTAACAATTTATTGGGGCTCATACAATTCTTATCACAGTTCATACATATACATACATCAATTGTATAAAGCACATCTGTACAGTCTTTGCCCTAATCATTTTTTTCTCCTCTTTTCTTTTTTTACATTTTATTAGGGACTCATACAACTCTTATCACCATCCATACATATACATACATCAATTGTATAAAGCACATCCATACATTCCCTGCCCCAATCATTCTCAAGGCATTTGCTCTCCACTTAAGCCCCTTGCATCAGGTCCTCTTTTTTTTTTTCCCCTCTCAAAATCCATTTTTATATCTAAAGTTTATATATACATATATCTGGTCTATTTTATAGGCAGCATTATCAGTTTGTTGAGAAATAATTTAAGTACCCACTATGAGACATTTCATAATTCTAAAAATAATATAATTTATCTAGCCAATGGTATAGATTTTAAAGTACTATTGAGAATAGGAAAAAAATATATATTTAGGAAATATTTTTCAACTAAAATACTTGGGACACTCACTTAGACAAGTTAAAAATATAAGTGAAAACTGTTTAAGAAAGTAATGAGGATTAGACACAAGCAAAAATTTCATTAATGCTCATTCACTAAGGCAAAACTATGTCTACAGGACTAAGGCATATGACAAAAAACAGAGAAAGTATGAAAACTGCCAGTGTATGGTAGTCCTAAGGTGCCAATTTTGGGACAACCTCAAAATCAAGAGCTTTGAGCCCAGGTCCATCGATTTTCAAATCTCTAACCACAGGATAGCAATTCTCTGCTTTTGAAACATTAGCATGTTTCAGTTTTATGTCCAAAGGGGTGTTTCAGTTCCTTTAACTTGTAACAGGTATGCTTAAGTTAAAACCTGGTTCCTTTAATAGAGTTTCCAAACCACACAATTCTGATCTGGTCTATGAAGAATGCTGTATATCTTCAAATGACAAAATCTAAAGTTCAGGTAGTTCATAGCATCACACCAGCATCACCAATGGCTGAAAAGAAACTTGGTCAGAAACGCATGACTAGTATGATATAATACTGGGCATATTCTTCCAGCAGGAGTCTATGTACGGAATGTCAAGCATTTTCCCAAATAGAAGTAAAATTATCTTCTCAGAGACAAACATATCATTACCTCCTCTGGCCATGAGTTCCCACTGAGATTCTCTAATCACCACTATAGGAGTATCTATTAATTTGGGGTAACCACAGGGCAATGCTATATGGTAGGAACTATTGGGTCTTGTCCCTTTCTGTGCTAAATAAAACACTGACCCCAGGTGCAGTGAGGCCTTCTCTGAAGAAGTGGTTTTTAAGATGTACAAATGACCGAGTGATAAATGGATGTAAGCATTAGACTGACACACTACCTCATTGTGTGGGGTGTTGCTGTTTGGTGCCATCAAGTTGGTACATCCCCATAGTAACCCTATGCCCAACAGAACGAAACACTGTTGTACCATTCTCACAGCTATTCCTCTTCTTGAGCCCTCTGTAGGCACTGTATCAATGGATGTCCTTGAGAGCCTTTGTTTTCACTTACCAAGGACGATGTCCATCTCCAGGGACTGGTCTCCCCTGAGAACATGTCCAAAGTATGTAAGCTGAAGTCTTGCCATCCTTCCCTCTAAGTTGCACTCTGGTCTTACTTCTTCTTAGACACATTGGTTTAACGGTTCTTGATATTTTCGGTGTTCTTCCCCAGCACCACAATTCAAATACATTGGTCCTTCTTTAGCCTTCTTATTCAATGTTCAACTTTCACATGCATTTGAGGCGATTATATATGACGACAAGGAAATGGATCTATGTACATATAATTATAGGTTTAGTATTAAGGAAACAGATGGACAGTGGACCCCTACTCAAGTACTCCCTCAACACAAGAACACTTTGTTCTAACAATTTGGCAGTCTGAGATACTCATCTTCCTGACACTATCGCTGAAGACAACAGGTGCACAAGCAAAAGTGCTGAAGAAAGCTGATGGTGCCCGGATAACAAAAGATATAGCGTCTGGGGTCTTAAAGGTTTGAAGATAAACAAGCGGCTCTCTAGCTGAGAAACAACAAAGCCCACATGGAAGAAGCACACTAGCCTATCCTGACACAATTGCTAAAGACAAAGTGGGTACATAAGCAAATGTAGTGAACAAAGCTGATGGTGTCCGGCTATCAAAAGTTAAACGGTCTGGGGTCCTATAGGCTTGAAGATAAACATGCAGCCATCTAACTGTGAAACGACAAAGCCCACATGGAAGAAGCACACCAGTCTGTGAGATCAAGAGGCATCGAAGGGATCAGGTATCAGGCATCAAAGACCAAAAAAATTATATCACTGTGAATGAGGGGAGTGCTGAGTGGGGACCCAGGGCCCATCTGTGGACAATTGGACATCCCCTTGTGGAAGAGTCGTGGGGAGGAGACCAGCCAGTCAGGATGTATTGTAGCAATGATAACACATACAATTTTCCTCTAGTTCTTGAATGCTTCTTCTCTCCCCACCTCCTACTATCCTGATCCCAACATTACCTTAAAAATCTGGCTGGACCAGAAGTTGTACACTGGTACAGATAGGAACTGGAAACACAGGGAATCCAGGACAGATGAACCTCTCAGGACCAGTGGTGAGAGTGGCGATACAGGGAGGTTGGAGAGAAGGTGAGGGAGAAAGAGGGGAACAGATTACAAGGAACTACATATAACCTCCTCTTTGAGGGATGGACAACAGAGAAGTGGGTGAAGGGAGATGCCGGGCGATGTAAGATATGACAAAATAATAATTTATAAATTATCAGGGATTCATGGGGGAGGAAGGGATGGAGAGGCAGGGGCAAAAATGAGGAGCTGATAACAAGGGTTCAAGTAGAAAACAATGTTTTGAGAATGATGAGGGAAACAAATGTACAAAGGTGCTTGACACAATGGATGATTGTGTGGATTGTGATGAGAGTTGTACAAGCCCCCAATAAAATGATTTATTATTTTAAAATATATATATATACATTAACTCTTGATTAATAACAATTTTATTAAAAAGAAAAGGAAAATGCCAGGCACCCCTTAGTCCTCAAAACAACACCTTTGCTTTTCAATACACCAAAAGGTCTTGTGCAGCAGATTTACCCAATGCACCTCATCTTTAGTCTCTTGACTGTGCTTCCATGAGCACTGATTGTGAATCTAAGCAAGACAAAATCCTTGACAACTTCAGTCTTTTCTGTTTATCATGATGTTGCCTATTTGTCCAATTGTGAGGATGTTGTTCTTCTTGACATTGAGGCGTTATCCATGCTGAAGGCTGCACATCTTGATCTTCATCAGCAAGGGCATCAGGTCCTCCTCACTTTCAGCAAACAAGGTTGTGTCATTTACATTTGCAGGTTGGTAATAAACCTTCTTCTGATCCTGATTTGGGAGACCATTAAATGCCTTGTTTGGGAGACCAGATTAAATACTTATACATCTGAGAACAAATGTCCATCTTTATCTTAGTGTTTGTCCTTATTTGTTCTTTTGTGATTGGCTAACTTTGCTCAGCATAATGTCCTTCAGGTCCATCCATGTTCATGAGGTGCTTCATAGTTTTATTCATGTTTTTTAAAAGAATGCACAGTTTTCCACTGTGTGTGTGTATCCTAGTTTTAAAAATCCATTCTTCTACTGATTGGCTTTTGGGCTGTTTCCAACTTCTTGTGAATGGTGCTGCTGTGACCATGAGAGTGTAAACCTGTGTTCATGTGATGTCTCTTCGTTAGGTTATATGCTCCGCAGAGGTATTGCTGGATCATCTGAAAGTGCCATTCCCACATTTGTACATGCTATAGGCCCACCAGCAATATATGAGATTTCTGATCTCACCACACCCTCTTCCAGTGTTTGTTGATTTCTGGTACTTTTTAATCTTTTTCATGTCTTTGTCTCTGTAAGGTGATGAGTTAATTAGTTTATTGTGCCAACCTGGCCGATAAGCACTTGGGGTTAATTGAAGGGTGGAGGGATAAATGACTTGGTGAGCCTCGCCTTTCTAGTTCTCGGGTCTCTTACTTTGTGATGGTTGGACCAGGGTGCAGCTGCTTCAGCTTGCAAGGCTGATTTCCTGCAAGACATCCCTGAGGAGAAGTCACATGGACCTACCCTGATGCAGCCCTGGATGCTGGAACACCCGTGTGGAGACCCCTGCCAGCGCTGAGATGCTTACACATTCACTGACTCGGCTTTCCTCCTGCAGTCGGCATCATTGGGTCTGTTTTGTGAGATGGAGGAGAACTTTGTGGATTGGTGTTGGACATATGGGTTAATAGGTTAATGTTGGACTTGTGGGCTTGGGCAGCACTGGGTTGGGATGTTTCCTTGATGTGCACTTAACCTTTATATAACACTCTCTCTTATACATGAGTTTCTATGGATTTGTTTCTCTAAAGTACCCAGACGAACACAGGTGTTATCTCATCTAACTTTCATTTGTTTCGCCCAGATGGCTAGTGGCCATGAACCTAGGACCTTCCTTGATGGGGAGCATGGATGAGGGAACCTACTTGCAAAGGGTCAGGGATTCACAGGTCCTTCTTTGTCATGGTACGGAGGAGGCTGGAACCTACCTTGTCTGTGAGTGGGGAGGGCCAGGGCCTTCCTTGTTGGGGTTACAGCGGTGGCCAGGCCCTGCCTTAAGAGGTCACTGGGTCAGCTGGGTTCTTCCTAGGTGGACTGCAGGAATACCTGGAGCCATCCTTGCCCAATGCATATTATTTTAAGTGACATTATAAGACTCAAGTTTTTAAGTTCAAGTTTAAAATTATTTGGAGCTGACTATAGTGTACTCTAGGAGAAAGATGGGGTTTTGTACTCCTATAAAGAGTTACAGTTCTGGATAATCACAGGGGCATTTCTACCCTGTCCTGTAGATTGCTATGAGTTAACAGAGACACGGTGGTAGTGACTTTGGTTTATTTGGATAGTGTACTCTGTCCTGGTCCCACAGTGGGTAAAGCTTTGGGCTTCTAATCAGTCAGCAGTTTGAAACTAACAGCCACTCTGATAGAGAAAGATGAGGCTTTCTACCCCTATAAAGAGTTACAGTGTTGGAAACCCAAAGAGGCAGTTCGACCTTGTCCTATGGGGTCACTATGAGTCAGAATTGACTCAATGCCAGTGAGACCGGGTATTCCAAATCATCTTCATTTCCTAAAGAACTTCACTTTGGGGACTCGTGTACAAATGGTTAACATGTTCGACTTTATTAGAAAGGCTAGAGGTTTGAGTCCCCCCAGAAGTGCCTAGGTCAAAAGTCTTAGTAATAGAGTTAAGAGAAGCCAGCCATTGATGACTCTGTGGAGCACCATTCACCCCTGCACAGGTCAGCTCCATAACAATTTGTTCTTTTTACTTTGCAGTAGACAGGGAGAGGCGAGGTGGTGAGGGGATGGATTAGGTTTGAGAGAATGGAAAGGAGTCATTTCTAAGAACCGATAGAACCTCTGGATTGAACAGATTCCCACAGTCTAGTTTAGTGTGGAATCTGCAGCCTAAAAGGCAGAGTGGATTCTTAAAAAATAGAGAGATGTTATCATGAGAAAAAGACGTTATTTTCAAAATTCTCCATTTGAGAGACTTTGCAAATATCTAGTGGAGAAGTCTTGTCAGTAGATGGCAATGCCTGATAATTTCTCTAATCTCCAAATTCATTTTAAGTGTCAGAGTTCCGCAAATGTTTGGACCATAGCTTCTTAGAGAATCTGAAGGCTGGATTCTTCTCCAAGGAAATTGTACATACATACCATTCATTGACAGTGTCCCAGGTCCTGGGATCCATCAAGCACAGGGACTCCAGGTTAAGAATACTAGATTGGGAGTCTCTTTCCCTCCTGACAGCATCCAGGCTCGAGTGTCCCTTGGTGGACCACAGGGAGGGTAGTGCAGCTCCATCTCTGAGGATTTGCCCCCGGAGTCAGTGTCAAAATCCTTGGTGGAGGGCAGAAGAGAGGCTTTCCCACTCCTAAGTATGCTTCTGGAAACTGCTGGTGTCATGTCCTCTCAGACACAAAATGGACAAAAAGGTCAGCAGGGGTTTCCCTCCCTGAATTTTCCTATCTGTGTGCCCCACATTTGGTCTTGAGGTTTGTTAACGTTCCCTTGCATTTGGTCACTCTGAACAGTGACTGCTTGCTGTGCATCTCCTGCGATTCCCTGAGAAGTGTAGCTCCGAACCGAGTCTGAAGCAGGGTCTGGGCAGAGGAAACACGTATCCTTTCGTATGTTGAGCAACGTACTCTGACTAGTAGAAAGCCTTTCCATCCCCGGGTCTGTAAAACGCACCACCCTCGCTCCCAGACAGACGGACAGATGTCCCCTTCTGACAAGCCACGGTGTGTGTTTCTAACCAGGCTCTCAAGTGCAGGGTGGAAGGGTCGCTATCAGGGGAAGTACTGACTACAGCTATTCAAAGGCAGCGCAGAGAAGGAGGGACTCGGAGAGCCAGTTAGTAAAACTGATAGGTAATCTTGCTATGCTTTCTTCCGTGACTTTGGGCAAACTGTTTCACATCACTGGGCCAGAGCTTTCTTATCAATAGGACAAAGGTGCTGGAGCCAGTTAAGCTCAAACCCTGCCGTGTTAATTTTTCCATGAGAATAAGACTTGGTCTAGTCAGCATTGACTCAGTGGCAGTGAGACAGCTGTCGTGTTTACAGAAAGCAGTGATCACTAGTAAAGATGAAAAGTCTCTCCTCCTGAGCAGGATGCTGGCTGGATTTTTAGACTCTGTTTGTGTCCTTAGTGAGCACACACTGCACACGCAGAGATACTGAGGCCTTCTCTGCTTATCGAAGTGAGGGAGGAGGGGAGGGGGCTTGTGCTTTATTGTACAGAGAAAAGGCTTTGGTTCTAGCGCTTTGGAGGTATGAAGAAGGACCTAGGACCATTGCTTCTACTGGAAAGTTCTATCTAGAAATTAGCTCTGCCCACGTCTCCTTTTCTTCAGAGGGGGTTGGAGACCTTACTTGATTTGGAGAGGTAAGTGTTCAGAGTAATTGAGTAGTGATATTTAGGGAGGTCTTGGTCCTTGTGAGATTCATTGTGTCTGAGTTGGGTTGGGGTGGATCATAAGCTCCAACTCAGGAAGCTGAGCTTTCTCAGTTACAGCCACTGCCATCTTTGGATTCATTTATTTATGGCTGCGTGTTAGGGGTGGTGAGCAGCAGTGAGCTCCAGGGTGCACTGGCATCCTGGGGACACTCTTCATGGATCTTCTCCAAATACTTGAGCCAAGGACCAGAGCTTCCTAAACCTCTGACCAAGGAGCTCTTGTTTAGGACTTCCATTTGATTGCAGCCGATAGAACCCCGTGTCTCTGCTCCATGGATACTTAAGAGACAGCTCTGTGCCCTGCATTACCTTGCCTATCCTTAGCTTCTTCTTAGGCTCCGCTGAGGTCTCAGGCTAGGAGAAGTCTCTTGGTAGGAGTTTCATAATACCCTGTTTCCCCCAAAATAAGACAGTGTCTTATATTAATTTTTGCTCCCAAAGATGTGCTGGGTCTTATTTTCGGGAAGGTCTTATTTTGGGGCGATGCCTTATATTTCAGCGACACGCAAAACCGTAAGTAGGTCTTATTTTCGGGGGATGCCTTACTTTTGAGGAAAGAGGGTAATACTAAATAACTCTACCCTAGACTCCTCCACTCCTTTAAAAGCAGGGAAGCAGGAGGCTAGGGCCAAGGCTTTGATGGAACTGTCTCCGGAACAGCAGTACGGGTTAGCTGGGAGACCCAAAGTGAGGGTCAGTTGCTGAGCTGGAATTGTGCAGGCAACAGCTTCCTATATAGAGTTAGTAGGACTCTTGGAAGGGAGTCAAGGTGAGGTCAGGGTGGGTCACCTCTGCTCCCACGCCTCCCCTCCTCTGCACATATGTGCTGAGTAGCTATAGCTAGTTGTGAGAGAAATTTACTATACAGCCTTATCTCTGCCTTCGGTGTAAAATCTTAGGGACTCCCAGATTAAGGAGAATGTTCCTAGGGATTGACTACAAGAAACGAGAGAGGGGAAGCTTTGTAGTGTGCATGTAGAGATTGGGTCTTAAAGGCAGGGGGTTGTGAGTGGGGCTTTGTTACTGATTTTGTCTTTCCCAGTCCCCCTCTGAACTGTGGTTTCCATCTTTGAAATGGAGATTGTGACACGCGTGTGGCTGCCAAGACAGAGTATCTGAGATCCATCGGTGCGCAGGAAGTCTGACATCTGGAAAATGGCTCTTTCTCATCCTCTCAAGTCTCTGGACAGCCCCTCAGGAACCAAATTCCTCAGTCTCACTTCTTCAGAGGGTGTCTTCCAGGGCCTTCTCTCTGGCCCTCCCTCCTCCCTTTCTGCTCCTCTCCCGCTGTGTAGGCATCTCCCCCCCTCCCCCCGCCCCGCCCCCCACCAGCGCCACCCTGCAAGAACCTGCCTAGCTGCGCTTTGGAACTTTAGCTTTGGTTTAAGGAGAGCGTGTGATTGAGGGGCGCTCCACTCGGCTGGGAGGCTGGGGGTCGTGAGCTGCCTTGTGGCTGTTCCTCGGGGTCTGGCGGAGCCAGCAGCTTCTGGCTGTGACATACAGCTCCCTTCATGGAACCAGACAGAATTAAGCCTTTTGTTTCCTGTTTGCTAGGCTGGCTTAAAGAAAACACCGAGGGTCCGAGAAGCTGGGGCTCCCAACAAGACAGCCTTTGTATTCATTTAATTAATGAGCTGAAGGGAAAGAGGGGGGAGTTCATGTTATTCTTTGCCTTTTTTCTTTCCAAAAGACACAGCCTGGCTGGCTTACTGAGAGAGCCCCCATGTCACCCTGACATGTTGGGGGCCGGGGCTTGCCAACCTTCCACCCAAACCTCCTTGCTGCTTTCTCCGCCCCACTCTTTCCCCCTCAAGGGCAATATGATCGAAATTGGAGCACTGGCCCCCAGCCTCTGGATCCCCTCTCCTCCAGCACTCACCTCCTGCTCAAACCCTGCACTCCCTGCCACCAGCCCTAGTAGATGAGCTACCTGCACACCCACATGGGAGAAGTAGCCCGTCCCCTCAGAGCACCATGCAGACTGCAGGTGTGGGGGGAGGGAGGAAACCAGACCGCAGTGGACAGTGATCCCAGTTTGCTCCTGGGAGGACTGGAGTTGCTCCCACCTTCCTGTTTCCTCCCAGCTCTGGGAGGAATTTCTTGTGTCTTTCAGCTGCTGCTCCTGGGCTGCTTGGTGAGCTTACATCACATCAACCTGTCTCCATTTGTGCTTCCTACTCGGAGTCTGACTGCTCAGACACACCCCACACTAAAATCACCCTATTAACATAACACAGGAAACCCAATCCCCTAATGGTATTACAACTCAAAGTATCACCCCAATACCTGAACAGCAGAAAGACCAATAATCCCATTTAAACATTGGCAGAGGGCAGGAAGAGGCACTTCATCATGAAAGATATCCAGGCAACCAGAGAGCACACGCAGAAATGTCGCCACTCCACAGATGGAAATCAAAACAACAACAACAAAATATCCCCTCACCACAGCATTGCTTTTTTAGAAGGTCAACAGCCACCCCCATCCCCACCCCAAAGAAACTCAACAAATGCTGGTGAGGATCTGCTCTGTTGTTGGAGTAAAATGGACAACCACTGTGGGAAAAGTATGGCCCTTCCTTTAAAAATATGGAAATATAAATACCATACAATCCAACAATCCCATGACCTGGCACATATCATAGAGAAATAAGGGCCGTGACATATGTAGATATGTGTATACACCCTTGTTCGTTGTAGCATTATTCACAATAGCCAAAACAAAACATTATTCACAAGATGGAAACAAGTTAAATTCTCACCAACTAATGAATCAATAAACAAATAAACACAACAGAATACTATGGAACATGAAAGCATAATGGTTGAAGGCTTGAGAACATCATATAACATGGATGAAAACTTCCAATCCATAAGCAGAATTCTTGAGGGAGTGAGTCACTGGGCCTGGGCACTCAGAGCTATAGTGTTGTAGGATATCAGGGTCAATTGGCACACCATAGTCCACAAAGACAACTTGCAATATCCACTTTGGTGGGAGTAGTGACAGGGGTCTTCAAAGCTTGTAAGTGACCAACCAGTGGACAACTATGGCTTTCTCCCTGTCTGGTGCAAAGAAAAGCAGAGAGTCAAACTCTCTGATGCCACACCTATTTCTTGAATCAAAGAGGGTCAGTGAGAAGATAACTTGGGGCCTGTGTTAGTTCAGGTAGACTAGAGGAACAAATTCATAGAAACTCATGTGTATAAGAGAGTTTTATAAAAGGGTAATTGTACATTAAGAAAGCATTCCAACCCAGTCCAATCTAAGCCCATGAAGTCTGATGTAGCTCATATGTCCAATACCAATCTATTAAGTCCTCTTCAGATTCACACAACGCATGCAGTGAAGCCGAATGCAGGGCAACCACAGGACAGTGGGTAGAAAGTCGTGTGGATCCAGTGGCGTTGTAAGCATCTCAGAGCTGGCAGGGGTCTCCACATGGTTTCTCCAGGTCCAGGGCTCTGCTGCATCAGGGCAGGTCCAGGTGGCTTCTGCTCAGAGATGTCTCACAGGGAGTCAGCTTTGTCAGCAGAGAGTCTCCAAGGAAGTGGAGTAGTGAGAGAGTGAGTCTCTTCTGCCTCCAAAGAGGAGAAATACCAGAGTTCCCAGAATTCTCAGGAGAAGGCCATGCCCACACAGAGGCCTCATTAGCTGTAACCTGATTGACAGACTAGATAGACTCCACCCCTTCATTCTTAATCCTCTCAAATCCCAAATTGACACCAGATTATATAACCACCACAGAGTCCAAAGGGTCCACTCCTGGTTCTGCTCTCTTGATGGTAGTGAGATCTCCTTGCTTGCTTTGCAGATAGCTCATTTTAGACCCAGCAGGATGGAAAATCTGAAAATGTGCCCTCATCTTATTTCCAAGTTTTTATAATTACATTTTACTCTGTTAACAATCACTCACAAATGAATCACATAATCCTATCAGCATCTTCTCCCACCTTGTTTTACAGAGACCTGTCAGGAAAAAGGTAGTTTGGTTGGAGTTGCAGAAACTATGGCTGGAAGAGCCATATTAAATCCCCACTGCAGAAATCCTCTTCCAGACTGAGCATAGTATGGAGCACCGAGCCAGTGTTCATTATAGAGTCATCACATGTTCATTACACATTACTCCTAAAAAGCAGGAGCGAATTAGGAGATGCTCAATGCATATTTTAATCATAAATGCTATTTGAGAGCTGGATCCTTACATTCATTTTTACCTAGCACACACCTCAACTGGGCACTTTTAATTCTCAGTGAAATCATGCTATTGGACACGACGTGATTTCCAGAAGAGGGGGTTGGGGTGGGAATGAGCATTTGTGTAGGGCTTCCATCTGAACTCCAGACTTTAGTGGGCCCTCTCTCCATCACTGGCCCACAGGCCACCCTGACGCTGTGTTAAACTTGTTAAGGAAGAATTAATGGGATGTGATATTCAGTATCCTGCAGGGTAGGCAGGTGGCTTCACATGATTTTTTTAAATGCATATTTTGTGATCCTCTATTTCTGAATCCAGAATTTTAATTCTGTTTGTATTCCATCTAAATACAAACTCATTTCAAAGCTGTTGAGTGACTCTCCTGCTGGGGAGAAAGATGAACAGAGAATTGATCAAGCTCCTTGACCATAAAATGTTTTGTTCATCTAAGCAGTCTCTATTTTAAAGTCAGAAAAAAAATTTAAATTAATAAAATCAGGGTATCTTTCCTCCTTAACAAATTTCCTACCCAAGCACATGTGCTGCAGACCAACCTTAGTGTCCCCAGATTGTATCATATTACATCACATACCTTTAGTGGCACATAAAATATACAAAGCACTTTGGAAGATTTAAAAAACCAAGTGAAACCTAGCCCCTAGCTCCCAAGGAGTTTCTCCTCTAATTAAGGAGGTGGATCATACAAAAAAAAAATAATGCAAGAGTTAAAGAGGAGTGAAGATTACAATGTAAGTAACGTCACAAGAGTGAACAGCATTAATTAACAAAATGAGCAGCACAGATTAATTAACTAAATGAGTGACACAGATTCTATGTGCTGAGGGGATTCAGGGAAGAAAGAAACTGTTATGCACTGGAGTGATTTAGAATGAATGGGGCCAGGCCTTGATTCATATGGGACAAAGTATGCTGAGGAAGGCGGAATTCAATGTAGCTTGCAAATATTCACAGGACACCTACCATGTTCCAGGCACTGCTAAATTCTGCAGATACAGAAATAAATAAAAGATAGTACTTATCTTTTTAAAAACTGTTTTATTGGCACTTAATCCACATATCACACAATTCAATAGCTCAGTCCTATCAGGAACAGTTGTATAATGGTCACCACAATCAATTTTAGAACATCCCCCCCCCCCCGCCGCCCCTATGGTTACATTGCTTTAAAAATGAATTGTGTAACCATCATCAGTTCAGTACTCCCTCCCCCTCCCACATACACTGTTTGCTCCCCCAACCCCCTCATCCACCCTGTCTCTCACCCCCACTCCTACCTATGAACTCCCCTATAAACCCTTGCATCAATTCTTTTTTAAAATTTAAGCATTATTTATTTATATCACTTTATTGGGGGCTCATACAGCTCTTATCACAATCCATACATACATCCATTGTGTCAAGCACATTTTTATATTTGTTGCCATCATCATTTTCAAAACATTTTCATTCTACTTGAGCCCTTGGTATCAGGTCCTCATTTTTTCCCCTCCCACCCTCCCTCCCCCATGAACCCTTAATAATTTAGATTTTTTTTCCCCTGTCTTACACTGACTGCTGTTTTCTGCCATCCACTTTTCTGCTGTTCGTCCTTCTGTACATCATTGTGATCAGTTCCCCCTTTCTGCCCCCACCTTCCCTTTACCATCCTGGTATTGATACTCCCATTACTGTTCCTGAGGGGTTTATCTGTCCTAGATTCCCTGTGTTTCCAGCTCTTATCTGTACTCTTGTACATGCTCTGGTCTAGCCGGAATTGTAAGGTAAAACTGGGGTCATGACAGTGGGGGAAGCATTAAAGAACTAGAGGAAAGTTGTATGCTGCGTCGGTGCTATATTACACCCTGACTGGCTCGTCTCTTCCTTGTGACCCTTCTGTTCAATTGTCTACAGATGGACTTTGGGTCTCCACTCCATCCTCCTCCTCATTCACATTGATACTTTGCTTCAATTTTTGTCTCTATACATCTACTCCTTCTGTCCTTAACAAACTGGAAACCACAACAGAAACAGTAAAAGTAAAAACCAAAAAAAAAGCAGTAAGGATAAAATAATAATAACACTGAGATAAAAATACAAATAATGAGTAAAAAAGAAAAGACCACCATGAATATTTAAAGGGCCAGAGAGGAAATTTTTTGTCATGGAGCAAGCAAGAAATATTTACACCTAGAACAATTTCAGGTTGGGTCATGAGGGAGACTGACCACATATCCAGTTTGAGCAAGTACAATCAAGATTATAATGATCTCTATCAGACAGTAGAACTATTTGAGTCCCTTGGGTGTGGCTCGAAGGGACCCGCCAGTGGCTTGGTCTGACTAGATGCTCTGCACATGGGTTGGGCTCCCACTGTCCCCCATGGCCCTCTACAAGCTGAGTGTTCACAATTTGGGCTCTGATATTGTTCCCTTTGTCTTATGTTTTTATTATCATCTTTGGATCACACAAGCTGGTGTGCTCCTTCTGTGTAGACTTGGCTGACTCCTCACTTAGATGGCTGCTTGTTGGAATGTAAGTCTTTACGACCCCAGACACTGTTCCATTTGATAGCTGGGCACCATGTGCTTTCTTCACCACACTTCACGGTCGCACCTTTATCTTCGGTGATCATTAAATGAAGGTGAGTATCAAGCAGGGCCATATTATCAGAACGAACTGTTCTTGGATTGGGGACCCGGAGTTCAGTGGGGACCCAGAATCCATATGCTGGGATATGAGTCTCTGGGACTCAGGTTTACTATTGCAGTCATATTATGGCAAATTCAAAACCCTAAAAGGCCATCTACCACCCCACCCCCAACAGCAACAAACCAGCTAGCAGACAACATCAGATAAACACACAAACAAAAACAAGCAACCTAAGGGCAGGAAAGCAAACCCCACAGAAACAGAAAAGTAAAACATTGACAATCACCCCTCTGGGGTGTAAGGCAATTGCACTTGTAACCTCATCAATTTTCCCAATGACACATCACTCTGGACACGGTAGGTATGAGGAGTCTGTGCCAGTACAGGTCCCCTTGACCCACACCCATGAGTTGTTGCTCCACACAGTTTGATTCCCCGTTCCATTGAGCTCTGTTGACCCTAAGCATGGGAGGAAACTTCCTGTATCAACTCTCCCTAAGTTCAAATCCCTGCCCAACAGATCAAAACCTGTCATATTGCTGTGAGGGGATCATCGAGGTACTAAATATATGGTGATCCAGGGTCCTTTTCCATTGGACTCCCACCAAACTAGGAATTCCCCCCAAGGTCCAATGGCTACCACTTCCACAGGTCCAGGGCAGCCACTCTGCGCTTCCCCTCCCATCTGAGTGCTCCATTCCTCCATCCAAGGGTGTAGAAACCTTTGAGGCAGGGCTCAATTCATTCTGCTTGGCCTCTATGTTAAGTCCTGCTGTAGCCTCTGGGTGATGCCTTGCTGGTCTCAAGGTCAGCATCCAAAGTCATCTTGGTGTTTAGTCCATGGCATGTTTCACAGAGGGTTGGGTATAAATTTATTTGTAGTGTCTACCCAGGAACATAAAATCTGGACCATTGCCCCTTTAGGTTCCATACAATCATTGTTTAGCACTCCTTCCCAATGTGAGGTTACTTCTCCCCAATGACCCACCATACTCACCAATAGAACTATCAGTGTCTCATCCAAAATGTAGATGCTTGATTTCATGGCAAGGTTCTCCTTCCATACCTGGTGGGGGGTGAAGGGGAGGCATTAATTTGCCCCAGCCTTGTCTCGATGCTGTATAGCCTCAAGTGGATGGTCTTCTCCCATACCTCCCCTCTTGGAGGAGTGACCCAAGACAATGTCAGGTCTCCTTCACAGTGGCTCTTGCGAGGTGCGTAAGAGGGAGGTGATATATGGTTCATGGCCAATAGGTAGCCTTCTCCTCTTTTGTTCAGGAATTGGTCTCTGAGATTTGTTTAATTGGTGATTCTTCATACAGTACTTGTTTTTTCGTGATTGACTCACTTCACTCAGCATAATGATTTCCAGATCCTTCCATGTCATGCAGGATTTCATGCTTTCATCACTTAAAAAAAATCATTTTATTGGGGGCTCATGCAATTGTTATCACAATCCATATATACATCCATTGTGTCAAGCACATTTGTACATTTGTTGCCATCATCATTCTGAAAACATTTGCCTTCTACTTGAGCCCTTAATATCTGCTGCTCATTTCCCCCCTCCATCCCCACTCCCCCCTACCTCATGAACCCTTCATCATTCATATATTTCCATTGTTTGTATGTACTCTAGTTTCTTCTTTTTTATCATTTTATTGGGGGCTCGTACTATGGTTTCTTTACCTATTCTTCTACTGTTGAGCACTTGGGCTGCTTCCAGTTTCTTGCTATTGTGAACTGTGCTGCTAGGAACATGGGAGAGCACACCTCCACTGGTATTGTGTTTCTTATTGCCTCAGGGTATGTGGCTAAGAGTGGTATTGCTGGATGCCAATTTCAATTCTCAGTTGCTTCAAGTATTACCATTATTGTTTTCCACAGTGGTTGCATATGTGCATATGCATAGAGTGCATATGTGCATATGTGTTCCAATCTCTCTACATCCTCTCCAGCATTTGTTGTTTGGGTTCTTTTTTGCTTGTTTTGTTTTGTTTTTTGGCTAGAATTGTGGGTGTAAAGTGATATCTCATTGTGGTTTTATTTGGCATCTCCCTGATGCTAGTGATCATGAGTATTTTTTTTCATGTGTTTGTTAGCCATTTGTATTTCCTTTTTGAGGAACTGTCTGTAGTCCTTATCTTTAAGCAATCTCCAATCTAGAGGAAAAGCCAATTAATAGGGTGAAGTGTGTGGGGACATCACAGAGGGACATTTTGCTCAGGCTGATGATTGCTGATGGATTGGAAGGAACCGGCTCTTATCTTATCTTAGCTGACCCAGGTAGAAAGTAGTTAGGCAAAAATGTGAAATCATGAGGCAGCATGTTGTTTCAGTGAAAGCAAGCCATTTAGATGTTATGTATGTGAAAAGTAAACAGTTCAGGTTATCTAGAGCAAAAGGCTTAACAGAAGGTGAATGTGGGAGCATGTAGGGGTGGGCCAGCAGAGCCTTGTATGCCAGGCTAAGGAGCTTCCGTTAAAAAAAAAAAAAAAATATATATATATATATATATATATATATATATATATATATATATATATATATATATATAGTCAAAGGGGGAGCTCCGGTAAAAGTAGTAAGAAATAGTGGCTTAGAAGCAGATCTTGAGCTAGATGACCTGTCCTGCTCGATGACCTTACTATCTTCGTAACTTTGGACAAATTAGTCAGTGACTCAATGGCCTAATATGTGAAAAAGGAATTAAAAAAAAATAACAACTACTTGCTGCTGTTGTTGGCAGTGCCCTTGGGTTGGCTGACTCGCAGTGTGTCATAGAATGGTCCTGTGTTGTTCTCATAATTCTTGCTATATTTGAGTCCCTTTAACAATTATACTCAACTCACAGCTAATTAGCATTAAGTGCTTAGAACAAAGAGAATTCTCAATACATTGTGGTTATTGTTATTATAAAATATTTAAGGAATTGTCAAGAAGGAGCTCTGGTAGCACTGTGGAGTAAGTGTTGGACTGCTATTGAAGTCAGTTGTTCAAATCCACCAGCCACTTTGTAGAACGATGAAGCTGTCTGCTCCTGTAAAGACTTACAGCCAAGGAAGCCTTTTATAGAGTCACTAGGGCTTGGAATTGACTCAGTGGTGACACCCCAAGTCTACTGTCACCTAGTTGATCCCACTCATAGCAAACCTGTATAGGGTTTCGGAAATTGTTGATCTTTATCAGAATGCCACCCCCAGGGCTCTTTGACTCATAGAGACCTTGTAGGGCAGAGTGGAATTTCCCCTTTGGGTGTCTAAGACTTTATATCTTTATGGCAGCAGACAGGTCCCAGGATTCTCTCTGACCCTGCTTCTGAGATGTCTATTCTTACAGCCAGGGGACTGGCAACTACTACCACGAACCCCTTCCCTCTATCAGTGTTTCACACCCCTAGTCACAGAGTCCCACCCAACCCCTGGAGGCAGTGACTTAAACATGGGTAGAAGAGCCATATTAAGAAACTCCACTTCACTACAGCAAGTTATTGCAATCAGTGATGAGGGGGCAGTGGTGATGGGCCTGAATGAAGGCAGGAAGGCTGTGACTAGAGGGAAGGAGCCATCCATCCATCCACTGTGTCAAGCACATTTGGACATTTGTTGCCATCATCATTCTCAGAACATTTGCATTCTACTTGAGCCCTTAATATCAGCTACTCATTTTCCCTGCCTCATAAACCCTTGATAATTTATAAATTATAATCATTTTGTCATATCTTACACTATCTGACATCTCCCTTCACCCACTTTTCTGTTGTCCATACCCCAGGGAGGAGGTTATATGTAGCTCCTTATAATCGGTTCCTCCTTTATATCCCACCTTCCCTCTGCCCTCCAGGTATCGATTGCCATTCTCACCACTGGTCCCGAAGGGATCATCTGTCCCAGATTCCCTGTGTTTCCAGTTCCTATCTGTACCAGTGTACATCCTCTGGGCTAGCCAGATTTGTAAGGTAGAATTGGGATCATGATAGTGGGTGAGGAGGAAGCATTTAGGAACTAGAGGAAAGTTGTATGTTTCATCGTTGTTATCCTGCACCCTGACTAGTTCATCTCCTCCCTGAGACCCTTCTGTAAGGGGGTGTCCAGTTGCCTACAGATGGGCTGTGGGTCTCCACTCTGCACTCACCCTCATTCACAATGATATGACTTTTTGTTCTTTGGTGCCTGATACCCGATCCCTTCGACAACTTGTGGTCACAAAGGCTGGTGTGCTTCTTCTATGTGGGCGTTGTTGCTTCTGATGAGCTAGATGGCTGCCTGTTTACCTTCAAGCCTTGGAAGACCCCAGACGCTATATCTTTTGATAGCTGGGCACCATCATTTTTCTTCACCACATTTGCTTATGCACCCACTTTGTCTTCAGTGATTGTGTTGGGAAGGTTTGCATCATGGAGCATTCTAAATTCTATGAAGCCCAGTTGTATACTGATATACATGATTATCTATCTATCTATCTATCTATCTATCTATCTATCTATCTATCTATATCTATATGCATGTAGGTCAAGGGAAGTAGCTGGAGTAGAGGGAGAGATTGAACACACTCACACACACATAGTCTCAGAGTTGATTGGGCACTGGAGATGTAGAGTCAGAGCCCAAATGGAGTCGCCTTGAGATACAAGACAGGAATTCTTCTTTTGAGGGGTGAGGAAAGGAGGGAGGGATTAACGATACAGTAATTTGAGGAATAATGAAAGAAAACCAGAAAAACTTAGAAGCCACAGAGCCAATGAACATTGAAAACAAGTGAAAGGTTGAATAACATTTATAAAGCAACACCAAAGAGCACAGTACTCAATGGGGTGAGGGGTGGAGGGCAGATGTGGGGACTGATAGCTCTGGGTCACAATACTTTAACTTGGTACCATTTTTGTTGTGGATGAACAAGGGAGCATGGCGGCAAAAAGGTCCCTCTTCTATGAGCCTCAGAGTCAAAACCTTGAAGGCAGAAGAGAGTTTTTAACCTATGCAACCCCACATTTCACCCCAGTGTCTTTCTTTCTTCACCCCACAGTCACTTCCACTGGGTCTTTGTCAAGGTTCTGGGCTGCTGGTCACCTTATTCTAGCCCCAGTCCTGGGGAAGAATGTTAGCATACCCTTTGAATCAGAGGTGATCCAGATGGAGACTGGCCGTCACTGGAGATGAAGCATGCATGAAGCAATGCAGACCCTGGACCAGTCTTCCGTTCAGAAGCAGGAGAAAGGCAGGTAGTAACATTCTTGCCAACTGTTGGATGGAGAACAGAGGAATAACTTCTTGTTCCAAAAGAAAGTTTCATAGAGACGAACTCACTCTTCCAAGTTGTGCCTTGGATCTGGGAGTCTTGGAAGCATCATTCCATGTACTCTCTGATATTCACTTCTTGGAAACCTATTGACCATTATAAATTGTGCTCTTTGTGTTGGAGGCAAGGAAGGCTCTGAGTTAAAATAAAGCCTTGTTGACTGGAATTTCAGGAATCTGCCCTCCTGGTTTGGGGAGGTCATCTCATTCAGCTGCAGCCTTTCAGGGAAGGAGCCCACACTATTTTGCTCCCTTCCCACCCACCCCCACCCCCACCCCGCCCCTTCAAATATTTGTGAATTAGGTGAGTGTTACCTATCAGAGTCTCTCTTACATATTCAACAAGCGAAGCAATGTATTAAAACTCGCATTGGTTTGCCCAGGTAACCCTGCTCACCTTCCTTTTCATAGTATATTGTCTTCCCTTCACCCGAGGTCACACCGTGTACCCTCTCTAGCCTGTTGCTTCCCTTTCCTGGTCTTCTCTTCCCAAACTTGGCAACCATTGAAATCTGTTTCTTCTGGTATGAACATCCCCCCCCACACACACAAATAACAGTGGTCTAATACAATATTTGTCCTTTGGTGTCCGTCTGACTTCACTCACCACAATGTCCTCCACATCCATCCATGCCATGAGGTGTATCACCATTACCTGGTTTTTAAATATTGAGTACTATTCCATTGTGTGTACCAAATTTATCCTCCTCCATTAATGACTATTTAGGCTGTTGCCATCTTCTTGCTATTGTGAAAAGTGCTTCAATGAACACGATGTGCATATATATGCTCATGTCGTGGTCTTTATTTATGGAGGAAATATACCAAATAATGGTATTGCTGGGTCATATGGCGTTTTTACCCCCTATTGTTTGAGGGAGCACCGTGCCCCTTTCTACGGTGCTTGTACCATTTTACAGCCCCACCAGCAGAGCATAAGGGGCTCCGTCTCTGCACACCTCCAGCATTTGTTGTTCTCTCCTTTTCTGAACTTTGTTATCAGTTCTAGGGTGAAGTGTTAGCTTTTCTTTGTTTTGATTTGTATCTCTCAGACGTTTGTTGGTTACCTGTCTTTTTTTTTTTTTTTTGGTTACCTGTCTTCTTGTTAAACTGTTCACATCCTCTGCCCATTTTTTAATTGTGTTATTCATCGTTTTCTTGTTGAGATCTTATAGTTTTCTATAGATTTTAGATATTAGTCCCTTGTCCCATATATCTTTGCCAAACTTTCCCCCCAATCTGTGGGTTCTCTTTTCACTCTTTTGGGGAAATATTTTGTTGCGTAAAATAAAATAATTAGGAAATCTCAGTCATCTACTTTGGCTTCACCAGGGTCATCTACTTTGGCTTCACCAGTGTGCATGTTTTTCATCATATTTGGTATTATAGTTATGTGATGTCTCACGGCCCCAAGTTCATCTGTTTTTTCACTGATGATCTTTATAGTTCTCGGGTTTACATTTCGGTCATCTGTCTATCATGAGTTTGTTTTCATACGTAGAGAGAAGTGTGGATCCTGATTTATTTTTCTACAAATGGAAATCAAATTTTGCTAGTACCATTTGTTGAAGAAGGACCTGAAAAGTGGTATAGAGATTGTGAGTTTAGCTGTGAGCTGCACGATCAGCAGGTCAAATCTACCAGCACCTCCATGGGAGAAAGATTGGGCTTTCTAGCCATAAACAGTTACAGATTCAGAGATTCACTAGGGGTCACTATGAGTCAGCATTGACTTGATGGCAGTGAATTTTGCTTTGGTTTGGTTTTTAGTTTTATTTGTTGAAAAGACTATGTTTTTACTCATTTTATGTATTTTGATCTTTGGTCAAAGAGTAGTTGTCTGAAATGCCCTTTACCACCACCCTTATTTAATGTAGTCCTGGAATGGTTAGCCAGAGCTATTAGGCAACAAAAAGAAACCAAAGGCATCCAGATTGGCAAATGAGAAGGAAAACGCTCCCGGTTTGTAGACCATACGATTTTATATGAAGAAGACCCCAGAGGCTTCACAAGAAAATTGATGAAATGAATTGAAAAATTTGGTAGCATGACAGGCTACAGGATCCACATACAAAAATTAACAGGATTCTTATATCCCGAGGAAGAGAACTCTGAAGAGGAAACGAAGAGAACAGTGTCATTTACACTAATCCACCAAGAGATCACATGCCTAGGAAACACCTAACCAGAGAAATGAAAGACACGGACAAAATAAAACTGTAAAACAACACTACAAGAAAGGAAAAGAGACCTACCTAAGTGGAGAAATGTTTCATGTTCATGGATATGAAGACTGAATAGTAATATTGTTAAAATGTCACGGTACTCATGGATTTCACTGTCATAGAGTTGATTCCCACTCCTAGTTGGCAGGGTGAAATAGGCCCTGTCGGTGTCTGAGACTGTAATTCTGTGCAGGACTGGTAATCCTGGTCTTCTTCCTGAGGAGCAGCTGGTGGTTTTGAACTGATAACCTGGTGCTTAGCAGCCCAGTACATAACCACTACACCACCAGGGCTCTGTTCATGAATAGGAGGACTTAATATGAGAAAATGTCACTACTATCCAAAGCAATCTGTAAATATAATGCAATTCTGATCCAGATGCCAGCATCATTCTTTTTTTTTTAAATCATTTTATTGGGGGCTCATACAACTCTTATCACAATCCATATATACATCAAGGTGTCAAGCACATTTGTACATTTGTTGCTCTCATCATTCTCAAAACATTTGATTTCTACTTGAGCCCTTGATATCAGCTCCTCATTTTCCCCCTCCCTCCCCATTCCCCTCTCCTTCATGAATCCTTGATAGTTTAAAATTATTTTTATCTTATCATATCTTACACTGCCCGAGGTCTCCCTTTACCCATTTTTCTGTTGTCTGTCTCCCAGGGAGGAGGCTATATGTAGATCCTTGTAATCGGTTCCCCCTTTATACTCCAACCACCCTCTTCCCTCCTGGTATCGCCACTCTCACCACTGGTCCTGAAGGGTTTATTTGTCCTGGATTCCCTGTGTTTCCAGTTCCTATATGTTCCAGTGTACATCCTCCTGTCTAGCCAGGTTTCTTTAAAGATATGGAAAAACGAGTAACCAACTTTATAGGGAAAGGAAAGAAACCGAAGTTAAGCAAAGCACTACTAATAAAGAACAACTTGGAGACATTTCACTTACTGACTTCCAAACTTATGATATTCAGTATAAGGCATCAACGAAGTCCACATGGAAGAAGCACACCACTGTGCAATCCACAGATGGGAAGTAATAAAATCTAAATCCAGAGAAGGGAACTTAACCTCTGACTGCCTGATTTGTAGAAGTCCAAACCCCATTTGCAGGCTCTTCACATGGGCGAAGCCTCCAGTGAGTCTCCTCTGACCATAATCCTGGGATGTGAATAACCTTGCGATCAGAGAGCATTATAAAGTTGATTGTCATAGATATATTTAGGTTCAAATGTAACACTTTATTATATGATCTCCTTTTTAAAAATCATTTTACTGGGGGCTCGTTCAACTCTTATCACAATCCATACACCCACCCATTGTGTCAAGTACATTTGTACATTTGTTGTCATCATCATTTGCAAAACATTTTCTTTCTACTTGAGCCCTTGGTATCAGCTCCTCATTTTCCCCTCCCTCCCCATTCCCCCCTCCCTCATGAACCCTTGATAATTTATAAATTATTATTTTCTCATATTTCACACTGTCCAATATCTCCCTTCATCCACTTTTCTGTTGTCAGTCCCCCAGAGAGGAAGTTATGTGTAGGTCCTTTGAATAGGTTCCCTCTTTCTACCCCACCTTCCTTCCACCCTTCCAGTATCACCACTCTCACCACTGGTCCTGAGGGGTTCATCTGTCCTGGATTCCCCGTGTTTCCAGTTCCTATGTGTACCAGTGTACATCCTCTGGTCTAGCCAGATTTGTAAGGTAGAATTGGGATCATGATACTTGGGAGGGTGAGGAGGAATCATTTAGGAATTAGAGGAAAGTTGTACATTTCATCATTGAGTGGCTCATTTCCTCTCCCTGACCCTTCTGTAGGGGAATGTCCAGCTGCCTACAGATGGGCTTTGGGTCCCTACTCCACACTCCCCCTCATGCACAATGATATGATTTTTTTTTGTTCTTTGATGCCCGATATATGATCCTATCGACACCTCATGATCACACAGGCTGGTGTGCTTCTGAGCTAGATAGTCTCTTGTATACCTTCCAACCTTTAATACCCCAGACACTATATCTTTTGATAGCCAGGCACCATCAGCTTTTTTCACCACATTTGCTGATGCACCCATTTGTCTTCAGAGATTGTGTTGGGAAGGTGAGCATCATGGAATACCAGTTTAATAGAACAAAGTGTTCTTGCATTGAAGGAGTACTTGAATGGAGAACCAATGTCTATCTACTACCTTAATATTAAACCTATAAATATATGCACATAGATCAATTTTCCCCTCATAATATATAAATGTTTTTACATATGTACATGCCTATATTGAGACCACTATAAATGCCCTTTGCCTCCTAGCTCTTTCCTCTATTTCCTTTCACTTTCCTCTTGTACCACTATCATGCTCAGCCTTCATTTGGGTTTCAGTAATTCCTCTTGGTTACATTGTCCTTGATCAAGCCCTACCAGGCCCTTTACACCTCCTCGCCATGACTTTGCATCACTTGTTGTTCCCTTGTCCCCATTGTTTTCTCCTCCAGATTGTTTATCCAGCCTATCTTATCTAGATAGTCCTGCAGAGATAATAATATGCACAAACACAAGACAGAGCAAAGCAAAGCAAAAAAAAAAAAAGAAGAAGAAAAGAAAACAACAAACCAATGACAAAAAAATAAAATAAAAGCAAAAAAAGAAAAGAAAACAACAAACCAATGACAAAAAAATAAAATAAAAGCCGGTAAATAGTTCAAGGTCAGTTTGTTGATCTTTGGGAGTATTTTCTGGTGGAGTCTGATGGAGAGCCACGCCCTGGTCCCAAAGTCAATTTTTGGTACTCCCTTGGGACTTCCTTTTTCTGCTCCACTTGCTGTTCTGTTGCACGCCCTTAGTGTTTTGCCTCAGTGTGGTTGAGTCAGATCGGGTGCAATTTCCACACTGTGTCTCCAGTGTTGTCCCTTGTAGGGCTATGGGTCAGTGAGGGATGTCGTGTCTCATAGTGGGACCACCCATATGGTCCTCTCTGTGCATTGGCTGTTATGAGTGGGGATATCGTCCTCCAGGCTTGGTGGGCCAGGATGTGTTCCACAATCTCTTCCTTTCCCTTCACTTGCTCCTGTATGCTCTGATCAGACATGTCCCTCTCCCTGAGCTATAGCTTCAGTGCTGACCTCTGAAGGAAATTTTTCTGGGGGGAGGGGCGGCTGTCCACTTAGCTGGGTTTGGGACTGGCCCCTCAGATGATCTCCTTTTTTATCTATTTTAAAGTTGTTCAGTTTTTTAATATTTTCTGCTTTCTTTTTGATTGAGGTTTTTCTCTGTTTTGCTTTGTCATTGCTGTTGGCTTTCTGTTTCTTGTTTTTGTCTGCATGGTTTTCTGCATATGAAATGCAGGATTTGTGGATCTATAGAGGCAGTAACTGCATTAATAAGTACCTGGAGGCATGACAGGGGCGACTGGGGGAAGATGGGGAGCTAACAACAATGAGTACAAGAAAAAAATAAATGTTCTAAAATTTATCGTGGTGAAGATGGCACAACTCTTCTTAATATAATCGAGCCATTAAATTGTAGGGTATGTGAATTACATGCCAATGAAACTATTAAAAATAAATTAAAAAACCAACCCGATTATATAACCCAGGTAGTCAAAATAGCCTGGTATTAGAACAGTCATAGACACGGAACATAAAGAAAACCTAGAAATAAAACCATATACCTGCAGGCAATTAATTTTTGACAATGATCCAAAACACATTAAGGGGAAAGAGAAAGTGTCTTCAACAAATGGAGCTGGAAAAAAGTGGATCTCCATTTTCAGAAGAGTGAAAAAGGACCCATACTCATAACACATACAACATAAATTCAAGATCGATTAAAGACTGAAATGTAAGCCCTAGAACTATAAAGATCATCAATGAAAAAATAGGGACAAACAGGGCATAAAGAAGACACAAACACAGCATTAAACATAATAAAAAATTTTAATCCAACAGAAGCCAAAATAGAGAACTAGGGTCTCCTAAAAATATGGCATTTATGTATGCATCAACAGTCTGCATCAAAAGTGAAAAAGGAACACACAGACTGGGAAAATCTTTCTGGTTACAATATATTGGATAAAGTGCTAATGTAAAAAATCTATAGAAAACGATAACACTTTGACAAGAAAAAAATGGATAATCCAATTAATAAATGGACAGAAAACATGAACAGACCAGTCACCAAAGATGACATCGCATTAGGTGACCAACGGACATGGAAGAAATGTGCACAATCAATAAGTCATTTGGTAAATGCAAATAAAACCATGATGAGATACTACCTCACACCAGCATTGATAGCAAAGTTCCGAAAAGCAAGAGATAAATACTGAAGAAGATGCAGAGAGATTGGAGCCCTCATATGCTCTGGACCTGTAAAACTGCGTGGAAAGTGCTAAGATGCTGCGGAAAGCACTGTGGAAAATGAGAAGGTGCTTTCTCAGTCAAATGGGCATAAAGTACTGAGTACATCCCCTGGCGAAGTAGGAGCAAAGTACAAGCTGATAAACACACCTCATACTCACTGCAGCACCCTTCACAATAGCAGGAAGACAGAAACGACCAACATATTTAGAAATAGAGGAACAGATAAATAAACTTTGATGCCTCTAATGGAGCACTAAAAGAATAATGATAAAATGCCTCATGACATCGAATGAGTATGGTAGCTATTATACTGAGAAAATTTAGTCAGTCTCATAAAGACAAATATTGTTTGAGGCCACTATTATTAAAAAATTAAAAATTATTTTCTCATGAAAATAAGATTATTTTTACTACATTTCCTTCCTTTTTTTACTTAAAAGATCATTTATAACAATCCATACATCAGTTGTATCCAGCATATTTGTACATATGTTGCCATCATTATTTTCTAAACATTTACTTTCTATTGAGCCCTTGGTATCAGCTCTTTTTTCCCTTCCTCCCCTGACCCTTGTGACCCCTTGAAAATTATAAATTATTATTTTCATATCTTTCATCGACCGCTGTCTCCCTTCCCCCACAGTTTCCATTGTTCATCCTCCATGGGGGGGGGAGGGTGGTGGTGGTGGTGGTTACAGTTCCTCCTTCTTCACCCCCCTTCCCACCTTCCCTCTCCCCTTCTGGGATCATTATTCCCATTCCTGTTCCTGGATTCTGTGTGTTGTGAGCTCTTATCTCTTATCTGTACCTGTGTACATGCTCCGGTGTAGCCGTCAGTGAAGGGCAGGACTGGGGTCATGATAGTGGGGGGTGTGAAGTGTGTTTCATTGGTGCTTTACTGTGCCGTGGTTGACTCATCCTTACCTTGTGATCCTTCAGTGTGGGGATGTTCCACTGTCTACAGGTGGGTTTTGGATCTCTGCTCCGACACGTTCCCCCAGCCCCAGCAGCCATCTCCTTCTCAACAGTATGTTTTTTGTTTGCTTGTTTGTGGTGTTCTGATGCCTGTTACCCGATCCTGTCAACATCTCATAATTGCACAGGCTTGTGTGCTTCTTCCATGTGGGCTTCCATCTCTGCTAGATGGCTCATTGCTTAACTTCAAGCCTTTAAGTTACCAGACTATATCTTTTGATAACCATCCGCTTTCTTCACATTTGCTTATGAATCCAGGAAACAAAATTTTGATAGCTTCAGAGAAGCTAAGGTGAGGAGGGAGAAAGAAGGAAGGAAACAAATTATCTATGGTACTTCATAACACCCATAGATAATAGATAGTATCTATGAATGTTTTTAAAAATTCAATTACAAATTAATTTTAAAAATTATTTGTCTCTTGGTGTGTGCTTATGTTTCTAGGTTCTCTATTCTTCTCCCTTAGTTTGTGTATCTCTTGTACCAGTGCCAGGCTCTTTTGTCTACACACATAGTTTTGCAGTAGTCTTTGTGATTGGGGAGTGAGAGACCGCCTACTTTGTTCTTCTTCTTTCGTAGTGCTTTGCTTATCCCAAGTTTCTTTCCTTTCCTGTAATATTTATAGTCCTCCTTCCCGCCTCTCCTTAAAGATCGATGCTGGAACCCGGATAGGGATTGCATTGTCTTTATAGATCATTTGGGGGGGTATCGACAGTGCACAATGTAAGCCTTTCCCTTTCATGAACATGGCATGTCTTCCATTTATGTAGGTCTCTCTCTCTCTCTCTCTCTCTCTCTCTCTCTCTCTCTCTCTCTCTCTCTCTCTGTCTCTCTCTCTCTCTCTCTCTCTCTCTCTCTCTCTCTCTCTCTCTCGCTCTCTCTCTCTCTGTTTTGTAGTTTTCTTAAGCACTCAATTGTAGTTTTAAAGCTCAATAAACAGCATTTTCAACTGCCTTAGTTCCTTTGGTTCATGGCCCTCCATTCTGAAACCAGACTTGCCTCTTCCAGTGTCGCGCGCTCAGTCTCGCCAGCAAGAAGGATGCGCCACAACAGGATTCTTCCACAGGCGTTTAATGCGAGTTCGATTTGCAGATGCGGAAAAAGACCCCAAAGCCCCAAACTACTGCTGCTTATATGCGCTCTATGGGGACGTGCTGTGCATTGATTGGTGCGTTCGCCAGAACCCTTATTAGCATACTCCAGGGTGGAGTTATGACTACGTCATCTAAGCAGTGCGCATGCTCTAAGTGGTTGTTTACCACTTAACTGGGCCACCGCCCTGACTGCCCGGCGCCATCTTGTAATGGCGGCAAGAGCTGCGGCTACCCACATTCCTGTTCAAGTTCACTATGAATGTTTGTGAGTTTACATGTCTTCTTTATCGTTGCTGTTCTGTTATTGTGTCTTTGTGATTTTCCTCTTTTTTATTTTCTATGAGACATCTGTTTTCTTTGAAGTTACCTTGTTATTTATTACTTTCTTACTGTTGGAAAGTCTATTCTCTATTGAAACCTACCTGACTTCCTCTTCACTTGAATGATTGCATCTATATTATTCCCTTTACTTATTATTGTCACTGTGGATTGATATCTCTAGCTTCATATTTTCAGTTTTGAAAGTTTGTTTTATTTTGATTACTGCAATAATCAGGTTATATGGTGCTGTCTTGTTTGTTGATCTCAGGTTTATATCTGCTATTTTTTTGTCGAAAGACCTCCTCTTAATATATATTTTTAAAATCATTTTATTGGGGGCTCATACAACTCTTATCACAATCCATACATGCATCCATTATGTGAAGCCCTCAGTATTTTTTGTGATTTTTTTAATGGTTGAGGTCTATATTATATTAAAGTCATTGAGAGCATGAGACATAAAAGAGAGAGTTGGTTTTTGTTTTGTTTTTTATAAATTCTTTTCATTCTCATCTGAAAATGCCCTTATCTCTCTCATATTTAAGGGACAATTTTGCTGATTACAAGATTCTTGGTTGGTAAATACTTTCATTGAGTTTTTTATGTCATCCCATTTCCTACTTGCCTACATGATTTCTGGTAAAAAATTGGCAAAAATTGATTTCCTTTTGTAACCTTTCATTTTCTTAGGATTTCTCCTTGTTTGGGGTTTTGGAAAACTTGATTATGATATGTAGTGGCAATTATGTTTGGGGATCTATCCTTTTTGGTGTGCTTTCAGCTTTATGTGTGGTTATTGCTCCTCTTTCACGATGCTCAGAATGGTTTATTTCCAGCAGCACTTGTGCAATTTTCTCTGTTGATTTTTTTGGTGTCTTCCCATTCTGGAATTCCTGGCTCTGTGTCAATCCCCTTGATAGTGTCCCATATTTTAAGACTTTCTTCAGAGCTTTTTTAAAAAAAATCATTTTCCTGGGGGTTCATACAACTCTAATCACACCCATACACACATCAATTGTATATAGCACATTTGTACATTCGTTGCCCTCATCATTCTCAAAACATTTGCTCTCCACATAAGGCCCTGGCATCAGCTCCTCATTTTCCCCCCTCGCTCCCCGCTCCTCACACTTTTTGTTCCTTTTATGGATTATTCTTATAGTTTAGTATAAAATAATTGTTTTTAAGCTCAGTTCATTTTGTCTTTGTTTCTGCTGCGTTGCTCTCTCAATATATTATTTATTTCTAATATCACATTAACTTCTAGATTTATATTTTTTTATGGTTTCTGATTTCCATTTATTTTGTCAGATTGCTCTTGCAGTGCTTTCCTGAGTTTTATAGTTGCCCCCCCACCTCCCACCGAGCTTTCTTGACTTTTCCCCTCTACCTGCTGAAAGTACCAAAGAATCATTCTCTAAATTCCCTTTCTGGTTGCTCCAAAGCCCTATCTTCCTCCGCAGTCTTTTGGCTATATATTTCAGTCACTTGCTTATACCCTTCCATCTTGTTTTTTGTTTGAATTGTAATTGTCTGTCTTCTCTGAGACATTGTGGTATCGTGTGTGTGTGTGTGTGTGTGTGTGTGTGTGTGTGTGTGTGTGTGTTGATCAGGTAGTTTTAGGGTGGGTGGTATTTCTTGTCCCATAGTATAACTGTTGAAGGTATGGAGGTGGCTGGGTCATGTGGTAGGGTCAGTGGTCTCCACTTGGTATAATAATAATAATAAAAAAGCAAAAAGTAAAGTAAAACTTAAAATGAAATAAAACAAAACCAAAAGATATAGTAAATAAGAAGATTATAAAGACAAGAAGACCCAGGTGGAGGCAGCAGCTGGTTTCTCTTTCTCAGTCACCAGTATGTGCTTATCGAGGTCCTGCTCAGATGCACACCATAGGTATGTGAGCCATGGAGGTCAAGACTTTTCTGGCCACCAGAGAGTTATGAGCAATTAGGAATACATGAGGACTTAGGAATAAGTCCATCTCTCTTGGATCTTGTGATTCTACTCTAGAAGTTTCTCAAACAAAACAAAAGGAAAATCAAAAATAGAAGAGAGAGATAAGGAATTGAAAAAAAATCCTAACCCACCATCATTAACCCCAGAGTAGTAGTGACTCCAGAGTGCCTGAGCTTGAGTTACAGATTTTTCCACAGCTACCATCACTGAGCTTGTAAATGTGTTGGGTCCCATCTCTCTACCACTGCTCTGTCATTTAAAAAAGGTCCCTAAGCCAGCAGTCACTCCCAGGGCCTTAGAGTCCACAAATGCATGTGCCCCATTGCTCTACCAGTTTACAAAATAGCCCCAAACCACCTACGCTAAGTCAAGTCTTGGGGCCCCCAGATAGTCTGCACTCCGCTGCTCTGCTGGATCTGAAGGAGGCATAGGCTGGCACAGTTGGGCCCACGGCCTTGGATCCCAGGAATGTGTGTGTCCCACTACTCTGCCTATTCAATAACAGCCCCAAGCAAGCATAGATTGACCTGGGACTGTAGAGCTCATGGGTGTGTGTACTCTAGTGCTTTGCTAGTTAAAAAAATACCCCTAAGCGTAAGTGCAGAGTGGAGACCCAAAGCCCATCTGTAGGCAACTGAATACCCCCTTACTGAAGGGTCGCGGGGAGGAAACGAGCCAGTCAGGTTGCAGGGTAGCAACGATGAAACATACAAATTTCCTCTACTTCTTAAATGCTTCCCCCCCCCCTACTATCATGATCCCAATTCTACCTTACAAACCTGGCTAGCCCAGAGGATGTACATTGGTACAGACAGGAACTGGAAACACAGGGAATCCAGGACAGAAGACCTCTTCAGGACCAGAGCTGAGATTGGCGATACCAGGAGGATGGAGGGAAAGTGGGGTAGAAAGGGAAGAACCGATTATATGGATCTACATATAACCTCCTTCCTGGGGGATGGACAACAGAAAAGTGGGTGAAGGGAGATGTCGGACAGGGTAAGATATGACAAAATAATAATAATTTATAAATGATCAAGCTGTTCATGAGGGAAGGCAGCGTGGGGAGGGAGGAGGGAAAATGAGGAGCTGATATTAATGTTTTGAGAATGATATGGCAACAAATGTACAAATGTGCTTGACCCAATGGGTGGATGCATGGATTGTGATAAGAATTGTACGAGCCCCCAGTAAAATGACTTTAAAAATATAGCCCTAAACTAGCTTTGCCAGGACCAACTAAGGGTTCCACTTTGCATGAGGTAGGGTTTTGCAGCTGCAGCTGAGTGTATGAATGTGAGCCCAAGACCGCTCTCTGCACCAGGGAGCCATGGGGACCAGGAGGCTCCGGTCCTCCTAAGGCAGCTTGTGGTGTTCAGCTCACTTCACTTTTTCTCTTACTTCTTCAGAGATTCCGGTTTCCAGGTCTTTCCTCTGTATCTGTTTTCTCACGTGCTTGTTAAAAAGGGACTGTGTAGTTGTCTATTTGGGTCATCGTGTTTACTGTAAATCACCACACTGTACTTGTTCTGAGGCCAAAGTCTGCATCCCTGCGAAAGCCACGTGATGGTGATGCGTCCCAAGGTTCTAACCCGCTCTTTGGAGTGTGGACCAGCAGCAGTGTTTGTGACTGCAGAGGCAGGCGTGGTTTGGATTACAATTGCTACCTGGTGCAAAACCAATTGGGTTCTATCTCCGCTGCAGGTGAGACACACTGGAGATATGCTCCTTTCAAGAAACCTGGGTACCTATGGTCTTTGTCTCCGTTTTCAGATTGTCCAGCTGTCGCTACATCCGATCTAGCGTAAGTTTCCCAAGACTGAGACATATTCTGATATATCAGGCTTTCACTATGCAAACCTGTGAAGCCTGAGGAAATGGAAACTTGTTGATCATCCGGCCTGACTTCTGGTAAAGTGCAGAGAAGTCAGTTTCTCTAAACCCTCTGGGCACAGCCTAGATTTTGTTCTGGGTTTACCAATTCCATGTAACTAAATGTAAAATCGGTCGACTGTTTCACGTGTGTAAGATGATACTCTGAAATGTGGAGCCTCCGTGAGGTGTAGGACTGGCTTTGGAATCTGTATGCCTCGCTTGAAATCTCCTTTCTGTTGCTTCCTAAGCGCACGGTTACGATGAGTTAATTTGTGATTCTAAGTCTCACTTTTCTTCCCTGTAACATGGAGAGAATGACCTCAATGTCACGTTGCTCTTGCGAGGCTGCAGTGAGACAGAGTGCGCAGGGTGCGGCGCAGTGGATGGCCCTCATAGGAGATACAGTACATTCGTCCTCTCTGGACTCGACAGCGTCTTCTTTCTTGTACTGAAGTAACTAGCAGGATGCTACTTATTCTTCAGAAGGAAACTGAGGTTGATGATCATGGATAGTTTATTCTGAGTCACAATGACAGCAAGAATAAGAAACCAGAGACAGATTTCCAGCTCTGGATGCCATCGTCTTACTTTGGAGTAGACAGGGATTCTCTAACTGGGATATTTCCTGAAGGAGAGGGAAGGAAACATTATTTTGCATCTTCATTCGCTGATAGATTAATTCATTCAGCAAATGTATGAGCCAGGCATTGTTCTAAGTGCTGGGGATACAACTGTCAACAGAATACAGAGGTTCTTCCTCCATGAAGCTAGTTGTTTATATGTATAATTGAATTGACTCCAACTCACAGTTGTCCTATAGGTCTGAATAGTAGTAGTAGTCCAGTAGTATTTTTTAGGCTATAATCATTAGGGGAGCAGATTGCCAGGTGTGTTAGTTCAGGATGACTAGAGAAATCTAGGGAGACTCATATGTGTGAAATAGAGAACTTTATATCACAGAGTAATTGTATATTAAGAAAACATCCCAGCCCAATCCAGATCAAGTCCATAGGTATGATTTTAGCCCATATGTCCAATATCAAACTATAGATTCCTCTTCAGATTCTCTCAACACATGCAATGATACCGAATGCAAGAAGATCACAGGCCAGGGGGTAGAAAGTCTTGTGGATCCAGTGGCAATGGAACCATCTCAGCACTGGTGTGGGTCCCCACGTGGCTTCTCCAGTTCCAAGGCTCTGACTCCATCAGCCTAGCTCAGTGGTTCTCAACCTTCCTAATGTTGCGACCCTTTAATACAGTTCGTGTTGTGGTGACCACTCCAACCATAAAATTATTTTTGTTGCTGCTTCATAACTAATTTTGTTACTATTATGGATCGAGTGACCCCTGTGAAAGGGTATTCGACCCCCAAAGAGGTTGCGACCAACAGGTTGAGAACCACTGGCCTAGCTCTGTGTCCTGTTAACAGAATGTCTTGCAGGAAGACAAACAGAGAGTATATCTGGCCTCCAGCCAGCGATTTATGTCCTTTTCACCTCCAAATGAGGTACTCGAACTGCGACCTGAATGACTGGCTAGAGTCTACCCCTTCACAAGTTGACAGATTATGTAAATGCCTCACCAGTTCTTTTATCCTGTGTAGCAGCTGGTGGTTTTAAACCACCAATTTTTAAGTTAGTGGTAGAACGTAAGCTATTTGCATGACCCAGTGACCTATATCTTGGTAAGAGAGAAAAATAATAGACATCTCCATATTATGGATATGAGGATAAGTTGTTTTTTTTAAAGTATTGCTACAAAAGCACAGAAGCCTTTATTAACGGTCAAAATGTGAAGGCACATATCCTACATTGACGTGTTTTCACTTAGGCAGGCAGTGTTTTTACCTCTCTCGCCCTCCTCTGAAGAATTCTGGTTATCCTCAATGTACACAGTGTCAAAATGGCAGATGGGACATCCTTGAAGGATTCACATTGTCTTCTTTTAAAACATTCTTTGAGTTTGCGAAGCAAGAAGAAGTCTAGCGGGGTAAAGCCAGGGCTGTGTGGTTAATAGAGTAAGGTTTTCCAATGACATTTTCCCAGGACAGCCCATGCTGCCCTCAAAGAGTGAGCAGGTGGCTTGTTGCGATGAAAAAAATTCTCAGCAGGATTTTCCTGGCCTTTTTCTTAGCAATGCAGTTTTTAGTTTTCTTAAAATTTCTTTATAGTAAATCATAGTGCTCGTCTTATGTCCTTTGAGGAAATATACTAAGGTTACCCTTCTGGAATCCCCCCAAATAGTCTCCACAGCCTAATGAGCTTTGCCTTAAATCATCCTGACCCATCAGGTCCCCTTGGAAACCTTGCTCGCTAGATCATTGTGGTACAAACAAGACTTGTTCCTTATCACAATGAATCCCATCAAACTAACTTCATTAGTTTTGATCTTGCTTAAAAGATTGTGGAAAAATCAGCTCTTAGCGTTAGTTTATCTTTAAATAATGATTCCCACCCCCACCCTCAACCCCACTGAAAACACCCTATGAGACAAAGACAAGTGTATTGCTGAGAGGACTTGTCTGCAGCCGTCCATGGATTTCAGACATGTTTGACTGGCGTAAACTTGAGCATCGATGGGCTAGAACCTGAGCAATAAGGCTCTTTAACTGGTCTGGTTTTATTTTTATCATCCTGTATAAAATCGATGGCTGTTTCATCAGCCCAACTTTTGGCAGCTCCACGTGTGTCAGAGTAAAGCTGTGTTTTCAAAGGCTGATCTTTTTCAGAAGAAGATGGCCAGGCCTTTCTTCTGAGGCACTATATGCTATCTATACCAATATACTCTGATTCAGAGTCGTCATGATTACTTGAGTAGGAAAAGAGAGCTGGTTAAGATGATAGGGGCACTTGTTTTATAGAGGTGGTTGGGGTAGGCCTCTCTGAGGAGGAGACATCAGATGTGACCCCTGAAAACATCCAGTCTGAGTCCTTTGGGCCTGCCTTGCCTATCCTGGAGCTCCTAGCTCAGACCCAGTTGCCCCAGGGTATAGTCAACTGCCAAGGGAAGACGTCATTCCCTGATTTGGCCTGAAGTGGTTGGTGGGAGTGCAGCTGTTTTTATCAGCTGTCCTTCCCCGGTGCTGACCCCAAGCTCAAGAATCAGTAGTTAGGGTCAGGTTGCAGGTGAAAATGATATAAACTGATGCCCTACCCTACTTGGGGCACTCCACTGAGGGCGAGTCGCAGTGTATTTGGTTTCCCATATGGCTCTGTTTCTTTGGCATTGCCTTTAGAAGAAAGCACGCACCCCTATTTAGACTGTGTGCTAAATGATTTATGCGCATTATTCTTTCAGTAGTTCTACCCATATGGACGCTAGCCCTTGAAATCTTTGCATATTAAGTATATGAGCAAAAGAAAACTGTCTGAAAGTGCTTTACAGGATAGACTAGTGGCTTCTTTGGACCCGGTCTGGCTTCCTCCTCTTCACCTTGAAGGGATTCCTTTGCAGCTGGTTAAGCAGATCAACCCAAGAATATGTAACCAGTTTGTTGATGAAGCTAGCCAAAAAAAAAAATCACATCGCTTTGGGGTTGGCAATTAGGGATTTAAGATCCTAGAGTCAGTCTGCAATTCCTTTTCTCCAGGGGTGATTCCACCTGGCATGTCCCTGGTCAGCCAACATGCTTACAGGATGGGCCTGTCAGAGCTTAGGGGATACCCTGCCCCGGCCCCCCATCCCCCACCAAGAACTGAAGAGGAAGGGAGTCGGAACATCTCAGACCCATCCTTGTATGTCCCCAGACTGATGGGAGGTGCCCATCCCTCCAGCCGAAAGCCCCCTTGACTACTTCTAGAGTTAGGAGTGTGGTCTTCCATCTTGGGAAGAAAATGTAAGCAAATAGAAAATTATTGTTCTAGGCATGGAATCTAGTTCACCTTGGACAAAGAGTTACCCTATAAAGTGGTCTTTTTGAGATACCATTTCTCCTGCTTATTTAGTCTTGTACACTACAGTCTAGACCAGTGCTTTCATTTGCAGGTCAAAGGTGAAAGAAGGACCATGTTCCCTGAATGTCCATCTAGTCACATTAGCTACTCTTCTCGGCCTCATTGCCCCACCATGCTCCCTCTAAAGTGCTGTCAGCTTTTGTCTTTCAAAACCGGACTCTAAAGGCACCATGATTAAGCTGGTAACTGAACGGTTGATTACTTGAACCCACTCAGTGGATCAAAGGGAGGAAAGGCCTGGCAATCTACTCCTCTGCAGACAACCCTTTTTCTTCAGTGACACTATAGGATGGGGTCAAAGTGCCCCCTATAGCCTCCAAGCTTATAGATCTTTACAGAAGCAGACTGCCACATTCCTTCCATGGAGTAGCTGGTGGGTTCAAATTGTCAAGCTTTGGGGTAAGCAGCTGAGTGATTAACCACTGTGCCCCCAGAAAACCCTGTGGGGCAGTTCCAGTGTATCTTAGAGAGTCCATTCTGAGAGTTAGAATACACTCAACAACACACAACAACTACAACAAAATGTTATGCTCTCCCTTATCATTCTTTCTAAGCCTCAGGTGTCTTCAGCTCTATCACCTGCGCATTCTTCCCAGGGTGGTGTGGAGCTCATGTTTGCATTAATAAGACATGTTTGATAGTGAGAGAACATGGCACCAGGTCAGGAACCAAAGATGGAGATCTTAATTCTCATCTTATTTCTGTTGCCTACTTATTGGGTGGCTGTTTTAAAGTCACTATCTCTGATTCTCAATTTCCTCATCAGTTAAATGGAAGTAAGATGATTGAAAAAACAAATGAGACTCTAGTTTTCAAAAAAAACTTTGTAAATTGTGTTATTTTTTGGGGGGGACAGAAGTTAAAATAGACACATATTTAAAATTCAGTTTCATTTGGGAACTTCAGTCCCAGCTGTCCTGGAAGAACCGTCCGGGAGAAGGATAGGTTCTGTTTTCTACCGAGTTGGTAGGCGCTAAGGAAAAAGACACAAACCACATGTGTGGAAACATAAAGACAAGTATGATTGTACCAACTCCACGTCAGTCCAAACAACGGGTTCTAGACTCCTTGCCTCCAAGGAGAAAGGTGGGGATGTGGACTGAGTCCCCTCTATGCGTTTGCCTCCCTGCTTGTCTTCTTCCCACCGGCCTTGAGGTTAAGAGTGTTGATATCCCTATGTGAGCAGGTGATAGGTGAGAGACTCAGAAAACCCACGGTCATTGAGTGGACTCACAGCGATCCTAGAGCTAGGGTTTGGATTTTATGGCTTTGTAAATCTTTCCAGGAGCAGACAGCTTCATCTGTCTCTTGAGAAGCAGCTGGTGGATTTGAACTACCAGAAGCTAAGTAACTAGCCCAAGGCTAAGTTACAAAATCAGCAAGTTGTAGGCCTGAGAATCAAGGCTAGCTTGGCCTTACCTTAGCATCCAAGCCTCTTCCATCTTGGGTCAGGACTCGCTTTCTGCTAGGAGGCTCTAAGACAGTGGTTCTCAACCTTCCTAATGCCGTGACCCTTTAATACAATTCTTCAGGTTGGGGTGACCCCCTATCATAAAATTATTTTTTCTGTTACTTCATAACTGTAATTTTGCTACTGTTATGAATCATAATGTAAATATCTGATATGCAGTTTATATTTTCATTGTTACAAATTGAACATAATTAAAGCATAGTGATTAATCATAAAAACAATATATAATTATATATTGTGAAATATTTATTTCTAATGACAAATAAATGAAATTTTGTCTTGAAGCATGGTGTAGCATGGGTAACAGTCTTCATGCCAGGTACTCATATGTGGGTGTATCTGCATGTGGACGGACCCTCCTGGAGACAGATAGGGGAGCCGTGTCTCAGTTCCTAAGAAATATGTGTTTTCCGATGGTCTTACGCGACCCCTGTGAAAGGGTTGTTTGACCCCCAAAGGGGTCATGAGCCACAGGTTGAGAACCGCTGCTCTAAGAGGAGCTAGACTTTCTTATAGTGACTCTATTTTCATAGTGACTCTATTACCCACTATTACCCCAACTCTATTACCCATGAACCTTACCCACTTATAACATTTGCAAGACATCCCACAGAGCTCAGCATTTTCTCCCCTCGTTCTCTTTTGCTTTTCCTCTCCGTCCTTTCTCCTCTCATAAACTGCAACAATGGGCTCAAACATGACAAAAAAGACGGCACAGAACCAGGCAGTGTTTCGTTCTGTTGCGCATAGGATCAAAACTGACTTGAAGGCACCTGACAATGACAACTCTTAAAGCAGGGATTAGTGTTATTGGACCCCTTTCTTTCTGGCTAGAGGAGACAGCGGTGGTTCAGTGGTAAAATTTTCACCTTCCACACAGGAAACCTAGGTTTAATCTCCGGCCAATGCGCCTCATCTCATGCACAGTCACCACTTGCAATAGCTGAACCTGTTTCAGTGGGACTTCCTGGCTCAGACCAACTAGGAAGAAAGGCCTGGTGATCTCTCAGGAAAACAAGGCAATGCAAACTCTACAGCACGAAGGTCCCATCTTGTGCACGGAGATGGTTCGGGACTGGGCAGCATTTCATTTCCTTGTGCATAGGGTTGCCATGGGTCAGGAACTAATTCAGGGGAAGTTTAAAGGAACAACAATCATTTCCTAACTAAGGAAAAGAGAGAGTAAAATCTCTAAATCTTTTATTAGGAAAAGCAACTGACCCTGAAAAGGGACATAAACCAAAGACCTGCCCAGCTAAGAAAAACTTGATCCATTTCTGTACCTGTCTGGCCCAGCCCTGCCTCTGTACAACCTGAGCCTAGAACTGAACTTGGGTGTCTGCACCCTCCTGTGTGAGCCTCTGACTAGCACCCGCATTGTGGAGAAGCACTGGTACTGCCTGCGGGCCAGAGGACACGGTTTGATCACCCCCATGCCCATGCTCTAGGACACAAGTAGAGTCTCTCTTCTCGTACTCTCTCCCCTGTTTCCTGCCCTTACATGTGGAAGACTTGACCTCTGTCGAAGCTTCTACACACTCTGTGAGGCCCCCCTCTCTCTAGAGTGGCTCAAAGTAAGAGCCTTTTGAGTGGAGCAGTAGACAACCTGTGGACCTGGGAGGAGAAAGAACGGCATTAGATACCCTGAAGGCCTGCAGGCTCAGAGGGCTGTGTATCTGGTGACTCTGAAGGCAATCTCCAACAAAAACGAAATCTGTAGTGGGAGAGCCTCCCTGGAGGAAAGAAAATGTCTCTAAAACATGCTTTCGTTGGAAGCTTTCTCCTCTTGTTTTGACATCTTAAGTCCTGGAAGGGGAACCTGTGTCTCCCTGAGCCTTTGAGGAGGGTTTCAGATTGTCCAAATAGCAGCCTGCTGCTAGAGGACTGTTGGCCCACCAGGAAGAGAGGCATTTGAGAATGCAGTAATTACTGGTTTTCTAATCAAGGCTAGAATGATTGAAATAAAAGCTGGAGGCGGTAGAAAGAGCTATGGATTGTAAGTTAAGAGACTTGAAGAACACTCGCCACTGAGTTGATACCTGGCTGTGCCTTGGGCAGTCCCTTAGTGTCTCACTTTTCTCACCAGTTAAACAACTTGCTCCACTCAAGGTGATATTTCTAGAAAAGGAGAGTTAGCCAAGATTTAAACTGCTTCAAATCCCGGTGATTAATGAAAACTAGGAACGACTTGAAGGTGTATTTGAAGACCACGGGAAAGTTGGATAAGGATTCTTTTGCCCCAGGACCAAGTGGACACACACCAGTTTCAATTTTTTCACTCCTGCATTGTTTTGCTAACATCAAAGCAGCTTATTGTCCTTGTGTCTCATTGAATCAATTCTGACACGTAGCTAGTCTTTAAGACAGAGTAGAACAGCCATGTAGGCTATCCTAGGCTGTAATATTTACCTGAGCAGATTACTAAGTCTTTTTAATCCTTGAAACTACTAGGTGGAATTGAATCATTGACCTTTCAGATAGCAGCCAGGCACTTACCTATTGTACTAATAGAATGTCAAAGAAATGGTTAAAGAAAGGCTGGATAGGGACTTGTTAGTCTGATGCTACATCAAATTGGCCAACTGTGTACCCTCTCTGTAGATTGACATAGTGACATTGGGTATTCACAAGGCTTAGAGAATGCTTTCCTCAGCTACTGAGATATTTTTAATTTAAATGAAGTCCAAGGATTTGATTTTCCCCTCCCTGGAATGCAGATTCTGTACAATAGTCATCTTTGCTATGCTCAGTGAGAAAACCCTTTATCATGGCTAGATTCTACCTGGTGTTGCAGGCGAAGTGTGAGCTGGTACCTCAAGGTTGGCATTTCAAACCTACCAGCCACTCTGAGAAAGAAAGATAAGTCTGTCTGCTCCCATAAAGATTTATAGTCTCAGAAACCCTGTATAGGGTCTCTGTGAGTTGGGTCAACTTGGTGGAAGTGGGGGTTAGGCTGGGCCTTCCCACGGTGCTCAGAAGCTCATGGAGCCATGGGCAGTAGAGGATCTGGCTAACTTATGAGCATAGTTGCGATTTCTAGTCCTCTCTGCCTCTGACAGGACAGTGGTGTGTCCTGCCTCTGACAGGACAGTGGTGTGCCCCTCTCTGGCTCTTCTTCTCACTATAAATCCAGTACCATGGAGTCAATTCCAACTCATAGTCGTTCACCATAAAAACCCAACACTGTTGCCCCCAAGTTGATTTGACTTATAGAGATCCCATAGGTTTCTAAGGCAGAAGCAGACTGCCATATCTTTCTGTTGAAGAGCGTGGAGTGGCTGGTAGGTCTTAACCATCAACCTTTTGGTTAGCAGCTGAGTACGTCTATCAAAGTGCCACCAGGATTCCTTCCTTTCACCATACCCCAAGTCAAACACACTGCCATCACAATGCCAACTCATAGCAACCCTCGAGAGGATTTCTAAGACTGGGCATCTTTATGAAAGCACAGTTTCATCTCTCCTTTGGAGCAGCTGATGGCTTTGAACCACTGAACTTGCTGTTATCAGCTCAACACTTAAACCAAAACAAAACATAAAAACCAATTCACTACCATTGAGTTGATGCCAACTGTAGGGTAGAACTGCTACTATGGCTTTCCAAGACTGTAACTCTCTACGAGAGTAGAAAGTCTACATTTCTCTCTGCAGAGCACCTGGTGATTTTGAACTTCTGACCTTGTAGTTGGTAACCCAATAAGTAACCACTACACTATGACACCTCCTTCCTCTTATCCTAGACCAGTGGTTCTCAACCTTCCTAATGCTGTGACTGTTTATAGTTCCTCATGTTGTGGTGACTCCCCACAACCATAAAATTATATTGTCGTTGCTACTTCATAACTGTAATTTTGCTACTGTTATGAATCGGGCGATCCCTGTGAAAAGATCGTTCACTCCACCCTCACCCCGCCCCAAGGGGTCGCGACCCACAGGTTGAGAACCACGGCCCTATACAGTGAAAAGTAGAAGGAGTCCCTCTGACCATTGACTCCTTCCATCCATACCCAAGGGAGAAGCCCTCATGGGTGGCAACTTAGGGAGGCCAGAGAGGGCTATCTTGCCGATTGGAAGCCAAACTTCCCTTCTCCTTTAACTCTCTTTCCTGAGCCTTCCCCAGCCTGCCTCCCATCCATTGACCCCAAGATCAGGGCTTCTGTTTATTCCCTTCTTCAGAAGAGTTGCTACTGTGTAGTGTGTGTGTGTACATGAGGTGTATATAAATGAGAGCTATGTATGTGTGTTCCCTGTGCTCTTGTCAGTGAAAGCTCAAAACTGCATGGTACAGAGGTGTCTTCCCCAGAGTTCTCTATCTGATCAGAGAGGTCAGAAGCGCTTGGATTTGGCCTACTTTCATTCCTTCCCTGATCATTCAGCAGCCTTGCCTGGTCAATCTGGGCTATTAACAGAGACTGCAATGCTGATGTCCTATGACTGGTCGGTATTACCAGCAACAGGGAGAGTATTGTTAAAGGTAATTAATAGGTGATGTCTCCCACTGTTAACCACATAAAGATTTCACACAGGACATGTTTAGGCTTGGTCTGGCCAAGATGTGACTGGACATAGAAGCAGGAGGCCAGTTAGTACAAATTTTTCTCCTATCTTACATACACGTGCACACAGAGTCATGTATACATGTATGAGTAAGTATCAAAATCTAACCAAAATTTTTGTGAAGTTGATTTCAACTTATTATGATCCTATAAGATGGAGTAGAGCTGCCCCACAGGATTTCCGAAGCTATAAATTTGTATGGAAGCAGATTATCTTATCTTCCTCTCAAGTAGCGAGCTGGTGGGTTTGAACCACCAACCTTTTAGTTAGCTGCTGAGTATTTAACCACTGTACCACCAAGACTCCTTGAAATGGGTAAACACACTCTCAAAACAATTGCATGCTGCTAATAAATAAATATTTTCTAAGAGCTGCTCTTTCTACTCTCCCATTTCCTCTCTTTTTCTCACCTCTCCCTCGACTCCTATTTTCCCTCCTTCTGGTCTATTCTTTGATCTCTTCCTCCAGTTTTATCAGCACTGAACAGATTGCCTGGATTTTTCAGGCCATCCTTCATTTTATACAATTTAAAAGCACCCTGAGACAGTAAAAGAGTTCTGTTTTGAGAATCAGATATAATTGGTTTGGGGTCCTAAGCCCTCCATTTAACTGAGCTTATGACCCGGGACAAATTAAGCAAATTGCTTAACTCCTCTACAGCTTAGTTTTCTGATTTTTAAAATTGGCTTTAAAATTCTGCCTTGCAGGATTGGTGTGATGAATGTCATACATGCTAACAAATCTAAAGGACTCAGTACAGGCTTATGCCTTGTTGTTGTTGTTGTGAGTTTCCATTAAGTATCTCTCCCTCCTGGAAACTCAAAACATCGTGCCATCTTCACGGCCACTGGTATGGCGAGTCTGTTATTGTGGTCATTGTGTCACTTAATCTCAATCAGGGTTTCTCTCATATTTCCTGACGCTCAACTAAATGGGTTATGCTTTTCTGGCTACCAGAATATGTGACTCCTATTTACTTCCCAGTTGCCTCCATCAATATATTGGCCCCAATAATATGTTAATACTTGGTGCTTGAGGGTGAAAAGTGACTGGTTTCTACTTCAAGTGGGAAAGTAATATAGCTAACATTGTAAGATGGCACTAGTTGGGCATATATTTCCCCCCTGTGAAATACATTTCCATCCCCTATCTGTAGTAAACTGGGAACCCCGGTGGCAAAGTGGTTAACACATTGGACTCTAATACGAAAAGTTAGCTGTTTGATATCACGAGCCACTCCATGGGAGAAAGATGGGGCTTTCTACTCCTGGAAAGAGTTATAGGCCTGGAAACTCCAGGGAATAGTTCTGCCCTGTCCTATAGTGTAGCTAAGAGTTGGCATCCACTAGACAGCAGTGAGTTTTTACCTATGGAAGACATTTATACTTATTTCATGTTAACAATCACATCCCCATTTTTTTTCTCACAAATAAAGAAATTGATGCACACAGGGGTTAAGTAATTTTTCCAAGTCCACACAGCCAGCAAGTGCTTAGGAACAAGAGCTCCTAAACCATTTTCTGGTGCAGTAGATGATTTGTTACAGGATTAGGGGCATTGGCCTTTCTCAGTCTGGCTTCTCTAGAGGAGAGAAAAAACAATGAAGCATCTGTAAATATAGACAGTAGGAAATTATTCATGCAGTTGTGAGGAAATGGATTACGACATTGTGGCGGCTTGCAGGTCCCAAATGTGTGGGTCAGTCAACAGGCTGAAGAACTCTGCTGGACTTGAACCCCAAATCTGAAGGTCAGGTGGCAGGCCAGAGATTTTTACAGGCTTATATCCCAAAGAACTGGAGGTCGATGACAAGGAATTGACAGTTGAGAAAAGGAGAGCAAGCTTTGCCAGAACACCAATTTCTATACTGAAATCAGGCCACGCCCTCAAGGGAATTCCTTTTCAATTGGTGGCTCACATCACATCACAAATTGGAAAGCGGTTACAAGAGCCTGCCAAATCACTGAGAACAATAGCCCAGCCAAGTTGACAAACAATATTAACCCTCACAGAGCCCAAGCCTAACACTGACCACATTATTTAATCTGGTAACTAACAGGTCTACTGCTGCTCTGTTTTGAGCACCACCGCATGTCTATCAGTTTGTCGTACTTTGGTGGCTTGTTTATTGCTGTGACATTAAAAGCTCTGTCACGTATTTCAAATACCAGGAGGGTCATCCAAGGTGAACAGGTTTCAGCAGAATTCCAGATTCAAATCCACTTAAAAAAGGAATTGCCTGTTCATTTCTGAGGTATTCATTACTAAAAACTTTAAGAATGGCGGTGAAACACTGTCAAGCATAGTGCCAGAAGAGGAGGTCCTCAGTTTGGAAGGCACTCAAAGTGTAGCTGTGGAAGAGCTGCCTCCTCAAAGTAGTGTGGACCAAAATAACATTGATGATGTGAAACTTCCAGAACCTTCCTTTGCTGATGGGGCATAACTCAACATGAGAAGGAACAGCTGCAAACATCCATTAATAATCGGAACATGAAAAGTACAAAGTATGAATCCAGGAAAATTGGAAGTCGTCAAAATAAACGGACTTCATAAAATCGATATCCTAGTCGTTAGAGAGCAGAACTGGAATGGTATTGGCCATTTGAATCAGACAGTAGTATGATTTACTATACAGGGAATGACAAATCCAACAGGAACAGTGTCACGTTCATTGTAAAAAAGAATATTTCATGATCTCTCTTGAAGTATAATTCTATCCTTGATAGGATAATGTCTATTCACATACAAGGAAATCCAGTCAATACAACTGTTATTCAAATGTGCAAACCACTAAAACTAATCATGAAAAAAATTGAATGAGTCTATCACCTTCTTCTACCTGATATTCATTAAGAATGAAATCACAGTTATTAGTGATTGGAATGTGTAAATTGGAGTAAAGAGGAAGGAGTAGTAGTTGGAAAATAGGGCCTTAGTGGTAGAAATGAAGCCAATTACAGCTGTGGGGAAAAAAAAGATGAAGAAGCTCAATATTGGGGCCAAATGTGGAACTGACTATACTTGCTTGTATGTAAGTTCAGCTGAATGTTTTAGAAAATTAAAACAAGTCCATGACACTCAAAATATGACCTTTATTATATCGTACCTGAATTTCAAGAGCAGGTCAAGAACAGATTTGACACACTTGATACCAAGGACCAAAGACTTGGTGACCTGGAACACGATCTCAAGGACATCTTACGTGAATGAAGATAAAGGTCATTAAAATGTCCAGGAAGGAAGGGGGGGAGGGACTGCGAGGAAGGCCAAAGTGGATGTCCAAAGCGATTCTGAATCTTCCTGTTGAACGTAGAATCGCTAATGGAAACGGCATAACTGATGACGTGAAAGAGCTGAAGCGGAACTTTTGAAGGGCAGCTCCGGAAGGCAAAGTCAAGTCTTCTAAGAAACTGCACGAGTACCTGGAGTGAGAAAGCCAACAAAGGAGGACGATGCTCAGCATTTCACAAGCTGAGAGACATGAAGAAAAAGGCCAGCCTTAAGTTGTAATGTTGAAGGGTTCCATAGTAAACGATGATGAAAGGGCCACACAGAGCCACTGTGCCAGAAAAGAACTGGTCTGCATCTGATCATTTCAAGAGCTAGCAGATCATCAAGAACCAATGGTACCGAAGGAAGAAATCCCAGCTGTACTGAAGGCATTAGCAAAAACAAAGCCCTATGAACTGTTGCAATACCAAGTAAAGTGTTTCAACAAACCAATCAAAGGCTGTATTGGAAATTTGGAAGACAGACAGCTACCTGGTCAAACAACTGAAGAGATCCATAATTGTACCCACAACCAAAACACTGGTGACCCAATAGAATGCAGAAATAAGCACAAAAAAAATCATAGATTTCACATGCAAGTAAGATCGTGCTGAAGATAATTCAAAAAAACATTTACAGCAGTACATCCACAGGGAGAAGCCAGAAATTCAAGCAGCAATCAGAAGAAGTTCTGCCATGAGGTATATGGTTCCTGACATTTGACGGATCTTTACTGAAAAGAAAGAAATGTTTTTTGTTGTTGTTGTTTGTGTTTAATCACTATGCAAAGGCATTCTACTGTCTGGATTCTAGAACAACATGGATAGCACTGAGGAGAATGGGAATTCCAAAACACTTTATTGTGTGCTTGTGAAGTCTGCACATAGACCAAGAAGCAATCGTACAAACAGAAGATGGGAGCATCGCATAGTTTAAAATGAGGAAAGTTTATGTTAGACTTGAAGCACTTTTTGATGAAGACCAAAGACAACAGCATTCAGTAGGAGTCCATCTCAATGTAAACTTAACCAAAATCTTTACACTGGACCTATAGACGACATCATGATAAATTTAAAAAAAAAAGATTTGTTGTCAAGGAATTCATTTTGCTGGGATCCACAGTTAATGCTCCTGGAAACAAGAATCAAGAAGAAGCAGAAGAAGAGCAAACATGATGGTGGGGCAGGAGGAAGGTGAAAGGAAACAGAGGAAAGATCTAGGAAGCAAAGCTATGGATAGACGTATAAGCATAGGTGTGTACTTATGTAAATATATTAATTCATTAAAATAGAAGTATTGGTGTATGTACATATATTTATATGGCAGTACACTGAGGTAGTGGGTGGACTTTGGGTTTCTGCTCGTGCCCTCCCTCAAAGCAAGAACACTTTGTTCTAACAATCTGACATTCTGTGATACTCACCCTCCCAACACAGTCGCTGAATGGGTGCACAAGCAAATGTGGTGAAGAAAGTGGATGGTACCCGGCTGTCAAAAGATATAGTGCCTGGGGTCTTAAAGGCTTGGAGTTAAACAAGCGGCTGCCTAGCAGAGAAGCAACTAGCCCACATGGAAAAAGCAAAGGAACCTATGTGAGCAGGAGGTGTCATTGTTATCAGGTAACAGGCACCAGAAGACCCAAAACAACAACAAAGACTATATTGTTGAGAACCAAGGGCATCAGAGCAGAAACCCAAAACCCATCTGTAGACAATTCAACATCCCCCCACAGAAGGGTTACAGGAAGGGATGAGTCAACCAGGGCGCAGTATAGCACCGGTAAAGCACACAATATTCCTCTGGTTCCTTGAGGCTTCCTCACCACCACCATCATCACCACCACCCCTACCACCCCATCCCACCCCACCATCATGACCCTAGTTCTACCCTTAAGTTCTGCTAGATCACAGCATACACACTGGTATAGATAAGAGCTCACAACACACGGAATCCAGTTCATATAACCCCCTCAGGAACAGAAATGGGAGTAGTGATACCAGGAGGATAGAGGGAAGGTAGGGGGAGAAGGGAGGAAGGGGGAACTGCTTCCAATGATGGATGCATACCACCCACCACCCACCCAGGGAATGAACAACAGAAACCTGGATGACAGCAGTTGATGCAAGATATGAAAATAATAAAACTTATAATTATCAAGGAGTCATGGGCGGGGGGAGGGAAGAAAGAGGTGCTTATACCAAGGGCTCAAATAGAAAGTAAGTGTTTAGAAAATGATGATGGCAACATAGGTGCAAAAATGCTTGATACAATTATGTATGATTGTTATAAGAGAAAAGTGGGTGAAAGGAGACGTCGGACAGGGCAAGATATAACAAAATAATAATTTATAAATTATCAAGGGTTCATGATGGAAGGGGGCGTGGGGAAGGAGGGGAAAAATGACAACTGAATGCCAGGGGCTTAAGTGGACAGCAAATGTTTTGAGGAGAATGATGAGGGCAATGAATGTACAGATGTGCTTTACACAATTGATGTATGTATGCATTGTGATGAGTTGTATGAGCCCCTAATAAAATGATTTTTTTAAAGAGCTGTAAGAGCCCCCAATAAAATCTTTTAAGAAAAGACAGAAATCAAATGACTTATTGCATTGGGCACATCTACTGCACAAGACCTCTTAAAAGTGAGGAACCAGGATGTCACTCTGAGGGCTAAAGTGCACTTAGCCCAAGCCCTGCTGTGTTCAATCCTCTGCATGCATGTTGAAGCTGAACAGTGATTAAGGAAGCCCATAGAAGAATTGATGCATTTGGAGTGTGGGGGTGGCAAAGAGCGCTGAAAGTACTCTGGAGTAAAAGGATAACAGACGAGTCGGTCTTAGAGGAAGTGCAGCTCCTTACAAGTGAGGATGGCAAGACTTCATCTGCCCTTCTTTGGACATAGTACCAGGAAGGACCAGTCCCCAGAGAAGGCTATCACTGCCATCAAATCAATTCTGATTCATATCGACCCTACAGGACAGGGGGCTAGGATAGACATGCCCTGTGGGTTTCCTAGTCTCTTCCCCACCCCCCTCTCTCTATCTTACTCTCCTCATGCGTGTGTGCACCCACGCACACGCACACACACACACACAGGCTTGCTAGGGATTTATATATATGTAGGCTTAGCACTGTTTTACTCTCCTTGTAAAACGGGCTTCATTCTCTCCAGTTTAATTGGCATATAATTCACATATCATACGATATGCAATAGTTCAATGGCGTCGAGAAGAGCTGTACCGTCATCACCGCAATCAGCTTTAGAGCATTTACTTCTTTCTGGTGCTGGTTATTAGCTCCCCATTCCCTCGACCTCCCTGCCTTACTCCCAAGAAATGACTGATCCAGTCACTGTCTATAAATTCACCTGTCCTGGATTTCTTATACAGAAAAGCATACAAACCAAACCAGAAAAAGCTAATGACAACAGCAAAGTAAAACAGAGAGAAATCTCAATTGAAAACAGAACATATTAAACACTAGACAAATTTAAAATGGATCAGAGGGAGATCAAATGATAGGTATTGCATTTTTTAACCTGACTGCATCTGCAGTAATCCTCTTTCCAACGCACTCTTCAGGACAGCGGGGCAATTCACATCCCTGGTCTGTGGTCAGAGGGAATTCGCTGGAGGCTTAATCCACGTGTATTCCATAGACACGGTTTCTTTTTTTAACTGAATGAACTTTAAAATGGATCAAAAAGGAGATCAAATCATAAGGTATTACATTTCAGCTTAACCACGTCTGCCACAACGGACTTTACAAATGCTTTCTGTCTGATAACAAGTCTCTCCATATATTCTGTCTATGGTTGAAGGGTATAGAACGGGATGGGAGCTCACCACACATAGAATCCAGGAACAGGAGTGGGAATAGTGATACCAGAAGGGTAGGGGGAAGAGGGAGAGACGAAGGGAGAAACGGGGAACTGATTGCAATGATCGGCACATAACCATACACCCTCTACAGGGGGAAGAACAACGGAAAACACGGGGGAAGGGAGACTGGTCGGTGTGAGAGATGAAAATAATGACAGAGTACAATCTACCAGAGGGTAGTGAGGGTGCGGGGGATGGGGGTGGAAACTGAAACCAAGGGCTCAATAGAAAGTAAATGTCTAGAAAAGAATGAAGGCAACCTATGTACAAGCATGCCCGGTTCAACTGATGCATGGATTGTGATGAGTTGTACGGGCCCCCAGTAAAATGATTAAACAAACAAACAAAAGACCCCAGACACTATTCTTTCTGATAGCTGAGCACCATCTAGTTTCTTCACCACATTTTGCTATAGTACCCATTTCTTCAGTGATCTCTTCATGAGAGATTATAACTCTATGGGAATAGAAAAACTCTTAATGAGATAGATTGACACGAAGACTGACATGGTGGTCTCCAGCAGCGATGACTGTAAGGCTAACACAGGACTGGGCAGTGTTTTGTGCTCGTGTACATGGAGTTGCTTTAGATGGACTCGACTTGATGGCACCTAACATTTTGAGTAGGCCTAGGTAGGCAAGCCTTGACTCTATTTTCTCTGTAAAGTGTTTAGGAAGGCTTTGGTCCTGAGAACCTGGTGGGAGGCCTGAGGGGGCATCTTTGATGAAGAAAGCCAGCTCCACTTATACTGGTTGGATGCCTCCCATGCGCTGGGCACCAACCAAGCCAGGTGCTGGGGACGTACAAACGAAGAAGACATTATCCCTGTCTTCACGGAACTGAAAGAGGAGTGAATGTGCTATCTTTATAACCATGTCTATGTTTTAGTCCGTTGTTACAGCCACTGGATCAATTCATCTCACTGGGAGTCTTTTTTCTTGTTCACTGGCACTCCACTTCACCAAGCATGGTGGTTTTTTCCCAGGGACTGGTCTCTCCTGGGAATATGTCCAAAGTATGAGAGATAAAATTTCCCCCATCCTTACTTCTAAGAAGCATTAGGGATATTTGACTTATTCTGAAATAAAAGACAATTTGATTCATTCTTCTGACATTCCATGTCTTATCCAATATTCTTCACCAACACAATAATTCAAATGCATTCATTTTCTTTGGTCTTCCTCATTTATTGTCCAGTTTTGAATTCATATGAGGCAATCGAAAATATCACCGGGTTAGGTGTACCTTATTCTTCTAAGTGACCTCTTTGCTCTGTAATCCTTTAAATTGATTGTTTGCAGCAGATTACTTCAATGCAATATGTTGTTTGAATTCTTTTTTTCTATTCTGTGTATCTTTCGGTTTCCATGATTCTTCTTTCCTTTGGTTGGGAAGAGACCAATAATTGTATCTTAGATGGCTGCTGACGAGCTTCTAAGAGCCCAGTTGCTACTCACGAAATCGGGATATAGAACCTGGTCTTTGTATGCACTATGCTATGCCAATAGACCTTTGTGTCTTCTGAGAGTATGGTCTTGTTCACATAGGACCAGTGACTAATTCCTTCAGAATAAGTCAAAAGAGTTTTTATACCTTTGTCCCCTGTGAGCTCCATCACATCCATGGATATATTTGCAGCATAGGTAAATGCACACACACAAATACGCTCTCATCCCTACACATCTCCAGCCTGAGTATTGATCCAGTTATCTCCTTAGACATCACCACGCTTCAAGGACTGTGCATATAATTGTATTTATCTCTGTTGCTGTTAATGCTTGCAAACCTCCCCGTGTCTTTCCCGACCTCCATGCTTGCCAGCCTCCCTCTTGTGTATTGACGTCTCCTTCACTCAGTTAGCACTTGTCTACCCTCGAGCCCCTGACTTCCCCTTCCTCCTTCCACCTCTGGCATTGGAAAGCATGTTTCTTTCAGTGTTAAAAAAAAACTTTCTTTCACTTTTTATAATAGTGGTCTCATACAATATTTGTCCTTTTGCAATGGATTCATTTCACTCAGCTTGATGTCTTCCAGGTTTATCCATGTTATGAGGTGTTTCTCAGATTCATTGTTACTCTTTTACATTGCTTAGAATTCCATCGTGTGTATGTACCGAAGTTTATCCATTCTTCCACAGATTAGGCCGTTTCCATATTCTTGCTATTGTGAATAGGGCTGTGATGAACATGGGTATGCATACATCTCTTCATGTCATAGCTCTTATTTTTCTAGAATATGTACTAAGTAAAGGGATTACTGGGTCAGATGATATTTCTAGTCCCCAATTTTTGAGGTAGCACCTGTTGCTTTCCTTAGTGTTGCACCATTTTACAGTCCCACCAGCAGTGTGCGAGGGTTATAGATTCTCCATGTCCTTACCAGCATTTGCTTTCATCCAGTCTCTTGTTTCATTACACGATTAATGCTCAGGCGAGATGCTGTCTCAGTTTTGTTTTAGTTGGTCTCTCTGGAATGGCTCATGGTCACAGCATTTCTTTGGTATGTTTCTTGGCCACTTGATGTCAGATTTGGTGAACTGCTCCTGTTCTCTGCCCATTTTTTATTGGAGTGTCTTTTTCTTGTTGATATTTTGAAGTGTTCTATAAATTTCAGAGTGTTCCCTTCTTCAATATGTCATTGCCAGATTTTCCCCCCAGCCTGTAAATTTTCGTTTCACTCTCTTGGTGAAACGCTTGATGCACATATATGTAAACATCTAAATTTTAGAAAATGCTAGACATATAGTTTTTCTTCTGCTGTTTATGTTAGGTTAGATAGTGTATTATGCCATGTATTAGGGCTTCTAAGTTTATCCCTGTTAATCTTTATAATTCTAAGTTTTACATTTAGTTCTTTGATCCATGTTGAATTCCTTATTACATATGGAGTGAGGTCTGGCTCTTATTTCATTCATCTGCAAATGGATACCCAGTTTTGGTAGCATCACTTGTTAGAGGCTATTGCTTTCCCATTTAATATGTTTTGATCCATTGTCAAAGATCAGCTGTCTGTAGGTATATACATTTATTTCTGCTTTCTCAGTTCTGTTCCTTTGGTTTAAGTAATCAAACCAGTCCTAGGGTCTTTTGACCACTGTGGATATATAATAAGTTTTGAGATCAGGAAGTGAGACACTTCCTATTTTTTCCTTCTTGCTTAGTAGTGCTTTGTACTTTTCATATAAAATTGGTGATTAGTTTTACCATCTCCATAATTCCAAAAGGATGATACCCTAATCTAGATCAGGATTGCATTATATCTGTAGATCACTTTGGTAGTATTGACATTTTCACAATGTTTTCTTTGTATCCACAGCATGATAGATTCTTCCACTTATATAGTTCTCTTTGGGTTTCTTGGGGACCCTGGCAATGCAGTCAGGTAAGCAGTGGACTGGTAATCACAAGAATGCTGGTTCAAACTCCCCTGTCACTCCATGGGGGAAAGTTGAGGCTCTCTAGTCCTGTATAGAGATTTACAGCCTCAGAATTATTTAGAGTAACTATGAGTCAGAATCAATTCAATAGTAGTGAGTGGATTTGGTTTCTTTCAGTGCTGTTTTGTAGTTTTCCGAGTACAGGCCTTTTGCTTTTTTGTTTATACTTATTCCCAAGTATTTCATCTTTTGAGTAGTTATTGAAAATTATAGCATTTCCTTATTTACGTTTCAGAGTTCTCTCTGTTAGCAAAAATGGATCCAACTGACTTGTGTGTGTGTGTGTGTGTGTGTTGATTTTATACCCTGCTATGTTGTTGAATCTTTCAATTCGTTCCAGCAATTTTCTTGCTAAAACATTGTGGTATTCCATGTATAGGATCATATTATATTGAAATTGAGAGAGTTTTACTTTTTCTTTGCCTATTTAGATGTCCCTTTCCCTCCCATTCCTGCCTTATACCTTTGGCTAAGAATTTCAGCACAGTATTAAGTAGGGGTGATAATAAAGAGCATTCTTGTTTGATTCTCATTCACAGGGAGAATGCTTTTCATTTTTCACTATTGAGAGTAATGTTGGTAATTGTTTGTTTGTTTTAAATAATATACCCTTTATTATGTTGGAGAAGTCCTAATGGTGTAGCAGTTATGAATGGGGCTGCCATCCACATAGGCAACAGTTCAAAACCACCAACAGCTCCACAGTCGAAAGACAGAGCTTTCTACTTCTATAAATGGTTGCAGTCTTGGAAACCCACAAAGGTCACTGACTGCATCGACTCGATGGCAGTAAGTTTGGTGTTTTTGTTTGTTTGGTTGGTTTTTTGAGTTTTATTGGGTTGAAGAATTTCTCTTATATCCCTATGTTGTTGAATGTTTTTATAGGAATCAGTGTTAGATTTTGTCAAATGCCTTTTCTGTATCTACACTATTCTTTCTATTTGCTTTGTAATTGTCTTTGTTACAAATTCATATATCTGGTTCCCTATTTTTAGTCCCTATTAATTAGTCAATGCAACTGTTATTCAAATTTATGCACCCACCACAAAAGCTAGTGATGAAGAAACGGAATAATTCTACGAATACCTTCAGTCAGAAATTGATCAAACAAGCACTCAAGGTATATTGATAATTATTGGAAATTGAAATGCAAAAGTTAAGACTAAAGAAGAAGGAACAGTAATTGAAAATATGGACTTGCTGAGAGAAACAAAGCTGGAGATTGCATGATAGAATTTTCCAAGACCAACGACTTCTTCACAACAAATACCTTTTTTAACACTACAAGCAGCTACTATACATGTGGACTTCTGTCAGAGGAAACCAGTCTCCAACAACCAGAGGGCCAGATGGCACAAATGTACAGTGATAATATATAAAGTTTATAGTAAAGTCATAGAAGATAAGAAAGGAGAGAGAATACAATGAGGGAGTCAGACACATTGAATGGTAGCATGCTCACCTCAGCTTCTCTTGATGGACCTCGTGGAACTGTTAGAAGTGAGAGCAAACCTTTACTATTTGGGGACATTTACAGGTAGCCATATGACATGCATGTTCGGCAGTGACATGTGTCACAAGATGAGTGGTATGTACATTAAGATCCCTGTGCTCACAGGTGAGGAAACCTAATACCTGCATTGGGGGAAAGTGTGAGGGAGGTTGGGTGACTCGGTGGAGAGAGTAAAGGATCATGTCTGCTTCTGTAGGGAGATATAATCAAGCATGTGCTCACTTTACAGCACAGCTGTTAAGGAGAGAATCTGTGGGAATGATTTTTAAAGCAGGATAATGTACTTGGATTTTACCTCTAACTTACCAAAGTGTAGGCTTTCTACCATGGAATGCCAGCTTTCCAGATTCCCTCCATTATAAGTTAGGGAATGTAGTCATCGTCATATTTGCTTTAGTGTTGGTTCCCCACAGACTTCTCCAGATGGAAAGCACAGAAAAAGAATAACTACATTTGTGGGAAGACACAAAGGAGAAGCTCAATTGCAGCCGCTAAAACCAGGGCAGGGCTGACTGTGGAACAGAACACGAACTGCTCCTATGTAAGTTCAGATTGAAGCTGAAGAAAATTAAACCAAATCTACAAGAACCAAAATACGTCTTTGAGACTATCCCATCTAAATTTTGAGAACATCTCAAGAACAGATGTGTTGCATTGAACACTAATGAGAGAAAACCTGGTGAGCTGTGGGAGGACATCAAGAGCATCATTCAGAAGAAAGCCAAAGGCCATTAAAAAGACAGGAAAGAAAGAAAAAAATCTAAGTAGATGTTCGCAGAGACTCTAAGACTTGCACTTAATTGTACAGTAGCTAAGGCAAATGGAAGAAATGAAGTCAAATACACGAAATTCAAATATTATAATGAAATATATATAGACCTAGAGTTAGAAAACCAAAAAGCAAGAACACTCACCATATCTTAAACTAAATGAACAAAAGAAAAGAATTCAAGCCTTGATATTTGAATATTAAAAGATTCTAGGGGAAAGTATCAAGTGATAGCAGAAGCATCAGAAGATGGAAAGAATGCACAGTCAGAGTACCAAAAGGAACTTGTCAACATCCCACCATTTCAGGAGGTAGCCTGTGAGCAAGAACCAATATTAATGAAGCAAGAAGTTCAAACTGCACTGAAAACATCAGCCAAAAGCAAGACTCCAGGAATTTGTAGAATACTCATTGAAATGTTTCAGCAAGCTGCTGAAGCACTGGAAGCACTTACTAGTCTATGCTGAGAAATTTGGGAGACAGCTACTTGCCCATCTGATTGGAATAGATCTGTATTTGTACCCTTTCCCAAGAAAAGTAACACACAGAATGCTCAAATCATAGAACAATCTCATTGATATCACATGGAAATAAAATTTTTCTGGAGACCATCCAATAAAGGTTGCAGCAGTACAGTGACAGGGAGCTGCCAGAGGTTCAGGCTATGTTCACAAGGGGGCATTATCAAAGGGATATCATTGCTGCTGTCAGTCGAGAATACTAGAAAGGTGTTTATTTGTATTTTATTGACTATGCCAAGGGTTTCAACTGTGTGGATTTTAACTGACTATGTGTCCATAGCCTTAACACATTAAAGACCGGATATTTTTTCACCAACTTACCCAAGTGACCGGGTATTTTTTTGGTTGTTAGGGTTTGTTTTTTTGTGTGGCATTAAACCATAAATGGGTTTACATATCATCAACTTTGTATCATATTTATTTATAACTTTCAGTTTGTGAATATAAAACATCTCACATTATGAAATGATATTTTGCAATATATGCAGAACATTATTACTTTTAATAACTATAATCTTTATGAAATTATAAACTTCTTTTAAAAATAATCAACATAATCCATATTACTTTGAAAAATTAGAAGAATTAGGGCTAAGAGTTTCTTCGTGTCTTTTTGTGTAACGGAGACCACTGGAGCGATGGTGATGTTTGACATGTCGCTGAGCTTGATCATGATAGTGCACAACTCCTTGGGAAACAATCCAAACAAATAGCTACTATTTGATGTTACCAAAATGCACTGAAATGCTAAATAAGCAAAAAGAACATGAAGATAATCGAGATTGATACATTCACTACTGATATAAACACCTAAATAGACGAAGTAGTTAAAATATATCCAGGCAGATGGAATCTGAAGACAGCGTGTAGAAATCACGAGATATCTTATGATCTGTCTGTAACAGATGGCACGCGAAATACGAGTAAACTCAGGATCCGTCCACAATGTGGTTAAGAAGAATGGAAATCCCAGAACATTACATTGTGCTTTTGTAGAACCTGTAAGTGAATCAATAATTTGTTGTGTGAACAGAAAGAGGACATACTGCATGACTTAAAATCAGAAAAGTGTGCATCAGGGTTGCATCCTCTCACCATCTTATTCAATCCATATGCTGAGTAAATAATCAGAGAAGATGGATTATATGAAGAAGAATGTGGCATCAGGATTGGAATAAGGCTTATTAACAAGTTGCAATATGTAGATAACACAACCTTGTTTACTGCAAGTGAGGAAGACTTAAAGTGCTTGCTGATGAAGATCAAAGATTACAGCCTTCAGTATGGATTATGACTCAATATAAAGAAGACCCAAATCCTCACAACTGGACCAATAGGTAGCATCAAGCTAAATTGAGAAAAGATTGAAGTTGTCAAACATTTCTTCTTGCTTGGATCCATAATCAGTGCTCATGGGAATAGTAGTCAAGAGATCAAAAGACTCATTGTATTGGGCAAATCTGCTGCACAAGACCTCTTTAGAGTAAAGACAAGCCAGGGTGTTACTTTGAGGACTAAGGGGCACCTGACCCAAACCATCACATTTTCAATTGCTTCATATGCATGTGAAAGTTGGACATTGAATAAGAAAACTGAAAAAGGATAGGATGGATGTGTTTGAATTGTGGTGCTGGAGAAGAATATTGAAAATACTATGAACTGCTTAAAGGGCAAACCAGTCTCTCTAGGAAGGAGTAAGACCTGAGTGCTTAGAGGGTAGATGGCAAGACTTCATCTTAAATACCTTGGACAGGTTATCAGGAGAGAGCAGTCAGCTTTTGAGCAGAATTGGTAAGCCAGGGCTTGATTGGAAGGATGACTCCAGAGGCTCCCTGTGTAGATGAGTAAGCCAGGGAGCTGAGGCTTGCCCTAGGCTCACAATGAGTCTAACGAGTGAAAGTGCTCGGCCTTTCCCCACCCTGTTCCTCACTCCCTTCACTCTCCTAATCGATTTTCAGAGGCTGATGTGGATACCTCTCTTTAAAATATTCTCTTAGATGAGCTGGGGAATCATTTCCATATTTTGTTCAGGCCTGATTTTTTAAATTATTTTATTATGAATGTATGTGTGTGTGCATATACATATAACCATATATGTTCCCAGAAAAAAACTCTTTTGAGCCCAAAGGGCAGCTAGGAGAAAGGCAGGTGGTTATGGAAAGAATTTTTGCCAACCCAGGGTGGCTAGCCACAGGCCAATTGTCCAGCACTGTTCGTTCTGTTGTTCTGAGAAGGTGGAACTTAGTACACCATGATCTGGGTCCACAAGGATGAGGCTCTGACCTCAGCAGAGCAGAGGAATGGGAGGAGGTGACAGTGGGATTGGGCTGCTAGGTGGGTGAGTTTGGGAGTTGGCCAATCCTCTGGTCGCACCAGGAGGGTACAGAAAACAAGAGAGGGTCTAGATCTCTCCCCATCAGCATTCGGACTGGGCCCTTGCGCTGGTCCTAAGCAAGCAGAGCTGGCGATGACCCCGCTGTCACTGGCATGCCGATGATTCATCTATCTGCTGCCTCTTTGCTTCCTTTTTCAATTCCTTCTCCTAGTTGGTATTTAATTTACCTCTCTATCCTTTCCCCTGAAGCTCATGCTCCGGGATTGTCATCTGTCTCTGCTTCATTTGCCTCTTGTGTCGTCATTCCAGGGGGTCTGCCAGTTCACCCTTTTGCCAGAAGTCTATTGTGTGACATTTTAACCGCTGCTTCCATGGATATGGATTGTGGATCCAAGTAAAGTGAGAAATCCTTGACAACTGCAGTTTTTCTCAGTTTATCGTGAATTTGTTATTGGTCCAGTTGTGAGGATTTTTTTTAATGTTGAGGTGTAATCCATGTTGAAATCTATAGTCCTTGATCTTCATCAGCAAGTGCTTCAAGTCCTCCTCACTTTCGCACTGCAGGTTCTTAGCGAGTCTATCGTCTGGGAGCTGTGTCCTTCTAATATCCAACTCTAGGCTTGCAGAGATTCAGTGACGCAGTAATGTTCACAAGCACCCAGCTCTTTCTCTGTCAAACTCGATATTAGCTCTGTTCTCAGAACAGCTTCTCTGTTGGTTACAAGATAGTGATAGAAGTTCCAGGCAACGCATTAGTTATCAAACTAGCAGTTAAAAAGAGTAAAGCAAAGAAAACGGGGCCAAAGTGTCATTCAACCTAAAAGAAAATTAGAAGCACTAGAGAAATAGACAAAGTCAAAGAAGATAAATTGGCGAAAGTATCTTGCAGCGCTTATCATGGGGCCTTTTTCTCAAATAGAAAAAGAGTTTCTAGACATCAATAACAAAAATACAACCCAATAAAAAATTATAAAGAACATAGGAATTATTAATATAAAAGAAAATACAGTGGATCTTAACATATGAAAGGATGTTCAATCTCACTCATGATAAGAGAAATACAAGTTACTACTATCTTGAGATACAATTATTTCTTTTCCTGTAAAATTAATAAAAATCCAAGAAATTTTATATTATACCCCTTTGTCACGGCTCTGGGGAAATAGATTGTTTATAGTGTAAATCAGTACAACTCCTTTGGAAGGCATTTTGATAACATCTATCAAAGTTACAAATCATACACCCGTTGACCTTGAAACTTTATGTAGAGGACTGAGCCTAAAGGTATACTTATGCAAAATAATAAATGTATAAGTTCATTTTTGCAGCAACATTGTTCACCAACCGAGGGAACAATTAAGTTATGGATAAACTTGGAAATGGAATATTGTTTAAAAAGACAAATGAGGATCTCTGAAATACATTCCGTTTAAAAGACAAAATCACCAAAGTGTGCATAAAAGTACAGATAGAAAGAGAAAACCAGAGTATATATCTATGTTTGCTGGGACTGGTTGGAGATAGGGATAGGAAGGAGACATTTCAGTGTATACTTCTTCATATTTTGCAAACTTCAGAGTATTCTGGGCTATTACCTTTTTAAAAACAAAGCAAAACTGAAAATCCTGCACCCGTATCACAAAACTTGGTTGGGAGGGACTGAATTCTCCCGAGTTGCTGCCTTTAAAACTTTGGGCTCTGAATTACTCAGTGGCGGTGAAGATGGTAAGACACAGATTTGAGAAGTATTTTTTAAGAATGAAATGGATGTGAGTTGATTGTTGAGTGAAAGAGAAGATTGTTGGGTGAAAGCGAAGGCAGAAGTAGAGGCAAAGATGGCTCCTAACTGTGGGTAACTGGGTGCAAGAGGGTGCCATTCTGAGATGGGGCAGCAACAAGACAACGTAGGGTTATTAGAGCAATCAACCCTGAAGAATCATTTTACATTTTGAATTCAGTCTCTTTTTAATTCTCCAGTCACTTGATTCCTGGTACCCTACATTTTCCTATTTATCCATCCATCCATAATATTTCCCTGGCAATAAAATTACAAGGGTTATTCCTTCAAAGTTTCCTGCTTGGCTAATTTCTACCTGTACGGTGCCATGAGACCCACTCAACAATGGAGATTCCAGGTTCTGGTGGCAGCTTCTCCTTCTGCGCACACCCAGCCCAGCCCCTTAGGGATCAACTCAAGACCAGTGTAGCCACAGGAGGCTCTGCTCGCTGCCTCGGCATGTAGCCACCCGAGGTCATATCTGGAACACTAAAGACAAGAAGGAGGCCCAGTTAGTGGGCATGACAGCAGGAATCTCAGCCCCTTCTGCCAGTCCGGGCGTCCTTGAGAAAGGCAGGCTTTTGTGTTCCCCTTCACAACTGCACTCTTGTTCTCTTTGGCTCGCCATCTGCTGTGGGAGAGACTTTGCTGGGCCTGAGCTTGGTGCTTGGACATCCGAGGAGCTGAATTAATATTTACCCAGTGCACTTCAGAGCCTGCACCTTGATCATTGGTGGCATCTGAGGAGAAGAAAGGGAATGGGCCCTGTAGCAAAGCGAACATGCTTTGTGTGGCATTGAGGTGAGAGGTGTCGGGTAGTATGGAACATGTTTGGGGTACATCATCCCTTTTTGTGAGAATGAGAGTCTCTTCAGTTTCTTGCTCTGCTTCGGTACATGCATAGAGTTGGGAGCCTGAATGAACCATGGGCTTGCTAGCTAATGGCAGCTGAACTGCTTTCTGTTGGGGGCTGTTATGAACTCGTATTGAAGATATAGCCATGTTTTTTATATTACTTGTCGCTGAGAAGGATTAGAAGGCAATTAATAAATCATTTAATGCCCCGAGTTTAAGTAACTTATTATTATGGGCAGTATATTTTTACTATGCTTCACTGAGCAACATTGGCATATTTCTTTTGAATGTCACACAATTTGTATGCGATTTGTTTCAGAAGGTTACTTTTTTATTGCGTATGTAAATTATTAACCTGCATTCTTCAGGAAAGATTGCCAGAATCCCAACCCCCTCTCACCATCCTTTATAAGCCTCAAAGAACTCCTATTCCCTAAGTGGTGATAATGCTGTATTGAGCAGCATTGGGGTCTGGGAGAGAAAGAGCAATGCCTTGCCTTCTCCTTGGGTTAGACCTGGAAGAACAGACACATGGTTTTGGATGATTGACTGAAGACTGGGGAAGAGCTGTGTATATGTATATATATATATATATATATATATATATATATATATATATATATATATATATATATTCAAAGGCTGGAATGGAGGGTAAACCCCAAAACTCAGTGCTATCATATTGATTCCAATAGATAGTAATTCTATAGGAAAGACTAGCACTGTCCCATTATGGCATTAGTGAAGAATATTAAATATGCCGTGGACTATCAGAAGCAAAAGCAAATCCGTGCTGGAAGAGCTGCAGCCAGAATGCTCCTTGGACATTTATTTTATCAGGATCAGTCCCTAGAGAATGATGTCCTGCTTGGTAGAGGGTCAGCCAAGAAGGAAGACCTCCAATGAGAAAGACTGGCGTCGTGGTTACAAGGAGCTCAGACAAGGGCAGATTGGGAGGTTGGTGCAGGACCACCCAGTATTGGGGCTGTTGTGCATAGGGTCACCAGGTTGTGCCTAGGACCCACTGACTCAATGGCACCTAACCATAATAATTATTTCAGAAGCAAATTGCCACACCTCTCTCCCTTGGAGTCAGTGATGGATTTGGGTTAGCAACTGCATACCTAATTAAGGAGATGCTAGGACTCCTCAGTCAGCTTTTGAACAGAGCTGGTAAGCCAGGGCTTGATTGGAAGGATGACTCCAGAGGCTCCCTGTGTAGATGAGTAAGCCAGGGAGCTGGGGCTTGCCCTAGGCTCACAATGAGTCTAACGAGTGAAAGTGTTCGGCCTTTCCCCACCCTGTTCTTCACTCCCTTCACTCTCCTAATCAATTTTCAGAGGCTGATGTGGATACCTCTCTTTAAAATATTCTCTTAGATGAGCTGGAGAATCATTTCCATATTTTGTTCAGGCCTGATTTTAAAAATTATTTTATTGTGAATGTGTGTGTGCGTATACACATAAACATATGTTATAAACATTGGCCAATTCAACATTTTTTACATGTGCAAATCCGTGGCATTATGTTAATCAACCATCACTACTGTCCACCATTAATGGAAATACAGTGCTTCCTAAGCAAGCACCCCCTTTCCTCTGCCTCCCTCCAATCCCTAGTAACTACTAAGAAACTCTGGTCTTTATACATGCCTATTTCGTATAAGTGGGGTTGTCAGCCATTTGTTTTTCCTGTCTGAATGATTTCATTCACCTTGTCTCAAATTTCATCTCCATTGTAGAACTTTAGAATTTTATTTCTCTGTGACTAATATTCCATTGTATATATGTACCATATTTTGATTATATGTTAATAGACATTTGACTATTGTACACAGTGCTACAACTAATATTGTGTATAGTAAGTCTTATGCTTTTATTGTGTTTCTTGCTCTGACTTACAGAGTAGTACTTTTCAACTGAGTTTGATTATTAATTGTAATGGCCACATAGAACTCACCGACAACACTCGCAATTATAGGGCTAATTAGGGAAATGAACAGCTTACGATTCAGGTGAAAAATGCTCAGGACACTGTGGTGGAAGCAAGCAGTGGTGGGATGCAAATAATTTAACAAGCAGCTCACTGCCCTAATAATCATTTTAAGTATGAAAAAAGATATACCAAAAGGTAGTTTATTATTTCATATAGTTAATACTTAAATAAGAGCAATAAAAGAGATATACAAAGCTAGATTATCTATAAGAATGTTTTAAAATATTAATGAAAAATTAAATAATATCTGACAAAAATAATAAAACTGTCCTATAAGATATTTCCTTATTGCTTCTTGATTGGTGTCCTCACCTTCAATATTCCTCATTTTTCTCCAAGCATCATCAGCTGTGTGATTTAGCCATCTTTGCACTGTAGGAGTAGGAGGCCCTTCCTTGACAGGCAGGCCAATCAGACAACAGTCATTGTATTTAATATTTTAGGAACAGTTAGGCAACTTCTCTTCTGTTCATCCCTTTAAAAGTCCTTTCTGCTGCTGCTGAACATATAGCATAGCAGTCATTTTGGCAATATTTTAAGTTCTTGAACACTTTTAGGAATAGCATAATTCACTCATAATATCTTCTGGGGATTTGGGGCATAACACAAAGCTGAAACCAATGACAGCATGCCACTCACTGGTTGTTTGGCACTCTTTCTCTTTATGTTATGTGCTTGTTTCCTGGCACAACAAATGCAAGGGAATAAAAATGTAGCATTCCATCAAAAGTATAATTAGTTTTCTTCTGTACGTAAATCGATACTATAAGCAGAGTTCCATCTCAAGTGTTATACTTATGGACATAATGAACACTTAAAATATGCTGTTGTGCAGATGAACGTTAAAAAAGAGTAAGGAACACGAATTTGTGGTTTCCACATCGGGCAGCTCCCCAATCACCCCCCATAGAGAGGACCCTGATTACAAGTGCTATTTTAACAATTAGTTCACCAAACTCAACAAGAAATTAGGTATGGTTCTGCCAAACGTGTGTGAACCAACGGACTCCTACACTGGGTATTAGGCAGGGTTCTCTAGAGAAACAAAACCAGGACAACTATGATTATATATATATATATATATTCATAGTTCATATATATATGATAGTTTTACACAGTGAGAAGGAATATAACAGCTAATTTGTCTACACAGCAGTACAGAGGACTCAGTTCAACTCACTTAAAAATCATTTTATTGGGGGCTCATACAACTCTTATCACAATGCAACATTCCATTTATCCAAGCACATTTGTACATTTGTTGCCATCATCATTCTCAAAACATCTGCTTTCTACTTGAGCCCTTGGTATCAGCTCCTCATTTATCCCCTCCCTCCCAGACTCCCCTTCCTCCTAAACTCTTGATAATTTATAAACTATTAATTTTTCACGTCTTATACTGTCGGATGTCTCGCTTCACCCACTTTTCTGTAGTTTAACTCGCTTTTGTGGAACAGTTAATATACCGGAAGTTCTTCGACTCACATGGGCTATCAGGCCCAAGGTGAAGGAACCAGACAGCAGAGTTCTACCTCCGACAGGGCAGGCAGAGTCTACCCACAGCAAACAGAGGGTGGGTCAGCAACAGTCAGTAGCTCGGGAGCTTAGTGAAGCAGGCCCAGATGAGATATGGAACTCAAGCAATGTAAGGCAACAGGTTCCATCAGCCTCATGCTCAAGCAATGTATGCACCAGCAGCGTGGCGAAGCAAGTCTTAAAGGAGCCTCAATCTCCAGCAACATGATTCACGATCCACGGGTTGGCTGAGCCCACAGATGGTGTAGCACAGAGGTTGAGGCCGAGAACTAGCTAATGCAGCAGCACAATGGTCTGGTAACCAGATAGCAAGAAAGAAGAGGGGGGTGGGGGGTGCTTGTAGAGTCATTTATCTCTTTGCCCTCCAATCAAATTGTGACCTGATTAATCCTACATGTTCCTATTGGCCAGACTGGCACAGTAAACCTACTACAGTCCACCCCTTGCCAACTTGGCACCTGCACACAATTCTTTAGCCATATATAATTTCCAGACATTATTGAAATCACACTTACACTTAACATCATATATCTATCATTCATATAAATGAAAACACACTGAATCTAATTGTATCTGGTATATTATGCATGAACAAAGGAAAAAATAATCAATAAGTACAATAAGGAAGAAATACTGACAATCACAAACCTCACTTTTGCAATTGATCTTGTGGTCATAACTGATAGGTAGAACTGCCTTCTTCTACTACTCATTCTGTATTACCTTTGCCCTTGGCCAGCACCTCAGCTGGCCGTGGTTCTTTGCTGGGTGGTGGGGGAACCAGACCTTCATTCCTGAAAGGTCTGTGTCATTAGACATCCTGTTCAGGATTGGATTGCTGTAATTTACCATTTACTTTAATCACAGGGCATGGTAGTACTAAGAGACAACCTAGGGGATCTCCTGGATTCCAGACACATTCTACTTTACCTCCATTATGTAATACCAGTCCAGTTTCACACTACTCAGGACAGTGACACCCTTCCTGACCTGTTGATCCAACAGGCATGAGGAGCCCAAAGTAGTCAGGCGACATTCTCAGTTGCCACTTCAGTGGAATCCGTGCTGTGTTTCCAGGTGGGAGAGTTCCTTCCTTCAGGACCAGGACCTCCAGGCCTGAGGAGCACAGGGTTGCTGGGACAGGAAGCAAAGATGCTGCAAGTGGATCACTAGGAGTAATAGTGAGTGGTGCCACTCCAGCTTCCACCTCTTGGTTCCTGGACCCGTGAATTCTGGCTATTGGAGACACAGCGCCATATACTGGCCGCTGGTTTAGAGTGTATACAGCTTCCTGGAGAACATTGCCCCAGCCCCGCAAGTTGTTGCCACCTAGCTGGAGCCATAACTGTGGCTTTAGGGGGCCATTCCATCATTCTATCAAGCCGGCAGCTTCAGGATGATGAGGAACATGATACGACCAGTGGAGTCCATGGGCATGGGCCCATTGCCGCACTGCATTTGCTGTGAAGTGAGTTCCTTGATCTGAATCAATGCCATGCCAGTGGACGAGGCATTCTGTAAGTCCATGGATGGTAGTTTGGGCAGAAGCATTGCGTGCAGGGAAGGCAAACCCATATCCAGAGTAGGTGTCTATTCCAATAAGAATAAAACGCTGCCCCCTCCATGATGGAAGTGGTCCTATGTAATCAACCTGCCACTAGGTTGCTGGTTGATCTCCCCGAGGAATGGTCCCATATCTTGGACTCGATGTTGGTTTCTGTTGCTGGAAAATGGGACACTCAGCAGTGGCAGTGGCCAAGTCAGCCTTGGTGAGTGGAAGTCCATGTTGCTGTGCCAATGCATAACCTGCATCCCTGCCGCCATGTCCACTTTGTTCATGTGCCCAATTGGGCGATAACAGGGGTGGCAGAGGAAAGAGGAGAACCAGTATCCATAGTGCGTGTCATCTTATCCACTTGATTATTAAAGTCCTCCTCCTCAGAGGTAATTCTTTGGTGAGAATTCACATGAGACACGATTATCTTTACTTTCTTGGCCCACAGGTGGTGCACACAGTTTGAGGCAGAGAACTAGCTAAAACAGCAGCAACATGGTCTGATCACCAGAGAGCAAGAGAGAAGGGGGCAGGCCTTGCAGAGCCATTTATCTCTTTGCCATCCAATCAAACTGCGACCTGATCAATCCCACATGTTCCTGTTGGCCAGGTTGGCACAATAAACCTAACTATCACACACTGGAAGCAGCTAAGTCTAATTGTTTCCTTGCCCTACTATGAACAGTCACTCTTGGGAAAGGCTGGGGAAAGACTCACAGTACAAGCCTTCGATATTGCAGTGGGGCCCTCCCTCAAAGGGTCCCGACCTCCCCTTCATTCAAGAGATTGCAGGTCTGTAAATTGACTCAAGTTTGGAAATTGATTGAGGAGCATTGACTGTGCTCTGGTGATTTCAGTTAGATTATTGTTCACCTGATCTAGAATTCTTTTAATTGTATAGAGCAAGTAGATATTTAGTAAAATTCCCATCTATTTAACTCCTAGGGACATCCTGCTTGGGTAACCAGTGCCCTAGATCTATATGAGTTAGGCTATTATTGCTTCTACTGTTCATCCTTGTCTCTGTCAATGAAGTGCTGCCACTTGGCCTGACCACCCCTGGGGCCTAATCAGCCCTATTAGAGTTAGGTGTCTTAATTTACAAAAGAGCAATCACAGCAGGCTTGGTAAAGTATATGTCCTCAAGTCACTCCATGTGGACTATTCTGATGAATCCATTTTAACACACAATTTTTCCTAAGCCCTTGGAGGTCGTCTTCTGCAGTATACCAAGTTAGGTCTGGTACTTCAATGTGACTTATTGTAAGCTGTCATGCATTCTAATCTGCTTCAGTGAACCAATCATTGAAACTCTTAGGGCCTCTCCTAACCTCTGCAGGTACAACACTCAATGAGGAATCTATGCTTAGTGAGCCCATATCAACAAACTGATTAATCCAACCTTACGTGGCTTGTACCACCATCCCACATCCTTAATAACAATCCCCACACACAATCTCCAGACTTCTGTTTGTAGATATTAGAAAACTCTAGAAAATCTTTAGGCTATAGCATACTTCTTCCAAGTCCCCCTTTAGATTTCACCTTTTGGGACTCGGTGAGATTTAAGCCTAGTCATAGGTCTAGAAGCAATAATGAATGCTAAGAATGTTTCCTGAGAACACTAAATAATACCTTACAAGGTATCTGCTTAAGGCAATGCTCCAGATACAGTCCCAGGTGCCATATCAGCATGCACAGGTGGACTATTTTTCTTAGGTGTGGCTGGAAGGAGGGTAGTGGTTTTACTGATCAATGGATTAACTGAAAAAGATGAAGTAATCTCCTCAGGTGGGAGGAGTGGTGCTGTTGCCTCAAGTGACTCAATGGAATTTAGAGACCCAGCGTCCTGATCTTCTTGTGTCTGCCCCTATGTCTCCTACCCAAACAGAACCCAAGTTTTAGGGCCCTATTTCTTCCTAATAAATGTCCTTATTTTAACAATAGATATTGTTCAAAGTTGGGAATTCAGTTGGCACTGTAATTCATGCCCTTTACAATAAGACACTGGAGTTGGTTTTCAGAAATATTAGCTCTGTTGCTAGAAGAGATAAGACATTTCATGGCACAAATTTTGGGGTCTTTTGTGTGGCACTTGAGTGGTGCCTCCAAACCCCTGAGTTCATCTCTTTCCATGATCATTTTTTAAATTGCAAATAGTACCAATCAACCAGCTTTCCTACATTGTTGAAAAAATATCAAGCAGACAATCATCCAGAGCCTACCATCACACCTATACTCCATCTTCTGGTGGTGATACTCTATTAACATTGCCACAGCGCCCTCTTTACTAACTGTGGTAGACTTAGCCAGATTAATGGAGGCAGAGTTTTCCATTCCTAGAGAGTTAATCAGACTTGAGAAGCAAGTTAGAAAACTTATCCTTGCCGTTTTGTTTCTCTAGAACCACTACTGGTACCAAATGTGTGAGTCCTCTAGAGAAGGAAAATCAGCGATATATACAAAGGAATATATGCCAATAAAGTGGCGCATGAAGTTGTAGAAGTGAATGTGTCCAGTCTGGCTCACGTCCATGGGTCACATGTTAAGCTAGAGGCTTCTCCTTACTTGCTGCTGGGTTGAAGAAAGAGGCACCAGGAAAACAAAGCAGGAAGAGTATGGTTGCTGGATGCAGAGGTGGATGAATCCAAAATTGGCAGGTGAAAGGATGAGCTTTGATGGCTTCCAGGGTCACAGGCAATGGAACAGATCATTGACTCAAGTCCAAAGAATTGGAGGTTGATGAGGCAGATGTAGGATCCAGACCAGCAAGGTGTAGGCCTTCCCATAGTGTTTGCTTCCATAGGAGAAGCCCATATCCCCAAAGAAACTTCCCATTTTATTAGCCCACATGCAGGCTCTTGGAATCAGCAGTGGCTCCATGGCACTGAGTGAGAGTGAGCCAGGAGACTGTCTTCCTCGCGAATCCTCTTACAACTGCTTGCTGCCCATAGCATAGCAGTCTCATCATGGAGCTGACCCCTTGTGTGGGCACATCGCATAGGGGATTACCAGGCTCTAACGGCCAAGCTCCTAAGAATCTTGGCAGAGCCGTGTTCACATAAACCTCAACTGTCACAGCGCTTTAGACCAGCTCATGGTGTCCACCATCTTCCTATATTCATGTGGTTGAGTTCTGGTCATCTCCACTGGGGACATCCACATTAGGCCCACTGGTGCCAGCTGCACGCTTGGCAATTCACCCCACCTCCCTGCGCATCAAGCTAGCTGGCCCCTCGCACTTTCTTTGACCCGACAATCTGCTTCCCATGAGCTAGGTCATGCCTATAACCTCAGGCGTCCACAAAACTCCCGAACTCAGACGCGCCAGCCCTTTCTCTCCTCTCTCATCTTGGGCTTCTGTAGACCAGATTAGGTGCTAAGGGAACATACCCAGACTCAGTCTGTCTCTTCACAGCTGTGGCCCACCACCTTTTCAATTCAATTAGTGGGCCCAGGTGATTGCTATTACCATAGCATGCTAGGCTATCTACTCATTCGTCCCCATGAACCGTCAGTCCTTTCTTTGGCAGCTGGGGACTTTCCCTGCATCGCTACACCCAAGGTCACAGGGCTTGCTCAAAATTCAAGGAGCCAAACAGTCTTTTTGTTCCTCCTGCTCTGATGTTTTTCCTTCAAATGTAACCCTCCTGTTCTCTCAGCAGTTCTGGGTAGAACTTAGGTTTCCACCTCAGCCTTCATCATGCCTTCATCTGGCCCCATTCCAGACATTCCATTTTAAAACACAGTGCTTGTCCTTTTGCACCTGACAGATTTCTTTAAGCATGGTGTTCTCCAGGTTCACTTGTGTTGCATCATGTATCAGAACTTCATTTCTTCGTTTGGTTGTTCTCTAGTTTGGTTGTTCCATCGTTTGTATGTATTACATTTTCCCATCTGTTAATAGACATTTAGGTTGTTCTACCTTTGGGCTATGAACAGCACTGCAGTGAACATTGGTTCATAAGTCTTACACCTTTTGTTTCATTTTGTTTTATGGCTTTTGGAGCAGTTCAAATATTTTTGTTACTCTGACATTTTTTATGTAACTACCGAATTGTTACAGCAGGTTGTGTACCGGACTAAGCATTGAAGGGCTGATCACAAGGTCACCAGTTTAAATCCAGCAGCAGCTCCATGGAAGGAAGATGAGCCTGTTTACTCCTGTAGAGATTTGAAGCCTCAGAAACCCAAAGGGGCGATTCTCTTGTGTCCTATCGTGTCACTTGGACAAGTCAAGTTGGACTTGACTTGCAGGCTGGGGGGTTATTTTGTTTTGCTTTGTTTTGTGAGTTGGTCCAATTCTCCCTTGCCTCTGTCCCTTTAAAATTCTCACATAAGTACTATTGTAGGGGAAAAAGAGACCCCAAATCTATATATAATTTGCAGAGATGCATTTATTAAGCCTTAACAGGAAAGAGACAAGACAAATATAAAGACACTTCATTTGGTGAGGGAGGTTATCAGCACAAGGCCTAAATGGCACCCAAGGGTTATCGAGACATGACCCCTTAAATAGGACACGGGAGGTCAAAGGAAACTGTCACAAGAGCTTGATTAGAGGCGACAGATCAGGAATCACAGTTGCAGGTGAGACTGCAGAGGCAGGAATGGAACCATGATTGGGACATGGGCATTAGTCTAGCTAGAGAAGTGTACAGAATTGGTTCAGGGGCTTTTCAACTACGACTGTCAGGCTATGACTCATGACTGTGACCCTAGTACTCCAGTTCCTATCAAGGGCATCCCTAGACAAGGCCCTGCGGGCCAGGCTGCCCATCCCTGTGCTGGCTAGGGGACTAGTAGGGACACATTTTCTAATGCATTCTACCTAAAGGCAAAACTACTCGCGGTGCTGCTTGAATGGCCAGAGAGAATTTAGAGAATTTAGAATTTAGTGGAGGCTGAATTTTAAGTGGTGACTCAAAATTGATTTAGGGTTTTCTCTGTGAACTGTCGCCTTCTGCAAGCTTGGTGCTCAGAATTCAAACTCTAATACAGTACCTAGAGCCTAAGGTCAAGATCACTCTGACTAGTCTGTTCCTTCTCTTTCCAGGTGCTTTTTCTAACATCTGTACAAGAAGCACATAGTAAGCACCTAATGTGTAGTAGGTACTGTTGGTGTGTGTGTCTGTGTGGGGGGGTGGTGTTTAAAAAGTCCTTATTTTTGTCACGTATATCCATTGGGGGGCATTCCAGCACCCCAGGAGCCAATATACATCGAATGGCTGTGCCCACAAGGCACGTCTCAAGCCGATCAGGAAAGAACACAGTACAGTCTGTAAGAGCTCAGTAGCTTGTCCTCATTGAGAAGGAGACTCACCTGGTTGTTTCCAGACAGCTAAAGGGTTACCTTTCACAGCACCCAAAGAATGCTTTAAGCAATACCTGCGGCCATCCTGCCTGTCGCCTGAAGTAAATTATCCTGACCATGCTTGAATCCTATTTGATCCATGCTGACTCACAGTGACCCCCTGTGGGGTTCCAAGACTTTGTCTGTTTATGGGAGTAGAAAGTCCAGACTTTCTCCCTCAGAGCTGCTGCTGGTTTCAAACTGCCGACCATGTGGCTCGCTGCTCAACGCACAACCACTGCACCCCCAGGGTTATATTTGATGACTACATGGCTTTTAATTCTCTCCTTGGCCGAGACTTCAGGTCCTGCACTTCTCCAGCTCCCCAGAGAAGTCCTCTCTTCTCTTGTCGTTCACGATGCCGGATTAGGAGTCCAATGGAAACATGTTTAAAGGGTAACTAAAGGTTGCCTGGGAGTTTCTTTTAGAAATGAAGTTCGTAAACTTGAGCCTAAGGGTTTTGTGAGGGCTCAGAGATTTTTCTTTCTAATGCCTTTATGCTAGGTTAGATCTGTGAGTTGGTGAAGAGATACGCCACGTGCTGGTGCGGAAGGTATTGTTGGATTCAGACCCTTTACCTGTGTGCTGGGAGGCAAGGACTGGAGCAAAGTGGTAGGTAGCATTGACCAGGGAACGCTCTTTGGAGACAAACTATCTTATCCACTAGCTTGTGTTTAAGAGGATACTGGAAGTTCTCTGATCTGTTCTATTAAACCCCAGGGAAGCCATTCGCTGTGACAAAAAGTCTGTTGTGTTGCTTGGTGAGCTTGCACCTCAGTTTTGAGAGGACCTCTGCTGCAGAAGCCCACTTCACCCACTCTTCCCCTCTGCTCCTGAAGGAAAGGGGCTAGCGCTTCCTATAAGAAGCAGCTGCTTTTGTGTCTTCTGATGGGGCACCCTGAGCTGGTGTACTGCAGCTGACTGGAGCTAGTCCCGCCCAGGAAGTTCCTGCTAGCAGGGGACCCCACTTTACCTACCTACCATCAATATACCCTGCCCTCTGCTGGGCACCGTAGAGGAGGAGAGATGAGCAAGTGAGCCACTGACAGATGACTGCAGCTGGCTGAGCTGTGGGCTGGGGGGAGTTCTGGCCCGCTCTTCTCTAGCAGGGGAATGTGTCCCCGGTGAACTGGGGGGCGGGGAGCCTCTCCCCACCCTTCTCCGTGTATGGGGTGAAATGGGACCTCCTTCAGAAAAGGCATAGTTTCCCTACTCCATTTGTTCTCAGATTGGTGTTATACCCGGGAGCCAAATTAGTGGCGAAGAACAATTGGAAACAAATGCTCTTTCAGCTTGGCGCTGTGATTTGGGGCTCCAGGTGGGGACACCAGCTGTGTTGTCCTGTGGTTACTTTCTCTTTGGAGCCGCCCCTCCGTAGAGACTCAGCATCCCGGCCCATGCGGAGCAGGAGCAGCTACATTCCCTCGCAATCAGCCTGTGCTGTGAACATCAGTCTAAGCTCAGTTAAACAAGCTGGAGGCCTGGTAAGTGATTTATGAGACAATATTGAGGACCAAGCTCCTTGACTCCCACCCCCCCGCAGCGCACCGCCCCCCCCCCCAAGTGAGTTAGAACGAGTACCATGGTGCAGCTGCTCCCCCGGTCTGCTCATTAGGGGCGGGGGCTGGTCTGCTGAAGGTGCCACTGGCTCCCCCCAAGGGTGCTGGGTGCTCGAAGAAGGGATGGCTGCTATGGTGCCCCCCATCCCTGAGCTGTGGGCAGCTGTTGACTTGGCCTGGATTCGGGGGGCAGAGGGGGGGGATTATTTCCAGCACTGATACAAGGGAAACTGGTAAGCCATCACCGACCTCCTTCCGATCGGCAACGCCTTGCCTGTGGACCTGCTCCGCGGTGCCTACATGCTTGCTGAATTGCACTGGTCCCACAGCCATGCAGTTGTCTGTCTGTCTTTCTCACGGGACACTGGACTCCTTGAGGGCAGACTCTGGTACTTCGTTCACCATGGGTACCAGGGGCTCAGGAAAGTGTCTGACAATCAGAAAATAATTGTGAAGGACTGCAAAGCGTTCCTGGTCTGGTTTCCAATCCTGAGCTTGCTTAAATAAATCTCCATTTCTCAGAAACAGTTTCCTCAAAAGGGAAAGGATGAGCTTGGAAAGGTTGGTCTTTAAGGTTCTGTCACAAGCGCCCTGGTCGTGTGTAGTGGCTACACGTTGGCCTGTGGTCTGTGTGGTTGGCAGGTAGACACCACCAGCCGCTCTGCAGGAGAAAGACAGGCTTTCTACTCCCATAAACAGTTACAGACTCAGAGACCCACGGGGGGTCACTATCAGTCAGCATTGACTCGATGGTAGTGAATTTTTTGCTTTTCATTTTTTTCCTAAGGTTCTGTCCAGGAGTCTGTGGGTGATAGACAAGGTGGACATGCTTTGCCTCTAACGGAAAGAGTGGAGGCTCAAGTCCACCGATAGTTCCTTTCCCATTTCTGTACCGTGTGTCCCTCACTAAGATGTGAGCTCTAAGGGAACGGGGACTTTTGTTCATCTCTCCACGTATACACAATGCCTACAGCATGTGCCTCTTGCTGTGTAGTGCTGAGGACTTGATTCTGACTCCTGGGACGCCCAGGTCCAACAGTAGAAAATGGTACCCAGTGGTAGGTTGGCTTCATGATCGTGGCATGTTTGAGTTCGCTGTGGCTATTGTGTAGTGCTTTGCTACCTAGGGACAATTTACTTCTGGCTGTAGGGTCTTTTATTGGCTAATTTTTAGTAGTTGTTTCCTAGGCCTTTCTCCCTAATCTTAGTCTGTAAACTTACTCTGAAACCTGCCCACCATGGGCAGGTAATTGAAATGCTGTTGGTATAGCATCCCTCATTGTAGCATATAAGCCACAAATAGACAAATGGGTGGTGGCATTTGCCTAACCCACTGCTGTTGCATCAGTTTCTGACTCGTGGCTGTCCAATAGGACACCGAGAACTGCTCTGTGAGGCCTCGGAGGCAGCACATATTGATGGATGCAGACTGCTCCATCTTTCTCCTGTAGAGCATCTGGTAGTGGGCCAAGGCCTAACCTCTTGTGTCACCAAAGACTAAAAACTCACTGCCACCAAGTTGATCACAACTGACAGTGAGTAGAACTGCCCCTGTGGGTTTCCAAGATGATCCATCCATATGGGAATAGAGCACCTCATCTTTCTTCCTTGGAGTGGCTGGTGGTTTCGAACCACAGACCTTGCAGTTAACAATCCAACACATAACTCACAAAGGACCACTGATAATTAACCTAGTGGTTGACGGAATAAATGAATAGATAGTCGAAAGGTTGCCTATACTCACAAGGAATGTACATTCAGTAGGGAGGCACATGTCAAAACTGTAACATAAGGCAAACTAGGACTCCTGAGAGGTATCTAAGCAGGCGTTAGATGAGAACTAAGGAGGGGTGATCCAGAAAGTACTTCAGTGTGTGGGGCAGGGAATTCCCATGACAATAATAAAAAGTGCACAGTTATTGATTTGTGACCATGCGCATTAAATGAATTTCCCATCCATCTTCTCTGAAATACTACGATATGGATATGTTTATCACTAATTTCCTGGTGGAAAACTAGGATTGAGAGATTAGGGAACTCGTCCAAGGGCCTCAGGCTAATACTTGACCCAGAGCAGGTTAGAAACGGCCTGCTTAGCTCCCAAGTCCAACTTCGTTTTCTTCTTTCGTTCATTATTTTAATTTTCTTTATTAACTTTTTCTTTCAAATTTTTTAAATTGGCAGTGCTCACTGCAAGCAGTGAGACATGATAACATTATGGAAATTTAAAATTTAAATAGTAAGTTTCACCCCTCTCTTCTCCCTAGCACCACCATCACCGTAGTATTGTCACTGTTAATACAATGGTCTGTTTCTATCCAGTCTCTGTTTGTGCCAACAGAATCAAATTTGGGTTTCCTTTGATTTTACAAAAATGGAAATCACACTCATTACCCTGAAATGCTTTAAAACTTTGAACATTATGGCCATGTTGCAAAATACATTTAGATTTAATTCACTCTTTCTAAAAGTTACTTTTGCTTATACTAACTTTGTTAAGTTCTTGGTGGTTAGCCATAGGAGAAATATGTGGTAGTCTGTCTTCATACAGATTCTCAAGCAAACAAAGTATGAAACCCACTGCTATTAAGTGTATTCTGACATCGGGTTTATGCAGCTATAAATGTTTATTTGGAGCAGATAGCATCACCTTTCTTCTGCAGAGTGACTAGTGGATTTGAACCACCAACCTCAAGGTTAGTAGTTTAATGCTTACGGGACAGCAACACCAAGACTCCGTTCAATAAAGCTTGCAGCTTTAGAAACTATATGGAGCAGTTCTATTCTGTCCTAAAAGGTTACACTACGCATGGCTTGGAATCGTCTCCACTTGACAGCATATTGCATGTGTGCGCGCTAGGTGTAAGTTATCTAGTCGCTCCCTTTTTGGTGGACATTTGGGTTGTTTTAGCTTTTGATGATTATAGCTGATGCAGTATTATCTTTAGGAGCTCAGTTTGCATAGTGGTTATGAGTTAGGCTGCTAAGCACAAGGTCAGGAGTTCAAAACCACCAGCTTTTCCTCAAGAGAAGAGGCTTTCCACTCCTATGAAGACTTGTGGTCTTGGAAATCCACAGGGGCAGCTCTACCCTGTCCTATACTGTCATCATGAGTGAACATCGACTTCATGGCAATGAGTTTGGTTTGGGGTTTTGGTATAATCTTTATGTACTGGTACTTTTCTTTCTGTAGGATATATTCTCAAATACTGGTTGTTCAACATGGGTGTATGCATTTTCCATTATGAAAGATAATGCTACACTATTTTCCAAAAAGTTGTCAATCAAATGTCATACTTTTAAAACTGCCGCAGAGTCTCTGGCCCCACAGACTGCCCCTCACTCCTCCCTTCTTGTTTTTTCTGAGGGCTGAATGCTCCCCAGCCTCCTCCCTGTCCCTGTTGACCGAACCCAGGATTCTCTCCCAGTGGAGCTTTTCCCACCCTGTGACTGTGCGTTGACCCTGGCTATTGATCGGCACCTTCCTTGGCCAGTGAGGACTAGTGATCAGAAAATCTGGATTGTAGTCTTAGCTCTGCAATTAACTAGCCATTTAGCCTTATTTATGCCACGTTGCTGTGGTGTGTCGGTTTCTTTGTGCATTGAAGGGGCTTGGACTGGATGATCTGTTATCATTGCTAGCCGTCATCAGGGTGACTCATGGTGACCTCCTAAAAAATAACCTGAAAAGAGCATCCAGTTCTGCATCACACCCATGACTGCTTATGGATTGGACCATTGTGCTCTGGCTCGAAGTTCTTCCTAGACCATCTTAGTCTGGAAACTCCGCTGAGAACTGTTCCACATCACAGCAGCATGCAAGCATCCAGTGACAGATGGGTGGGTGATGGGTGGTCCTGCTTGAGGTACATTGTCCAGGAATTGAACCCAGGTCTCCCATATTGGAAGTGAGAATTCTACTATTGACCCAACAGTGTTTCCATAGACGGTCTCTCGGTTCCCTTTCCACTTGGTTTTCCCAGCTCGAGACACCCAAACAGCTAACGCCCATCTTCTTCAGGTCAGAGACTTTAACCAAAAGAGGAAATGTTGCTGGTCTGGTCAGTGAGGGTGACTGCAGAGGATAGAAAAAGAGCCTTTCTTCCAGCCACTTCCCCCAGCAATCTCAGGAGCACCTCCCTGCTGCCTCGACTGAGAATTCTAACAAGAAGTAGAGTGTGGGGCAATGGCCCCAGAATTCGACGACTGGAGTGAGAAGGTTACCTCCACGGTGGAGAAGCTTAGGCAAGTTTCCACAGCTAGGGTAGCCTTAATTTCGGAACCTGTTCAACGGGAAGCCAAAATGATGTCAGCATTCTGGAGCAGCGCCGTCAGTGACAGCGTTCACAGATGAGAGGAAGATTCCCCCTCTCGGGTGTCCAGAACTACAGCCACCCGAGAGAGGTGAGGACTGGCCCGATGGCTAGTGAAACTAAAGACAGACTTGAAATCTTTGTCATTTTTCATTGGCCAGCATTTAAATAACTACATGTTCTAGTGGCTTCCTTATTGTACCAGGCAGCTATAGAGAGGATGAAATGGGATGTCGCTTAGTCTGATGGCTGGCACATAGTAAGCACACTCAATAAATAGTTGCTCGTACTCAGGAATATGTGTTTTGCTTCTTGGCCCACCACACCTGAAGGCTCCAAATAACACTCTACCTGGGCTGTCCAGCGTCACCTGAGGGAGGTGGGGGGTGGCAGCAGGGACGGTGTTGCTGTGCCGGTACATGCCAGTAATGAGCCTGGCACTGAATGTTTCTGGTCTGCTGCTTTCCCTGGAGGGTCATGGGAGCTGGAGTGCCCTGTGGCCTGCTTTGCAAGTGATTAACATGGTGTAAGCAATCTGCATAGAGAGAGAGAGAAAACCCTCGCTTGGCATTCCATTATTCTATTAGAGCTTCCGAGCTGGGATTAAGTGGACATGATTTCTTCGTATGGGCCATTAATTTTGTTTTATTGCTGGTCTGATGGCCATTACCCTTTTTTGCCAATGCATTCCCCCATTAGGTTTGTACAATTAACAAAATATGTGCTGTTAGGGCTTTGATAGAAGCAGTGGGATGAACAATAAAGGGGGGTGGGTGGGTACAGCAGCCACAGTATAGGGGAGAGGCCAGGCCCGGGGTGTGGCCACAGACATAAAGAGGGGTGGGGCCTCCTCAGCACCTACTTTACGGTCATTGCATTTCCAGGTTAACTGCCAGAAAACCCTTCTGCAATTTCTCCTGGCTAGGAGCCTAGAAGTTGCCCAAGTGAGATGGAAGGACACTTCCCGGTGGCCAGGGTGGCAGAGGTGTTAGCCTTTTCCTGGCCCCCCTCAGCCTCTGGCCAAATGCACCGCAGGTGAGAACATAATGTAGCCCTCTCTCTCACTGCCACGTTAGGCATGAAGCTCCTCCGCAGGCAGCACCAGTCAGCCTCCCGGTGCCTGGGAGACTTCTGGGCCATGCTTGCCAATATCAGGGTATTTGCCATCAAAATGGCGGGGCTGAGGTAGGTGGAGGAGATTGCTGATATTCAATGGTATCCAATGATGGCCATGTGGAAACGTAGGGTTGGAGTGTGAAATCATCCAGTTTCTAGAGAAAAGACAGAAACCTGGATTTTTGAATGTTGACCCTCCCAATTGTTTTGATGTTGACAGAATTTATAAAAATGCTGTGTATGTGTCAGCTTAGGGCCAGCCAGTTTGCAACCCCTACACGGAATTAAGGAGCTCCCGGAGGATTTTCAGAACTGGACACCATCAACTTTGTGTTTCTGAAAGAACATAGATAGGGGAGTGAATGGAGTTGTTGGATAAAAATGAGGCCAGCCAGGCAGACAGGGAGACCAATCAGGGTCTTTACAATGGAGAAGCCCTGGGGCTACAGTGGTTCCGTGCCTGGCTGTTAACTGAAAAGTTGGTTGTTTGAACCCACTCGCAGTTCTGAGGTAGAAAGATGTGGCAGTCTGCTTCTGTAGTCTTGAAAAGGCCATGGCACAGTTCTACTCTGTCCTATTGGGTCGCTATGAGTTGGAGTTGACCCAATGGCAATGGGTTTCAATTTTCAGGAGAGAGAAAAAGTAAGCCCGGGCTAGGACAAGGACAATGGGCATGGAGAGTAATATTCTGGATGGGAAATTTTCAAGCTCAGTTTTGGTGTATGCGCACCGCAGAGGATGTTTCCAGGCCAGGCATGTTCACCCTGTGAACAGACCCATCATCTATAGGATTCCTCACTGCCGAGGACTGTGCTACCAGTGAACGCACACCACTTGGTGTATTCAAGTCTCTGACTTCTCTTCCTCACAGGGGAAAACTCCTACCTGGAGGTCATTAGCTTCTCCAGCTCTGCCTGCCTCCAGTATAGAAGGAGCATTAGGATCAGCCACCAGTGTCAATCTTCCTTCTCCTTGTAGGATTTCACATTTAATGCAGGTGCAAGATTAGACTTGGGTCTAGGCAGGGCTTAGAGAAGCATCCCCTAGGTCCTTTGCAGCTGGGCACCCAGACTGCCTGGAGCCAAGGTGCCTGGGAAGTGGGTGAGAAATTAGCACCCATGCTCATCAGGCTTAGAAAAGGGCTGGGCAGTAACCTTAAGTGCCAAGGGGAAATCTCTTTTAGCCAAGGATTTGATGGCAGGTAGTTGCAACTTTATTAAATGATTTAGTTACTGTGTAACTTAGAGCCTGATGGTCAGCTATGCTATAGCTGACAAGCACATTCAACTGGAAGCGGCCATCAGAAGGCGCTGAGTAGTGCACAGGGCGGCAGAGAGGGGATTCAGGGAGATGAGGTAGAGAGACACAGAACACAGTATCTGAGGCGGAGTTAGTAGTTCTTCAAGTGTTTCATCCCTGAATGGTCTATCTCACTTAGATTTGTTGTTTTCTGTTCAAGTTTTTATTTCTCTTTGGGATGCTTCATGACTATGACTATAGGGGATTTTCAGAGAAAAGGAGCATTCAGGGTGACTTTAGTGACCGAACGAGATGCTAAAGTTTGGTCCTCATTCCAGAGGTCTGGCTTGAGTGAGATCAGGGAAGATTACCACGGGTAGTGGGGAAAATGCAGAAGTCCCAGGTCTTCCTGATTTTCCTCTTCTTTTTTCCCCATTTGCTGCTAACTCTTGCCTCAGATCAGGGGAAACCAACGTAGAAGTGTTATTCAGGGGAAATTCTACCCTGCGCTATAGGGTGGCCATGGGTCAGCTTTACTTGATGGCAGTGGAAGTGGTGCCCCAGGGGGATGGTTGATAATGTTCTCTAACATAATACGACAATGATGCCTCTTAAAGTGAACCACAGACATGTATAAACCATAGATGCAGGAATGGACTTAGGGCTTGCACTTAGTTCAGTTCCAGTGTGGTTTGCAGCGCCCTATGGGAAGCCTTGGTCTTCTCACTGCTCTTCCAAACAAACTTGAGTGTTCAACAACTCCTTCCTCTTTTACCCTCTTATATGAATGGATGTGAATGGTCGATCTAATTTATAATTCCACTGTAGTTTCAAAGCAAAAACTATCTGCTTGAGTTCATATTGTGGTTGCATCATTGCATGTCTGCTTGTGATGACTGTTGGCATAATCATTTGTCTGCCAGGACCATAGACGCACAGCTTTGGAAGGCACTAAATCATCGTGTCTGCCACGTGTCCATCAGTTTGTCATACTGTGGTGCTTTGCATGTTGCTGTGATGATGGAAGCTGTGCCACTGGTGTTTCAAATCCCATCAGGGTCATCCAAGGTGAGCAGGTTTCAGCAGCGCTTCCAGACTAAGAACAAACTATGAGAAAGAAAGTGGCTGTCTAGCTGTGAGAAATTAGCCACTGCAACCCTCGTGCATCAGCACAGTGGGAACAAAAGGAAGACCCTCCACAAGATGAATCGACTCAGGGGCTGTAACAAGGGGCTTAAACAGCAGCAATTGTGAAGATGGTGCACAACTAGGCACTGTTTGGCTCTATTGTCTACTGGGGCTCTATGAGTTGGAAACAGCTCCATGGAACCTAACCACAAGAACACATAATCATAGAGATAGACGGTTCCCTAGCTTTCAGTCATGTAAGCCAATCCAATAAGATTGGTTCACTTTGAACGATAAGGTCAATGCGGAGAAAGTGTATGTGTGAGGAATGTATGGGTTTATGTGTGTGAGTGAGAGAAATGATATATTTATTCATTGTAAAGTTTGGCCTTTTATTCTGAGATCTTTATCCTCCCTGCTATACTTGTCTATTTGTTATACTCTGGTGGCATGTGTGTTGCTGCAGTTCTGGAAGCTATAGGCCTAGTCTTTCAAATTCCAGTACGGCCACCCAAAGTAAACATGTTTCAGCAGAGCTTCCAGACTGAGCACGGACAGCGAAGAAGGAATGCACTGTCCACTCCTCAGGAATTTGCCACTGGAAACCTTTTGGATAGCATTGTCGGATGCTGAAAACCTCATCAGTAGAAGCAGAATATTGTCAGAAATGGTGTCAGAAGATGAGCCCCTCTGGTTGGAAGGCTCTCAAAATACGACTGAGGAAGAGATGCCATCTCAAAGTAGAGTCAACCATAATGCTGCAGATGAAATAAAGCCTTCGGAACCTTCATTTGTCGATGGGGTATAACTCAAAAGAAGATACAGCTGCAAACAACATTTTCATAATCGGAACTTGGGATTTAGGAAGTGTGAGTCTAGAAAAATTGGAAGTTGTTAAAAGATCAACATTCTAGGCATTAGTGAGCTGAAATGGGCTAGCATTAGCTATTTTGTATCAAAAAACTATATGGTTTACCATGTGAGTAGAAAGCCCAGTCTTTCTCCCATAGAGCTGCTGGTGGTTTTGAACTGCTAACCATGCAGACCACAGTCCAACACATAACTACACACTAGCAGGGCTCCTTGTAGACAAAGATACAATAATTCGATGGCTTGGAGTGAAGAAATTGTGGGGAAGTTTTTCAAATCATTTTATTTATATACATCATGCTATTTTGCAAGAAATAACTAGTGGGAGAAAAAAACCAAAAACACCACCCAAATCCTAACTTTAGTTGTGGTTAACTCTTCCAGGTTCTTAAAAACTTTATTGCAATCTTGAATCAATCTTTCCAACAAAGTATCTATAGCACACTTGTCATATCTTCTAAATTGCTTGTGTCATGGATGGACAATTCCCAGAGGGCAAGGATAGGGTATCTAGCTCCCTGTGTTTTCATCTAGAGACTTCCTGTCCTGGGTTCACGTAGCATACTTAGTCAGTGGGTAAAGAGTTTAGAGTAATACAAGTTGGAGCCCATTGCTGACCTTGGCCTGGTTCTGAGGGGCTGGCTGTGAATACTGGTGGGAATAAGCAGGTCCACTGTTTAACATTTCAACAGACTTTTACTAAGAACCCTCTCTGTGCTAGTCATTCTCCTTGGTCTTGCAATAAAAAGGACACGTAGATGTGGTCCTTGTCCTCAAGGAGTTGCCTTGTCTCCAGGTTGCATTTGTTTTGATCACACAAACATGGTATTTTCTTTCCATGAGCATCACAGTGCATGCCTGGGTTTTCTAAATGAAAATTCACCTCTTCCAAGAGGCCATTGTGTCTTAATAAAGGGAAGGTGCTAAAGGTCTTTTACTGTGTCATTTTCTTGTAGATAAACCTTTAATCATCCTCTGAACTCGTAGCCCAAGTCCGGCCTCTCTTGCTTGGCATTGAAAAATATGGATGCCCTGAACCCTTTCTCTTACATAGTATTAGTAGCCCCAACTCTACCCCTTTAGTCTATTTCTGGAGTCCTTGAGTGGTATGAATGGTTTGCATACTCCTTGGCTAGCCTTTCAGGTTGGAGATTCGAGTCTAGTCCAAGGCTCCTTAGGAGAAAGGTCTGATGATCCACTTCCAAATTATCTGCCGCATAAACACGATGGAGCACAATTCCACTCTGACAACTGGTGTAATCCTTTGGGCAGTCTCCACATTGTCCAAGGGCAGGCCCTGGTGCAGTCTCCACATTGTCCAAGGGCAGGCCCTGGTGCAGTCTCCACATTGTCCAAGGGCAGGCCCTGGTGCAGTCTCCACATTGTCCAAGGGCAGGCCCTGGTGCAGTTTCCACATTGTCCAAGGGCAGGCCCTGGTTTCCCTGTTTCACCACAATCACATAGCTTCCCTGTTTTGGAATTTTTTTCCCCTGTCTCCCTTCCACCAGCTAAATTCTGCCTGTCCAGCCATTCCAGGCTATATTTAGGTTCTAACTACCACCACCACCACCACCACCACCACCACCACCACCACCACCACCACCACCACCACCACATCCACCTAAAATGTCTTTAATTGCCTAAGCTTGCACTGACTTTGCTTCTCTGTAAATAGATCATTTAGAGTCTTTACCACACAGTGTAATGCTTCTTGATATATAGTCTTTGTCTTCTCTGGTGTTATTCATTATGGGTAATCTGATTTCCCCAATGACAGGGCAGGGCCTTTGTAATAGGGCCTGTGTATAATATTCTTTTAGTATCTAACAATGTAAACTCATGGAGTGGAATCTGGTAAATAAATACTTAATTTGTTTTTTTAAATTGCTTTATCTCAGAAAGAGAATTAAAACTACTCAGCTTTTTTATAACCATTTTTTTCTCCTACGTATTTTCCTTCCAGTCTAACCAGACTCTATATTTTTATTTGACCATTCTCTATTCCTGTCACCAACAATGAAGTCAGTTGTGTTGATTTGTTTTCAGTATTTCCTCTAGCAGCTGAAAGCTTTCTCGGGGGTTCTTTGCTTTGTATCTCTGCAGGATGTCTTCCATCACATGGGCGACACCAGAAGTTATTATTGCTTTGGTCAATGCAGGGCGCTCAACAGACATGAGCTTTTGTTCTGCTAAGATTCCGAAAGGGAAGGGGATAAAATTCATAAGAAATCAGGGGGCCAAGCAGGTAAAGAACGGTATGGTCCTGTCTCTCTATTCTGGTTAGATCTCTAACCAAAAATCCTTATGTACCCAGAGTTTCTTCCTCGGGAAACTTTCTCCATCAGCACTTTGGGCACAAGCTGCCATGCCGTCCCTGGCTTTGCTCCTAACCAAGACCCCCCTCTGGGGTTGGTCCCTCCCCACCCTGGCTCTCACTTTCCACAGAATCATACAGTCTAGAAAGATGTTTTCTTTTATCAGCAAGTGAAATCTGGGGCAGGGTTTGAAGGCTCTCTGTCGTCCCTGCTGCTCACCAGGAAAGGGGCTGTGAGCTGTAAGTAGCTTTGATGGACATTTTCTAGTGTGGGCTAGAAGACCGGCTCACACTCAATCTTTCACAGCCATGCATTGTACAAGGAAACACGCAAAAGGTAGCGAGTCAGAATATAAAATACACGGGAGCCTAATGATATTATGTCTGAATGTGACGATGAAGTACTGTACTATGACATATTTAATGAGTACTAGAGAGGAAAGCTTCTAAGTTTGCAGGTCAACCCAGACCCATTCTTTTACAAGTTGGTCTGTGATCTACAGGATCAGCAGTTCGAAGCCACCAGCAGCTCCACAGGGCTTTTTATTCCCATAAACAGTCTTGGAAACCCACAGCGGGTCCCTGTGAGTCCGAATCAATTTGATGGCAGCAAGTGTGGTTTCTGGTTTTTGCTTGGGAAACAGTAAAAAGAGGTGACGATATCAGTTCCGAAACTAGGCCAAGTTCATATCTTGCACTTGCTTTTGCATCTGATTATATCTTAGGAGATATGAAGGATGGAAAAGGAAATCTTGCTGATCACTCCCCTTCCACTGACATAGTAATTAATAGCTGCAACTGATACCTGTAATAGAGTCTCTGGGTGGTGTAAGCAATTAATATGCTTGATTGCTAAAGGAAGGGCGATGGCTCAAGTGCACCTAGAGGAACCTTCGAAGAAAGGCCTGGTGATCCACTTCTGAAAAGTCAGCCATCGAACACCTGTGGAGCACCGGTCTACTCTGACATACCTGGTGGTTGCAAATGATACATCAGTAAGTCAATCTCATGCCAGTACTTATTTGCTCATTGCTGCTTTCTCCACCTGGAAGACGCTTGCTTCCCGCTAGGACCTGACCTAAGTCCAGTCTTCTTGGCAGAGCCTTCTCTGATAGCTCCAGCTAGGAGTGATGTTTCCCTCCTCTGAGATGTCCCTGTCCTACTGCTGTACCTCCCTGATCCTCACTTCGTTATTGGCAACCCAGCGAGGCTCGAAACTCCTGGAGGGTCAAATCTGGGATGCTCCCTTCGTTGGTTCTCCATCGCCTCTTCAACCTGGCCACCATTCGATAAATGCTAGTTGAATGGCCTGGGTTTGCGCAGCTTCTCCATCCTACTTCTTTCTGGGGTACCAGAGGCTGTGCTACGATGCAACTTTGATAGTACATTGGCTTCCAACCAGTCCATGGAATTATAAATGATTAACTGTTATCAGCGCACATCTTCACCTCTGTGTAAAAATAGATTGGCTGTAATGAGTATTTGAATAAATCATAAGAATGGCCGCCCTGTGATCATCTAACATCCTGCGATGGCTGCCGGCGAGTGAGCAGGGCGCCAACCCTCCTGCCTAATGGCCTGCGATTCGGTGCCGGGCGCCTCTCTGATTGACGAACCTCTGCTCTCTGGATGCCTCCTCTCCAGCCCAGGCTCCGCCATGGTCGCATCCCCAGGTTGAGGGGGCCTGGGGGACGATGCCTCTCTCCATCCTGTTCCAGGAAAGCCTGAGTAGGAGGCAGGAGCCGGGGGGTGGAGGGTGCGGGGTAAGGGAGTGGCGGGGCAAGACCAGAGTAGAAGATAATGACCTTTGTGAGAATCGATGTCTCCTTGCAACGGAGGTGACAGGGACCTACCTCATAAATCAAGTACAAGAAGAGCCAGCTGAGCGTGAACCTTAATGCGAAAGGGGAGCACGGGGAGATGGTCTACAGATTCCCTTCCCTCTTCATTCTGAGGGCAGTCGGGCACCTTGTAGGAAAGCCCTGACTTCTGAGAAAGCCCTCACAGAGCAATGCACTCTTGGACGTGCAGTGAGGAACTGGTTTCCGGGCGGAAATGAAAAGACCCCATCTTTCAAGGAGTAGATACTAATGCCTATCATCCTGCCTTTTGGAGGAGGAGAAGGAGCAAGAGAGGCAGGTCTGGCGGACCTACAGGAGAAGGACTCGTTTGAAGGTCTGAAATATCAAAGAGACAGCCAGCGAGAGATCATTTAATCCCGTGATCTTCTAGCGACTCTCGCTGTGTGACAGACCACCCCAACGTGCGGTGACTTTCAAACAATGTTTGTGCGCATAGATTCTGAGTCCGGAACTCAGACTCAGGGCACAGTAGGGGTAGCCTGACTCTGTCCTAGGATATCTAGAACCTCAGCTGGGACACCCCAAAAGGTAGGTACTGGAATCATGTAGTGATGAGTCACCTGTAATTCTGTGATTTATGTCAGCTGTTGAGTGAGATCTGACTGGGATTTGTTGGCCAACATATGGACATATGGGTCTCCTTGTGGCCTAGGGTCCCTTACTAGACGGTGACTGAAACACAAGAACAAGAGGGCAGTGATAGTGCTTTGTATGACCTACCCTCAATGGTCATCAGTGTCCCTTTCACCTCATTTTCTTGAACGGGGCAGTTACAAAGTCCATCTGCGGTTCAGGGAAGAGGACATAGCCCCCACTACTGCCACCCTCTCTTGATAGAAGAGAAGGGTCCCAGGGAAAACATGAGAGGCAGGAGCTACCGTTTCAGCCTTGCAGGGGATGTAATCACCCAACGAGTAACGTACCGTGTCTGCTGCTGGCCTGGCCTCGTGCTGCCGGACCTACAGCTCAGAACGACGTGGACATGTCCTAGGTTGTAGCCATTCCTCTGAGAAAGACCGCTTTCTTCAGTAGATTCTGTCTTAGAAAAATCAAATCAAGCTCCTCTTTGACTCCCAGAATGTTTGCGTTTAAGAGGCCAGGCTTGCTTTGCTTGGGGGCAGGATCCTTCTAGGGGTTCCCTGCCTTCCTGAGTTGTCTGAAGGCTCTGCAGTCAGTCAAAAGACCTGTCTCATAGTCCATCTCTGCAGGAACGGGTTTTGTTAGAAACCCTCAGTGTGAAGTGCCAGGTCTGGAGGGGAGCTTAGACGTGTGACCAAGGACTCTACACACCTTGAACCCTGTAACTCTGTAGTCTTCCAAGTTGGGGAAGATTAAGTCAAAGATCAAGATTTAAGAGGCTGGAGGGGAGGGTGTGCTGGGACCTGGATAAGTCTGGGTGACCTCCCTTCCCTGACCCTTTCTCTTCCACTACTCTTGCTCTCCCCTCTGCCATGTAGGGAACCATCCTTCCTTTGCCCTTCCTTTTCCCTGCAGCTACATTTTGGACAGGAATCTGAATGAGCTTGATGCCTTGTTGTGACTTAAGGAAATAGAAACAAAACCCAAGCAAGTGAATGGTGGAAGCAGATTCAGTCTGCCTTCCCGAAGGGCTGAGTTCTGAGAATGGCTGATGCAGAAAGGGGAGGGGCAGGGAAGGACAGGGTCAGTGAGCTTAGGTTTGTTGGAGCTTGGGTTTGGAGAAGTCTTGGGTTCTTCACAGGTCCATTGAATAACAGCATTAATATTACTCATTGTCGTTTGTAGGTGCCATCAAGTCTGCTCCGACCCGTAGCATGACCCACTACACCACCCTATGCCCAACAGGACAAAACGCTACATGGCCCTTTGCCATCCTAACAATTAGACAACATTTATTGAGTAGTTACTGGACACTGTGCATTTTACATTGAAATCTTATGCAACGTTATGAGATGCTGTTTTCCTCTCCGTATTGCAGAAGAGGAGCAGAGGTTCAGAAATACCATAGTGAGTAACAGAGTTAGTATGGGGCAGTGATCAAGTACTTAGCTCCCAGAAGAAAAGTCTGCAGTTGAACCTGCCAGTCACTCTCTCGGAGAAAGATGGTGTAGTCTACTTCCGTAAAGATTACAGCTTCGCAAGCCCCACGGTTCCACTCTGTCACATAGGGTCGCTGTGCATCAGAATCAACTCAACAGCCAAGGGTTTTATGTAACCAAGTAAGTTAGTAGCAGATCTGGAACTCAAAGCCAGGACCCTGATTCTAAAAATGTAACCATCCCTTGTGTTGCTCTAGGTGCCTCAGTTTACTCTTCTGTAAAGTGGGAACATTTGATGACAACATCATTTTCACATCACAGATTCACAATCTACAGAAAAGAGTCTGAGACAGATCTTTCTGAAATATATCTAAAGGAGAGGCTTTTAAATATTTTTTAATATAGATGGGTCTATATAAAAATGTAGAATGATTTCTGTTCTTTCCTCTTTCAGGATACGATGTCAGGAAACATATGCTTAATTTAAGCAGGTGAAAGGAGCAGATAAAAACATAAAGACCATCTGGATTCTCAAAGCTCTGACTTGGGAAAGAATATAGAACTGGAAATTCAAAGCTCAAGTTTGAATTCTAGCCAAGACTCAGCACCTTCTTGATCTTGAGGAAGTTAACCCTTTGGGCCTTTGGCTCCCTGGTCTCCAGAATGGAAATGGGATCAGATACATTTCTGCAATGCCTTTGGGCCCTAAAGGACATCTAGTGTATGGAAGCACCGAGAACTGGCCCTGACATGCAATTGCACTCAGTGATGGAACCAGCGTTCCTTCACACAGTGCATACATCAAAAGGGGACTTGAAAGGAAGCTCATTCCTTTTTGCATTAGCCATCTGATGCTACTGTAACAGAAATACCAAAAACCAAAATTCACTTTCTCACAGTTTATGAGGCTAGACGTCTGAGTTCATTGTGCCAGCTTTAGGAGACAGCTTTCTCTAGGGGAAGGACCTCGTCTCCTCAGCTTCTTTCCAGGTCCTTGGAGAGTTCCATGGAGCTTGGCTTCAGGCTTCCCTGCTTTCTTGTTTCATCTCTTATATCTCAAAAGAGATTGTCTCAAAATATACCCACGCTAATCTTGCATAATTAACATAACAAGGACACATCATTCCCTAGTGGATTAAAGCCACAGGCGTAGAGATTAGGATTTAAACACATACTTTAGTGACAAGGGGAATTCAATGGCTACTGAGAGAGAGATGGCTGAGCAACTATCCTTTAACTGAACTCGCCATAAAAATTCCTTCATAAACTATTGATATTTTAATAAAACACATTAGCATCTTGCCCTTTGCCAAATGAATGTTTAATGAGGAATAGAGAGTTGAAAGAATAACTCAGGTATATTCTAATCTGGAGAAACTGGAAGCATGTGCTACAGTCTGACAAGTCCTCCTCTCTGCCTATCTGCAACTCAACTCTTTGCCGAGGACCTCCAAGAAAATGCTGGCCTTCCTTTTCCAGCTCTGATTCTAACCCGTCTGGGCAGGTTGCCCTGTGTTTTCATTCACTAGCTAGAGGCGGCTTGCGAGGACAGAGAAAGGGTCACAGCGAGCTGCCAACGGCATAGATAGTGCATCCCACCTATGAAGCACCTCCACTCTCCCCTCTAGCTTTGCTGAAGGTACAGGCGCAACGTCGGAGTGCCCAAGAAGCAAGGAAAGTAGAGGTTTGCTTGTGTTTTCTCAGTGATCTGTAGGAACAGTTTCAGATGGATTTCACAGCTTTGATGTGAAAAAGGTGAAGCTGTTCACTACAGGTTAGCAAGTAAGGCGCAAGTAAACCCATGCTCGCTGGGTACTCCATTCCTGTCAGGAATTCTAGATTTCAAAAGAGGCTTTGATTCTGTGAGAAAGGGTTCTGGGGTTAGGAGAGAGGATGGATGCCAGCCATGCCTAGAAGCAGAATCCTTGAAGTGGTGGGGGGAAAAGTGAAATGGTCTTACTGCAGAAGTCAGTATGCATAAGTAAGTCTTCACTTACCTTGCTCTTGGGGCCATCTGGACTGCTCAGGTATCTTTCTGACATTCTTTTTCTACTCCATCGAGTTGTTTTCAGTTGCCCTGGAGTTGAGCCCTACTCAGCTGTGGTCCTCTTTGTACCAACCTTTAGACTTACCTTTTTGCATCCCCCAGGAATGAAATCCAAACCCGCTGCCCTTTAGTTGACTTCAGCCCATAGCAACCAATATAGCGTTTCTGAGACGATTTTTTTTTACTAGAATGGGCAGTCATGTCTTTTTCTGATACTATAAAGTAAATATCTATAATGAGACAATGTAACCCCTCAAAAAAATTAGGCTACAAACTTAAAAAGAACTCAAGCGAGATCCACCCGTCTCTCTCCATCAGGTTTTGATGGGAGGCTCTACCTGGACTCTGTAAAGTAGGCAAGATCAGTTTTCTTTCCCTTTCTCTGGCCTTATGCCTAAGCCCCTCATTTAGCGCCCTTTCTCTGGTCCTCTGCTGGGGTCTCCATGTGGGCTGGGTGGCCTTGAGTGTGCAGCGAGCCAGGGACAGGGCCTCTTCCTTGGTCCGGCTTAATTGGAGTGATTTAATGGTGTTTCTAGCGGATTCAGATTTATGTGGCATTCTGAGCCGCAATTCTGCCTTCTAAATGTAGAATTTTTGTGGAGTGCTAAAAAATAATGGCTGTTCTGTGATTCCCGCCTCCCAAGCTAGGAGACTGCAATTTACATTATGCAAATAGACATTATGCAATCAAGGCACTTTAGCAGGAATCTGGTGGCAGCGAGGCCTGCCGCTGATGAGCTGCGAGGTCTGCAGCCCCCACTGGAGGAGCTCTGGGAAGTGGGTATGAAGTGGGGGTAGGGGGGAGGCGGAGAGGAGGGAAGGCGGCTGTTCCACAGGCCTATGGAGGCAAAGTGGGGCCTGCCCGGAGATGAACGCATCCAGGGAGCTGCCAAAGCGACTCTCTCAATTAATGGCTTTGTTTAATCATACCCCCTGTCCAGAGGAGTATTGTCTTACGGATAATTTCGTTTGCCTAACGAGATTTTGCTAATTAAATCTCCTTTCAGTTGGTGTGACTGTGCCTGCAGGAGAGGGGGCTATTTGTAGTCTTTTCCATAATCCTTTCTGGAGAGGAGCTCAGAAGAAGGGGGTGGGGGTGTGGAGAGGGAGGAAAAGGGGAGGGAGGCCCTTCCCTACCGTGAAGTGAAGGGGGTGGTTCTGAGCCGAGTTTGAAAACAACAGCCCACTTTAACTGCCCCTTGTTCACTGACCCCTGGAAATACAGACACCTAAAAATCCCTGTTTAGCCAGGAGGGGTCAAAAACTCTTATTTCCTTCCCCTTTTACCATCTTCACCATTACCTATCCTCAAGCTCTTCCCAAAGTCCCTTGGGAGAAAAGTGGGGATGTTGGTGAGGCTTACAAGGAGGTTTAGGGTGGCTTCCAAGTACTGCTCCCAGCAGTCTTGACTGGAGTGGGGGGCTGGGATGGTGATGGGATGGGAACCAGCTTCCCTCTCTTTGCCTTTGGTGTTAGCCAGCCAGTCTGGCTCTTCGGAGAGGAAAATTGTTCCCAAACTGGACATTTCATGCGGGGTAATTGCATGAATCGAAATAAGAGAATGCTCAGTGATGTTCATTTCTCTTTAGAGCCAGGATGTCTTCCTGTATACGGAAGAACCAAGCGTTGTGCCTGGCCAAGTCATAGAGGGTGCATGCTGCTGTGAGTGGGCGTCTGACTCTATCACTCCTCTCTTAAACTACCCTAGTAGCTCCTTGTTGTCTACTCAGTGTTTCCCCAGAGAGGTGGTGGAACAATCCAGGGATGTTTCCAAAGCAGCTCTCTTCCCTTTATATTGGATTCTGGGCTCCAGTACATCCGGTTTGAATAGCCAGGGGCCTGTGGCCGAGTAATTGTTTTCTGAAAAGGGGATGGTAGGCCAGATAAATCTGGAAACCTAAGGTCTCCAGGCTCCAGGTCAGCTTCTTTGATTTGGCTGGCCATTGGCTTCATCGTTCGACTCTGGCCACCTTTTCCAGTTTCCTCAGCCACCATCCCTTGTTACTCCCTCTTTCCTGTCACCCACAGACACTCAGCCACACAACCACACACTGACTGATTCCTGATAGCCCAGCGATCCATGATTTCTCAGTAACACTCCCGCCCCCCAATAATCTGCATACCGTCACACTCTAATACGTTTGTGCATGTGTTCTTCTATTTGCGATAGCCTCAGCCTGAAGAATGCCTGCACTTCCTGTAAGACCTGGTTTCCATATCGCACCTGGGAATGCCGCCTGTGTTAGTCTGGGTAAACCAGAGAAACAAATCCAAGGACACTCATTTGTGTCAGAGAGAGCTTTATATCACAGAGCAATTGCATATTGAGAAACATCCACATCCCAACCCAGTCCGGATCAAGTCCATAGGTTTGATATTAGTCCATATATCTGATATTAGTCTGTAAATTCCTCTTCAGACTCACTCAGCAGTGATGCTGAAGGCAGGAAGATCCCAGGCCAGTGGGTGGAAAGTCTTGTGGATCCAGTGGCAGTGGAAGCATCTCAGCGCTGGGGGAAGAAGTTCCCAGAATCCTCATGAGAAGGCAACGCCCACAAGGAGACATCATCAGGCTGTGACCTGATTGACAGGCTAGACTCCACTCCTTCACTCTTAATATCTTCAAGTTGATATGAGATTATGTAACTACTACATCTCTTTACATAGCTTCTCTGCCCTTTCCACTCACCTGACACTGACTCCTTCCTTCTTTGTCCTATATGTCAACACAGGACATTTCCAATATGTCTATTTGTCATTCCAAGCTGTCGACCAAATCTTATTCTTCCCTCAATCCCAGTACCCAGGATCGCTGTGACTATGACATGTGCCCTACGAATCTGGTTGAGTGGAAGAGCAAAGCAATGTATCTAAAGTAAAGGCTGGAGTGATGGAGAGGCACTCTCCAGGAAGTTTCCATGTCTCTGGAGACTGACGATGGTGGGAGATGGGGATGGCCGGAAGACAGGCTGTTGAGTTACCTCTCCATCCTTTCTTTTCCTTGATTTCGCAGACAGGCAGGAGTGTTTGTGGATCCCCTTTTGTGTGCTAGCCCCTGCACTAGGTGCTCTCGTGTTTCATTTCACACATTCGCACACAGTCCTTGCGAGATGGGTCTTATTTTTGCAGAAAGACTGGATCCTCTCCCGCCTTCGTCAGAAGGCAGATGGAAGTGTCTTTGCATCCTCATCTCTCCTCCTCTACGCCATCCCTCCTGACTAGAATCTAACCATCCACGACATGCACTGCATCTCTTTGCCTCCGATGGTGCTCCTGCTTGTGCTGCAATGTGTGCTGGGGGGCGAGGGGAAGCACAGGCCCCACAAGACGACTTCCAAAGTAGTTGCCAGCTCTGGACTGTTGCCCAGACAGAGGTAGGATGTGAAGGGTGGAGCAGTCTGCATTCCATGGCTGGGAGAGGGCACAAAGGAGAAGTAGTTTAGATCGTTCTACATGTGTGGCGAGTACATGTGTATATGTGTATTGCCTATGAGTGTGTGTCTCTGTCCGTGTGTGTGTATTCATGAGAGAATGAGACCAGCTTTGGGAAGGGAGTGCTTTGGTGTTTCTCTTGACCCCTGGGCTTTCAAGTGCTCTTCCTTTGGCCCTTGGTTTCCCCCTTTGGTCCAAGTTTGTCCCATTGTAGGTGTTTTGTTTCTTCAACTGGACTTTCAATCACATTAACATCCTCACCATGCTCTGGGTATATAATTTTTCTAGGAATACAGTAGATCTTCAACCAGTGCTCAGTAAATGCCCATGTCAGTGGCTGAACAAGCAGGCACTTTCAAGTGAGAGAGACTTGGCTGAGTCTTGGTTTTATTATTTAGTGACTGTGAACTTCAGATTTAATTTTGCTATCCAAAAAGGAAGAATAATGTCACTATTCTCTTGTTCTCCAAGGCTTGCGAGTAGAGGATTATAAGAGATATGTGAAAAATGTGTTATAAACTATAAAGCACTGTACAAGCATAAGAGGTTATTATTATAATGGTTATTATGCTTGAAGTGATCACCGTGTTTGAAAATTAGACATTCTGTTTTTAGAAATATAAAATCATCTCGGCCTGAGTCGTAGTTATCTAATGCTGCTCTAACAGAAATACCACAAGTGGATGGCTTTGACAAACTAAAATCCATTTTCTCACCGTTTGGGAGGCTGGAAGCCTGAATCCAGTGGGCCAGCTCTGGGGGAGGCTTTCTCTTGGTAGCACTTCTGGAGGAAGGTCCTTGTCTCTTCAACTTCTTTTCTAGTTCCTTGGACATTTCCATGTGCTTGGCATCAATCTGGACTCATTTCTCCTCTGTTGGCTTGTTTGATCTCTTTTCTATCTCAAAAGACATTGACTCAAGATACCAAACTTATTGCCACTAGGTTGATTATGACTCCTATCAACCCCAGAGGGTAGACTAGAGCTGGCCCAGTGGGTTTCTGGAACTGTAACTATTTACAGGAGTAGAAAGCCTAGTCTTCTCCAAAGAAGCTGCTGGTGGTTTCTCCCATGAAGCAGCTGGTTAGGAGCAGTTTGAAACCACCAGCTGCTTCAAGGGAGAAGACGGGATTTCCACTCACATAATACACCACTAGGGCTCCGAATCAAAATACACCCTACAGCAATCCTGCTTTATTAAAACAATAGAGATAGCCCTTTCCAAAATAGGATAATCACCACAGGTATTGCGGTTAGGATTTACAGCACGTCTTTGGAGGGGGGGTGGGGGATGGAGGCACAAGTCAGTCTGGTAACAGCATCTATTTGGAACTCCTAGTTACAGAACAGTGATTATAGGAACTGACTCCAGGTTCGACTAACTTGGGGGAATTTTCAGAAGCGGGGCTTCCCTTTCCCCTCCCCTACTGGCTGTCCCTGGCGCTGGAGGCAAGTTCTAGGAAAATGGCCCATTGTCTTTCCTGCCCCCTCCCCTGCCCAAGTGCATCCATGTAAATGATCTCTCCTGAGTGTCTGCAATCACCTAGTCTTCCCTGCCTCGTTGTTATCTTTGTCAAGGCTGTTCCCTCTGCTCTTCCTGACTGCCTTTCCCTGATTTTCCATGAGTTTTTTCTGACCATCTCATGATAAGTTGCTGTGCTCTCTCTGGCCTTGCAGGCTACCAGGTACTCCTCTGTGAGGGCATTTCTGACGATTACTTTCTCAGTGTGTACCTACTGGGCAAGGACTAAGCTGTCCTTATTTCTGTAGTCCCAGGGCAGAACAGATGAATATGGACAGGAAAGGGTTGATATACAACATTTGAACTTCTTAAGGATTCTTATCTGTAGGTGAAGGTAGAGAAGAAGCAGCTGTGGAGAGATTGTGGCTGGCTTGCAAATAACCCCCAGATACCTGCAATGTTTCCCACTCACCCCTATGGGTGATCAACTAGGTTGATCTTCTGGGTCTTCTGAGCCTGGGGACCCCAATCCCATAGAGGTGGGTATTGAGGTCTCCACGTTAGATTTGAGTCTCTCTGTTGCTGGCTCTGTGGATGAGAGTTACCCAGCTGAGGAGGCAGATGCTCTGCTCCTTCCAGATGATCTCTTGCTGATGTTTGTCCCAGCTGACGGATTTGCTGGAAGCCCTCTCTGGGACCTGGTCAAATCACCCTCTCTAGCTTTGGTGGCACCTTATCCCTTGCCCATTGTAGTCCTTGGTCCCCATACCCTCCCTACTCCCAGCAATTCTCCTGGAGCCACAGGCAACTTCAGCAAAGTGCCAGGGGGCTGAGAGACTTTTCATTATCGAATGCACTGAACCTATTTGTGAGTGTTTTTCAAAGTGTTTAATCCAAGGTGTTCCCTCAGTTAAATTAGTGCAAACATCTGTGTCCCACATCCACCTCCATTTGCATTCTGTGCCATTTATTACAGTGGGAAATTGGAAGGCACCTTAGGAATACTTAGGACAAAATTAGGCTAGGGTGGGGTGCGGAGGGGTGCCAGTGAGATTGGGCCACAAGATGGAATGACTTTCCAATCTGGGACTTGTGAGAAACCGCTTTCTGGTGCAAGAGACAATAGAAGAGTCAGGGCTGGGGCCACCAGGGCTGGGCGGGGGGAGGCTGGGTGCATTTGATTAATGCCCCTGTCCCCTAATGAGTCTAAGTACCTGCAGAGGCAGAAGGAGTTGATCCTATTGTTTTATAACTTTCAACTCAATTTTTTAAAAAGTGCTGTTCCGTTCAAGTGATGCCCCCTAAGTCTCCCTCTGGGAGAGCCCTTACATGTTGGAAAGTAGAATGTTTTCATCTTTACACTACACAGCCTCGGTGACTGGGTGGATTCAACAACAGCCTCTCCTCCCTTGAATCGAGTAATACCCTTGTCGTCAATTACCGTAGGAGTCCTATTATTACACTAATCGTGGAGTGATACAAGCCTGTCTGCTTTATGACAGGCGCTGTGCTAAATGCCTCACACCCACTAGCGGAAGGAATCTTCCCACCCAGCGCTTGAGATAGGTCTGATCAGAGCCAATCAGGACAGCTCGGCTCAGAAAGGGGAAGCACCACGTTCCTTATTCCACAAGTGGAAAGCAGAGCAGATGGGTTTTGACGTGGGTCTGCATGGCTCTGGAGTTTACGTCCTTTTCATATTCCAACATCTCTCGAAAAATAGAGCAGTTGGGATGGACTTTGTCGCCTCCTCCAAACCCCTGGCCAACACATCCTGGCCTAGTTGGGCCTAGCCTGTCTGCCTCAGTTTCCTAGACGCTTATTAGTATGAGTTAGCCTGGGACTCTTGGGTCCCTGCAGATGAGTCACTCAGTCTTGCAAGTCATGGAAGCATTGGCCTTTGTGGGGTGGGACAAGAAAGAAAAGGCAAAAGGAAGTCCGGGGATTGAGGAAGAGGCTCACCGACTACTGAAAGGAACTTTTCCAAAACCATGTTCACTGCCCTCAGGTCCACTTTGATTACTAGCCCACCTACAGGACAGTGTAGAACTTCCCCGGCCGATTTTCAATACTATAAATATTTGTAGGAGTAGAAAACCTCATCTTTCTCCTGTGGAGGGGCAGCTAGTAGACTTGAACTGCTGACCTTGTGGTTAGCAGCCCAACAAATAACCCACTGCATCACTCGGGCTTCTGAAAGGGAACTTAGAAAGCACTGACTCCCTTACTGAGGGCGTAAACTGGGCTCACAGGAGGCAATGAGAGTATTTGGTTGGTGACGGAAGCTGGACTGGAAGTGAGGGCTCCTGGGTAGAGAATGAGGTCAGGGCATGGGAACATTCCTGCAGTTTTGTATGGAGAGTGTTGCTTTTCGAGATTAAAACTGTAAAATGAGGCTTGAGGAGAAATCGGGGCTGGAAAGTATAGGAGGCTTCCATACATCTCTTCAGTCACCATAAAAGGAGAGCCTGCCAGATTCAAGAGATCTGCCAGCCTGTGACCTGGGGCTCCCAGAGCCCAAGAGAAAGGTCCTCATCCATATTTAAAGGATCATCTGGGAACTTCCAGGGGGAGGCAGGATGCCCTGGACCTGGGAATGCACACTTCCTTCTGGGGTGCCTTCCTTGTTTGAATTCAGACCTCAGTCTTCTACTTTTTTCCTCAACAAAAGGACAAGGTTTTTTTTAAACCATTTTATGGGGGCTCATACAACTCATAATCCATACATACATCCATTGTGTCAAGCACATTTTACATTCGCTGCCCTCATAAATCTCAAAACATTTGCTCGCCACTTAAGCCCTTGGCATCAGCTCTTCATTTTCCCCTCCCCACCCCCTCCCTCATGAACCCTTGATAATTTATAAATTATTATTTCATCATATCTTACACTGTCCGACAAATCTCTTCACCCACTTTTCTGTTGTCCATTCCCCAAGGAGGGGGTTATATGTAGATCCTTGTAATCGGTTCCCCCTCTCTACCCTACCCTCCCTCCATCCTCCTGGTACCGCCGCTCTCACCACTGGTCCTGAAGGAATCATCTGCCCTGGATTCCCTGTGTTTCCAGTTCCCATCTGTATCAGTGTACATCCTCTGGCCTAGCCAGATTTGTAAGGTAGAATTGGGATCATGATAGCAGGGGAGGAAGCATTTAGGAACTAGAAGAAAGTTGTATGTTTCATCCTTGCTACACTGCATCCTGACTGGCTGGTGTCCTCCCTGCGATTCTTCTGTAAGTGGATGTCCATTCTGCACTCCCCCTCATTCACAATGATTTGATTCCCTGTTCTTTGATGCCTGATAAGTTATCCCCTCGACACCCCATGATCACACAGGCTGCTTCTTCCATGTGGGCTTTGTTACTTCTGAGCTAGATGGCCGCTTGTTTACCTTCAAGTTTTTAAGACCCCCAAGATGCTATATCTTTTGATAGTCAGGCACCATCAGCTTTCTTTACCACATTTGCTTATGCACCTATTTGTCTTCAGCGATTGTATCGGGAAGATGAGCATCATGGAATGCCACTTTAATAGAACCATTAAGGAAGTACTTGAGTGGAGGCCCAAAGTCCATCTGCTACCTTAATACTAAACATATAAATACATGCACATTGATCGATTTCCCCATCCTCATATATAAATGCATTTACATATGTACATGCCTTTATTTAGACCTCTATAAATACCCTTTGCCTCCTAGCTTTTTCCTCTATTTCCTTTTACTTTACAAAAGGACAAGTTTTTAGCCTTAGTTTTCCTCATCTGTTAAAGGGAAATGATAATCTCACCTCATAGTCAATTACTGGGATAATTACAGGAAATAATAAGCATGCTTGAACCAATTTAGGGACTCAATACACTGTTATCTTGTTTTCGTCCCTTTTCTAGGGCCCCTACCTTTTGTTCCCTTATAGATCTCTTGTGCTTGGATGCTGGGTGTTGGGTTGGGGGCACTTTGGAGGTAAAGGTGGGCAGCCTCTGTTTGGGGTCTTAATCCTCTCTTCCTTCTCGCTGTCCCTTCCTCCTTTACCAAAAGACTTTAATAAATGCTCCTGGCATGTGGCACTGCCTGGGGCTTTCAAAGAATGAATTGCTTAGCCCATGCCCTCCCCCTAGATATGGAGATCCACAATCAGCACACGTTTATTAAGCAACTACTGTGTGTATTATTGTGTGCTGAGTACAGAGGGGTCCCAGGAACACTTCCAACTTGACAGCAGATGCCAAGGGCCTCTCATAGCCCGCCAGTGTCCATTTTGCTCTTGTTCTTTTTGGAATGGCCAGCTCCCAAGCCCAGCCGACGATACTAGCCGGAGCTAGAGCTTCTGTGTCTTTGGTGCTTCCTCGCTTGACACATAACATTCTCTCTGGCTTCAAATACCTTCTAGCCCCTACCTCTTCCCCCCCCCTACCACTTGTTCTCCTGGTAAGGATTTAGTTTCTTGTGACTAGTATGTCTGTGATCGCAAGTATGCTCCTTGAACTCCCAATTTTAGACAAGTTTGTTTGGATGAATTTGTCTTAGAAGAAGTACAACCAGATGCTTTTTAGAGGCAGGGATGGTGAGACTTCATCTCGTGTGCTTCGGACGGGTTGTCAGGGAGACCAGTCCCTGGGAAAGAGGGGCAGTCAAACCAGAGGTAGGCTCTTGATGAGAATGGACCCAGTGGCTGCAACAATGGACTCAAACATAAGAACAATTGTTAGGATGGCTTAGGGCCCGATGGTGTTTCATTGTGTTGTACACAGGGTTGTCATGATTCAGAACCAACTCAATGGCACCTAGCAACTCACTCCCAGTGCACACTGGTGCATCATTCTGTGACCACGTGTCACATGATTTTCAACTTCTCACTTACCAGAGATACCCAGCTCTTTGATTTTTCAAGGGCAAATAGCCCACAGTGTAGAACCCTTGAGTTAAATAAAATGGGCCTTTGGGATCATCCGTTCTGTCTCATTGCTTCCAGACCAGATCACACGCAGCCTTTTGGTAGCAGAAGACAATGCCCAGTGATTCGCCTTTGAGACTGCCTAGATGTGTGTTTGGTTGATTGATTTCAGCGGCCTTCCTCACCACTGGCATGTTACAGCAGGACTCACTCTAATTGCCAAGGTGTTGGGTCTGCCGTCGCGTCTCTCTCCGTTTCCTTTGCCCTTGTAGTAAGTACTGTTTCCTTTTGTCCGAGTCTCAAGGTGTGGGATCTCCAGCGAGGGCTGAGGGCAGACAGAGAAGGATGACCCACTGAATGTATTGCTCTGCTATCTTAGCCAAGGACACTCCCTTTTCCTGAAGAGTTCTCTCTGTGTGTCGTCAAATCTTACCCATTCTCCTTCGCTCCCATGCCTTAGCGTCACAGCGTTTTCTCACATCCCTCATGGGAGGCATTTCATTCCCTCTGAGCACCTGACCTGACCTTCTGTCTCTGACTGGTGCACACCTGCAGCCTGGATGTGTCGGTGACCGAGCTGCATCCGTGCAGGTTCTGCAGCAGCTTTGTGCTAGTATCCTTCAGCCCACAGGGCAGGGTGCCAGGCAAGGGCAGAACTTATGACAATGACTAACTAAAGGAATGAACAAAATGCGCAGGCCTCCTCTTTCAGAGAGAGGTGTCTGGGTTCTCCTCTCATCTTCTACTTGGACTTTTCTGCCACACGGTTCTAATGGACTTGTAACTAGTCACTGGAAACTACACGCTCTGGCCAGCAAAAGGAAAGCAAGTGTGAAATTCTGCTTGGTGTCCTGAGCAGACGGGAATTACTCCAGCAAGGCAGGCCTGTCAAGTCCCAGGATACAGATCCCCTACGCACAGAGTCTCGAACTGAGTAGGCAAGAAGCTCTGCTGGAATTAGAGGATTGTATATTATAGCCATTCCTCACTCATCAGTGCGGTTAGGCTCCAAAGACCAGGTCATTATGGGAAAATCGGCGCTAGGCCAAAATGGACGATGGTTCATCAGACTACTTCCTCACACAACTGCCAACGTTCGTTACATAACTTTTAAATTTTCTTTTTACTGTAACTTTTAAGAGCCTGAGAATCAGGGCCCGGCCAAGTTGAAATATAACCTTAACCTCCAGAGCCAGGATTACTCTGGCCTCGCACCTGAGCACTCACGATTGCTAGATGCGTGTCATCCATGCACACATGCGTGCACAGTAGAGTTTTCACTCTTGTAGTCCATGCAAAATGCTGGATGATGAGGTAGTCGGCATGGGTCGAGTAAGTATTCTTTATTCATTTTCATCTTGGTCTCATCTCATTTAGATTTCTTTTGAATGTGCTTTCATAAGACACATAATATATCCACATACATATGCAAATTACCTATCTATCTAGACAGAGAGAGAGAGTGAGAGTAGAGGAGTCTGGGCGGTATGATGGTTCCCATGCTTGGCAGTCAGCTGAAAGGGGAGGGGTTTGAGTTCACACAGAGGTGGCTCAGAAGAAAACTCAGCCTTGAAACCACTATGGTGCACAGTTAGACCCTGACACCGGTGCGGTATTATGGCAACTGGCCACAAGTTTATCTTGAGAGCCTATTGAATTATGTTTATTGATGAAACAGCAAAAATAGCAGGATGCCATCAACTTCAGCCACACTGTCCAGAAAGTGAGGCTAGCGTGTCTAGACAAAAGTTCCAGACTTCTAAGGTAGCCTAATCTATACCTAAAGTTGTACCACTAGAACGGCACAGGCTGGCAAACTGCTTCAGGAAAAGAACTTGGGAATCCTCTGTATCTATGAATCTTTAAGCCTAAACACATGGCAGGGACTCAACAAATAAATGTTGCTTGAATTGTATTTAATTGAGACTAGGAATCTTTTAACGATTTAAAATGTGACTTTGATTCAATCATCAGCTATCTGCTCCCAAACAGTACACCTGGTGACCAGAACCCTTAGGCAGTTATTAGACAAATTCAAGCCTACTGGGTAGCAGGTTCTGAGCTAGGTACTTAGGCCCTGGACCTCAGATTAGGGGTCCTGGTGGTGATGTTAGATAAGCATTTTGACTGCTCTCTGCAAAGTTGAGGGTTCAAATCCACTAGCCACTCTTTGGGAGAAAGTTGAGGTTATCTGCTCCCATCAAGATTCAGAAACAGTTTGACTCTATGGCAGGGGTGGACAGGCCTCTTGTTCCATAGATCTCATTTTTCAAAAGCAAGCAAAGTTTTTAATAATGTAAATATTCAAACATTTAAACAAATAAACCAAAGAATATAACATATATATAACAATATACTCATCACTCAACTTCAATACCTATTAACTCTTCCGTCTCCAGTCACGTTATTTTGAGGCACATCCTAAACCTCATATAATTTCCTACGAAAATATTCCACTCACAGCCCTTTATGGAGTGAGAAAAAACTTAATTTCCATGGAGTTGGTGCTGATTCAGGGCAACCCTGTTTGTGTTAGAATAGATTATAAACCGTTCTGAGAATGATGATGGCAAAAAACGCATACATGTGCTTGACACAATGGATGGATGTATGGATTGTGATAAGAGCTGTACGATCGCCCAATAAAATGATTTTAAAAATAGATTATAAACCACAGGGTTGCATTGGCTAATGTTTCAAAAGTAGATCACTAGGCCTTTCTTCCTGGGTGTCTCTGGGTGAACTCAAAGTTCCAACCTTTTTGTTAGTCGGCAAGCGTGATAGCTATTTTTATCATCTGGTCCCTCCATCTTGTAGAGACAGATGTATCCATAAATGAAAGTCTTTCAAGGGCTGCACTAGACAAGAGTAGGCATGGCCAGGTCCAGAGCAAGCAGTTCTCTCTGGGGAAAGCACAGTGGGGTCAGGGGTGGTTTTTATATAAATGGCGCTCAGGCTGTGTCTGTAGGCCTTAACTTCTAAATTCTAATGTTGACATTTCAGAACCAAGGAGAGGACATATCAGATAAGTAGTGGACATGAGAGGACACACTAGCAGGAAGACCTGGCCTCAGACGAATGGAACACTTGAGTGTGACCTCACAGACCTTAGATGTCACCTCTCTCATTTCCCGAGGAGAGAACCGAGGCGCAGAAAACCAAGACCTCTTCGCACAACCATTGTTCCAGAGAGCAGCCGCTGAATCCAGAATCTGTCACCGCCTCGCTGCTCGCTCCTTGGCTGACTTCCTCCCACTCCACTGCCTCCCTCTGTTTCCTTTCTGCAAAGGGAGGGCCTGGCCTGGTGCAGCCAGGCTATGCTGCCTTTTCACACACAGGTTTCGGGGGCTAGGAATAGGCCACGTTGGGCCCCCCGCAGTCTCTGGGCAGTGCCTCCTCTCTGCCTTCCAGCAGATTCCAGAGGGGCCAGTGGCCTGCAGCCCCGGTCATCACTGTCTGCATGTTACTTCTCCTTTCTTCCTGTACGACTTTAGCACTTGCCACCCTGCTGTCTGTTTCTCCTTGCTAAGGTTCAGTTCTAATTATGTTGATTTTCCTCATCCCACCCCCTCCTGGAAGCTTATTAGGTTGAATATTTTTATTTATTATCATTTCGCCCAACTCCTGCCAGCATTTCCAATTACTCTCCCCGCTTCCTTGTAATTGTCTTTCTGTAATGGCTCTGAAACAATTGCGCTAAATGAGGTGTCTCCTGGAAGATGAGAGTCTCACTTCATTAAAGGCTAATGTATTCTCAGCTCCAGCTCTGTGGGGCTGGCTTGGAAGGAAGACATTTAAACAGCTTCTTTTATTTTATAAGGAGCAACTTTTCGGCAATGGAGATGTCGGTGGGGTAGATGTGGATGTCTGTGCGTTGCCTGATTTTAATTTAAAGGAAGTTTATGAAATAGTCTTAAGTCTCCTTCCTGATAAAACTGACTTTCTGTTAGCAGGTAGCTGAGATTTATGCAGATGAGGTAGCAGGCTCTGTAGCAGGATGGAAAGGGGCAGTTGCAAAAGGTGTTTTAATGTTCTCCTCTACCCTGCTGCCAGGCCCCAGCCCTTCCTGTTCTAAGCCTGCCAGCATTAATCCCCGGACTTCTCCAGGCTGGCCCTGGGTCTCTGCCTCCCCGTATCATATGCTCATCTTTCACTGTGGTGATGGGCCCTTATTCCATATCACTTTGTATCCATCACGTTTTTCTCAGTTTACATATTCTCATTCTTTCATTCATTTGTCAACAGCTGTTTATTGCTCACCATGTTTAGGCATGGGGACACTCAGAGTTCGATGGTGGAATGCTTCTCTTCCATGTAGAGGATCTGGTTTACTTTCCAGTCAGTGCATCTCATGGGCAGCCACCAACCAACCATCTGTCAGTGGAGGCTTCTGTTTTGCTGAGGTGCTAAACAGATAGCATCAGGACTTCCAGACTAAGACAGACCAAGAAGAAAGGCTTAGTGATATATTTCTGAAAATTAGCCAAGAAAAACCATATGGATCGCAATGGTCAGATTCACAATCAGTCATGGGATGGCACAGGACTGAGCAATCATTTGTTCCTTTGGACATGGGATCAGCATGGGTTTGGGACCAAATTAATGGCAACTAACAACAATAGCAACATGTTCTGGCTTTAAAGAAGGGGCTGAAGCTCATAAAATAGCAAGAAACATAAATGGCAAGCAGTCAAGCATAGGGCAATATAAACGCTATAATTGGACAAGATCAAGGTCACTCTGGGAACACCCAGGAGGGTATCTGATACAATCTAGTGGGGGCAGGGAGAGATCCTAAAGGTACAGGGCTCTGAGTAAGCAGTTGAAGGACAACGAGTTGGCCAAGTGTTAAAGAAGGGTGGGGGAAGCATTTCAGGTGCAGGGAACCTCAAAATTAAATCCTGATCGCTAGAAAGGTGAGTCACTAGATGGTGCCAATGGTTAATGTGCATGGCTTCTAACCAAAGACAGGAGGTTTGAGTCGCCAGAGGTGCCCTGGGAGAAACGCCTGACGATTTGCTTCTGAAAAATCAGCCAGTTGTACTCTGACACACATGGCGTTGCCATGAGTTGTAATAGACTTGATAGTAGACTGATGGAGACAGCTTAGCAGACAGAGCACAATGCAACATTTTCCATGTAGCAGGTGTGTAAGGTGGGATAGGTACCCTAGTGATGCCTCTCAGCAGTGGAGATCCCTGAGTGGCAGTCTACCCAGTGGCCCTGAGAGTTGAAGTGGGACACAGGTGTTGAAAGCAGGGGGATTCTTTGGCTCTATTTTGGGCTATATATTTTGGTGAGATTATTTCTACTTCAGTAGGTAGAATAGATTAGAAATAAGGCAAAAAAGAGGTGAGACCATTTAGGAAGCTAAGAGAAAAATGGAGTCCTGAACGAAGGAATGGCAGTGAAGAAGGAAAGTGATGTAGATTTTTGGGCTGCTTCAGATGAAGAAATCCATGACTGAACGGGAAGGTGGTTGTGAGGGAGAGTGAGGCAGTCAGGATGAGACCCAAGTTTCATATTTGAGAAACTGGTGGGGGTGGGGTCCTGGTTGCATTCGATAACTCCGCTTGATGTGGGATCTTTTGTTATGAGGTGCCATAGTGTTGGATGTGCCACGTAGCCACCTTGTACACAACAGGACAAACTGTTGCCTGGTCCTGCATCCTCTTTCCAATCGTTGCTATGTTTGAAGCCATTGTTGCAGTCCCCGTGTCCGTCCAGCTCACTGAGAGTCTTCTTCCTTTTGCTGACACTCTGCCAACTATGTTGCTCTTTTCCAGGGATTGGTCTCCTCTGATGACGTGTCCAAAATACATGAGACAGTCTTGCCATCCTTGCTTCTAAGGATTCTAAGGAGTATTCTGGAAATATTTATTCCAAGACAGATTGCTTACTTTTTCGGGCAGCCAATTGTATATTGAGCATTCTTCCCCAACGCTCCAATTCAAGGCATCAATTCTTCAGTCTTCTTTATACATTATCCAGATTTTACATGCACGTATGATAAATGAAAATACCATGTTTTCAGTCATGTTCACCTCAGTCCTCAAATCACATCTTTTCTCTTTAACACTTTAAAGATATCTGTGTCAGTCTGGGTAGACTAGAGAAACAAATTCATAGATACTCATATGTGTATAATAAAGAGCTTTAGATGCAAGATCAGTGGAATATTGAGAAAACATTCCAGCCCAGTCCAGATCAAGTCCATAAGTCCAATATTAGCCTCTCTTTTAGGCTGGGTACATTAGAGAAACAAATCCATAGAAACTCATGTATAAGAGAGAGTGTTATATAAAGGTTAAGTGCACATCAAGAAAACATCCTAACCCAGTGATTCCCAAGCCCACAAGTCCAACATTAACCTATTAACCCATATGTCTGACACTAATCTACAAGATCCTCCTCCATCTCACAAAACACACATAAACTATGATGCCAACTGCAGGAGGAAAGCCGAATCAGTGAACATGTAAGCATCTCAGTGCTGGCAGGGGTCTCCACATGGCTGCTCCAGCACCCAGGGTTGGATTGAGGTAGGTCCATGTGGCTTCTCCTTGGGGATGTCTTGCAGGAAGTGAGCCTTGCCACCTGAAGCAGGGAACTGCTAAGGCAGTTGCACCCTGGTCTGACCATCAGAAAGCAAGAGATCCAAGACCTAGAAAGATGAGGCTCACCGAGCCATTTATCCCTCTGCCCTTCAATTAACCCACATGTGTTTATCGGCCAGGTTGACAAAATAACTACCTCAGCCCCTATGTCCAATACCAATCTATAAAGTCCTCTTCAGACTCACGAAACACATACAATGACGCCAAATGCAGGAAGATCACAGGCCAGTGGGTGGAAGGTCTTGTGGATCTAGTGGCAGTGTAAGCATCTCAGTGCTGGCAGGTGTCTCCACGTGGCTCCTCCAGCTCCAGAACTCTGGCTGCATCAGCATAGCTGCACGAGGCTTGTTGTCAGTAATCTCTTGGCACTGAGTGAGGTTAGATACCACCTCCAACCTGCTATTTATCTCCTTAGTGCCCCCAAATGAGGTCAAGTTGCGACTTGATTGACAGGCTAACCTCTACCCCTTCACTCTTAAGTCCCAAATTGACAACAGATTATGTAACTACTACAAGATCTTTTGCACAGATTTGCCCAGTGCAATGTCTTGTTTGAATTCTTGGCTGCTGTTTCCATGGTATTGATTGTAGATCCAAATAAAATAAAATTCTTGACAATATTCCTCTTTCTCTGTTCACCATGATGTCTTCAGTGGAACTTGGCGTTCTTCCTTCAGCACCATTGCTTCCTGATCATATGTTGCCTCCAGAAATGGTCAATCATCAATCAACTCCTTTTGGTACAGTGGCTGTATTCCTTCCATCATCTTTTGATACTTCCTGGGTTGTTCAGTATTTTGCCTATGTTGTTGTTGTTAGGTGCTGGTGAGGCAGTTCTGACTCACAGCAACACTATGTGCAACAGAACAAAACACTGGCTGATCCAGTACCATCCTCACAGTTGTGATGTTGAGCACCCTTTGAAATCTTACATTCACCTCATTTACCTCATAATTTCTCCTTCTCACTTTAGCCACTCGTTATTCAAGAACAAATTTCTGGTTTTTTTCTGACAGCCATTTTGGTCTTTTCTTTCTTTAATTTTTATTTAGTGACCTTTTATTTCCTCACATATGGTGTCCTTGATGTTATCCCAGAACCCATCTTGTCTACAGACATTAGTGTTCAATATGTCAGATATGTTCTTCAGATGGTCTCTCTATCCAGGGGGACATAGTCAGGGTAATAACTCTGATGATTTGCTCAGCATATACTTGAATAAGTATATTGAAAGGATGCAACCTTGGCACACACCTTTCCTGATTTTAAGCCATACAGTATGCTCTTGTTCTGTTTTCACAACCTTCTCTTTATCCAGGTACAGGTGTGAATAGATAAAACCTATCACAGACAGTATTAGACTTCAAGATAGATCCTGAAATGTCCTTTTTGATGATGAAGGCAGTACCATTCTTCTTGATGGTTTCATTCTTGGCAAGCTAAACCATATGGTTTTCTGATTCAAGGTATTCAATGCCAGTCCATTTCAGCAAACTCATGCCTAAAGAGCAATTTTTGTGTTCCAGTTCATTTTTTACAACTTCCAATTTTCCTAGATTCATACTTTATATATACCAAGTTCCAAATATTGATGTGTGTAGCTATTTCTTCTTGTTTTGAGTCATATCCCATTAGCAAATGAAGGCTTTTGAAGCAAGTGAAGTCCTGAAGAATTTACTCCACATGTTTCACTTCATCCATGTCAGTCTGGTCACTTCTACTTTGTGGACGCAGTTCTCCCTCAGTCATAGTTTGCTTGTCTTCTGACCTGAGGGATTCAGCTTCTGGCAATTTCTCTCAAAATGTTCTGCTTCTCTTCATGAGGTTATCAGTATCTGAACAGGTTTCAGTTCTGTCCTTAAGGTTTACAAGGCAAAGTCCTCAGAAGTGGACAACCTACAAGTTCTATTTCCTTTTCATAGTCTGTTCTTAGTGTGGAAGCTATGGTGCAACTGCTTACTTTGCATGACCCTGCTGGCATTTGAAATACTGGTGACCAAACTACCATCACAGCAGCACACAAGCCACCACAGCAGAACAAACTGACAGACACATGGTGATCCCAATCTGGTAACCCGAAAAATATGGTTTTTTGCATGTAAAATCTTGTCTTGAGTTGGCTTTGCTGTTGTTGTTTTTTTTTAACAACACTGGTGTCTTGTAATATTTGATCTTTTCTGATAGACTAACTTCATTCAGCATAATGTTCTCCAAATTCATTCATGCCATGAAGTATTTCACAAAGGCGTTATATTCCATTGTGCGTTGTATCATAATTTTTTAATCTATTCTTCCATTTGTGAGCACTTAGTTATTTCCATCTTTTGGCTGTTGTGAATAATGCTTTGATGAGCACAGTGTACATATATCTGTTTGTGCTATGACTCTTCTATAGAAAATAAAAGGTTTACTGGGGCATAGAGCATTTGTTTGTGAAAGCACCATACCACTTTCCACAGAGGTGGCACTCTTATACAATTCTACCAGTCCAATCTCTGCGTCATATGCAGCATTTCTTCTTTAAACTTTGCTATCAATGCTGATGTGTAGTGGTATCTCACTATTGTTTTGACTTGTATATCACAGATGCCCAGTGGTGGCTGGCATTTCTGCGGATGTTTGTTGGCTGCTTGGATATCTTCTTTGATAAACTTTCTATTTATGTCCTCTGCCTATATTTTAGTTCCATTATTTGCCTTTTTCTTGTTCAGGTAATGAACTCTTCTATAGATTTTAGAGATTAGCTCCTTGTATCATTGTCATTTCCCCCCCAAGTCTGTGAGTTTTCTTTCTACTCTTTTGATGAAGTGTTTTAATGCACATAATTATCTTCTTTTAGGGTGGTCCAGTCTTCTAATTTTCCTCTGTTTTATTGTTTTTGTTATGTTTGGTAGTGTGTTTATGCAACATATTAGGGGTCCTCAACTTTGTCCCTATTTTCTCATCAATCAACTTCAAAGTTCTGGGGTTTACATTTAAGTCATTAATCCACATTGAGTTCATTTTATATATGAAATGAGATATGTATCCTGGTTCATTCGTCCACAAGTGGAAACCCAATTTTGCCAGCATTATTTATTTAAGAGGTCATCCCTTCCCCTTTTAATGTATTTCAGCCTTTGTTGATTGCTGGATCATGTAGCATTTCTATTCCTAGTTGTTGGAGGAAGAACCACTTCCTCAAAGACTTTCTACAGAGGCTGCACAATTTTACAATTCCCCCAGTTCAGTCTCTCTGTATGCTCTTCATAAATGCATCCACCTACATCTATCTGTATGTCTACCTCTATTCAAATTCTCTATTCAATCCCAGCAATCTATGTATTTATGGTTGCACCAACATCAGGTTGTTTTGACTATGCAATAAGCATGGAGATTGGGTAATGAAAGGCCTTCTACTTTGTTCTATTTAAATAGTCCTTTTCTTTTCCTGGGTCTCCTTCCTCTCCATGTAAAGTTGATGATTAGTTTTTTTTTTTTTCATTTATTTAAAGAATGATACTGAAATGGACTGGAACTGCATTGTGTTTTCAGATCAGTTTGGTTAGTACTGACATTTTCATGATATTAAATCTTCCTATCCAGGTTCATAGAAAATTCTTCCATTTATGTAGGTCTCTTTGATTTCTTATATTCATATTTTATAATTTTCTTTGTAAAATCTTTTGCTTTTCTGATTAGGTTTATTCCTAAGTATTTCATTATTTGGGTAGTTATTGTAAATTGTCTTATATTCTTTATTTTGTTTTCAGAGCTCATGTCATTAGCGTACAGTAACCTTTGGTGCAGCTATTGTAAAAGCTTTTGATTTCTTTTTCAGCGCTCTCTTCCTTGTTGTTGGTGTGAGGTGCCATCAAGTCAGTTGAATGGCTCATAAGGACCCCCACATAAAGCAGAAACCTGCCCAGTTCTGTAACATTCTCAGAATTATTGCTTCTTTTTCTTTTAAATTCCATTGCAGGCACTATGTCAATTCCAGCTAATTGAAGGTCTTCCTTTTTTTCACTAACCTTCTCCTTTACCAAGCATCATGCATTTTTCTAGGGATTGGTCTCTCCTAATAACATGTCCAAAGTTTGTGAGGTGAAGTCTCATAATCCTTATTTTTAATAAGCATTCGGGTTGTACTTGTTCCAAGAGACATTTATTTGCTCTTTTGGTAGTCTGTGGTACTGTCAGTGCTCATCAGCACCGTATTTCAAATGCATTGGATTATTTTGGTCAGTCTTTTTAATTCATTTCCCAACATTCACATGCATGTGAAGGGATTGAAAATACCATGGATTCAATCAGGCACACCTTAGTCCTCAGAGTAACATCCTTGGTCTTCAACACTTTAAAGAGGTCTTGCAGAATAGATTTACCCAAGGCAATGTGATATTTGATCTCTTGACTACTACTTCCATGAGTATTGATTATGGATTCAAGCAAGATGAAATCTTAAAAATTTCAATCTTTTCTCTATGAAAATATCATGATATTGTCTATTGGTCCAGTTGTGAAAATTTTTGTTTTCTTTGCATTGAATTGTAATTCATATTGAAGGCTGAAATCCTGGATCTTCATCAGTAATCACTTCAAGTCCTCCTCAATTTCAGCAAGTAAACTTGTGCCATCTGCCTGTTGCAAGTTATTAGTAAGTTAAGTCTTTCAATCCTGATGCCGTGTTCTTTTTCATGTAACTCAGCACCTCTGATTATTTGCTCAACATACAGATTGAACAATTATGGTGAGAGATACAACCCTGACACATGCCTTTCTTGATGTTAAACCTTGCAGTGTCCCCTTATTCTGTTTGCATAACTGCCTCTTGGTCTATGTACAGTTTTTAACTAAGCATAATGAAGTATTCTAGAATACCCATTCTCCTAAATGTTATCCCTGGTTTGTTTTGATCCACGTAATCAAATACCTTGACATCGTTAGTAAATCACAAGCAAACATCCTTTTAATATCCTCTGCTTTCAGCCAATATCCATTTAATATCAATAATAATATCCTTTGTTCTATGAGTATGTTCCCTTCTGAATCTCCGGCAGCTTCCTGTCAATGTACTGCTGCAACTGTTGTTGAATGATCTTCAACAAAATTTTACTTGCATGTGATATTCATATCACTGTTCTATAATTAGCACATTCTGATGGATCACCTTTCTTTGGAATGGGTACAACTACTGCTTCTAGTTTGTTGGCTAGGCAGCTGTCTTCCAAGAGGCTAGTGAGAGCTTCTATGTTTTGTCAGCTTTGTAGCTGTTGATTTCTTATAGTTGGTTGGCTGGGTAGCTGTCTTCCATGAGGTTATTGAGTCCGTCTATGCTTTGTCAGCTGGTTGAAACATTTCAACTGTCATTCTACTTCAATTCCTTGAACCCTTTTTTTGCTCATGCTTTTAGTGCAACTTGGACTTCTTCAGTACGCTTGGCCCTTGCACATATGCTAACTCTTGAACTGGTTTAATGTTGATTTTTTTAGTACAGTGACTGTGTAAATCTCCCATCTCCTTTTAATACTTCCTGCATTCTCCGTTATTTTGCCTAATTCTTACAAAATTCCATCATGTGCTCTCCATATTAGCTTCTTTCACCAAAGCTACATTTTCCAACTGCTGTTCACCTCTTTATTTCCAGCTTTATAATTCTAATTGCCAGTTAATATCAATTATTGATAATTACCTTGATTGCTTTCTTGATCAATTTCAGACTGAAGAAGTTGATAGACTTATGTAATTTCTTTCTCACTAGCTTTATTGGCTGGTGCATCAATTTGAATAATAGTTTTACTAACTGGATTTCTTTGTATAGATATAGATATTATCTATTCCTTAATATACAGTAATTTGATTGATTTTTACTTGCTATTCTTCTTCCCTCTCATGCTGCTGAATCTTAATTATTTCCAACAATTTACTTGTCCAGTTGTTGGGTTTTTCTATATCATCTGCAAATAGAGTTTTACTTCTTCTTTGGCAATTTGGTTGCCTTTTATTTCTTTTTGTTACCTCCAGCACAATATTGAATAAGAGTGGTGATAAAGAATATCTTTATTTGGTTCCCATTTTCAAAGGGAATTCTGTCACTTTCTATCCACTGAGCAAGATGTTTGTTTTGTATGTAGGTCCTTTATTATGTTGAAGAATTTCTCTTCTGTTCTTTTTTTTATGGAGTGTTTTTAAAATTAGAAATAGATTGTTTTCAAATACCAATTCTGCATTAAAGTATATGATCTCACAGTTCTTTTCCTTTGTTTTACGTGTATGGTGAGTTATATTATTTTTCTAATGTTGAGCCATCCTTGCATGCCTGTATGAATCCCATTTGATCATGCTGTATTATGTTTTGATATTTTGTTGTATTCTATCAGCTAGTTTTTGTTGAGACTTTTTGCATGTATGCCATAAGGGGTCTTGGTCTGGAATTTTCTATTCTGGTGATGTCTTGTTGCCCAGATTGGGTATTAGGGTTATTCTCGCTGCATAGGAGTTTCATTAGGGATCTGTCCAGATCTTCTACGTCAATCTGTGTTAACTTAGGCAGGCCGTGTCTTTCTAGAAATTTGCCCATTTCTTCTAGGTTTGCAAATTTGTAGGAGAACAACCCTTCATAGGACTTTTACATCATTTATTTCAGTTGATTCTGTTGCTATTGCCACTTTCATTACTTATTCTTCATATTTGCATCTTCTCTTTTTCTTTGCTAAGTTTTCCAATGTTTTTTCACTTTTATTAATCCTTTCAAACATATTGTCCTGTTTATTTTCATTTTTTTTGTTCTCTGATTCATTTATTGCTGCTCCAATATGTTATTTCAGGTTGCTGAAGGTTTATTTTGTCACTCTGTTTCTAATTGTTGAAGTTATTGTGGCAAGGTGCTAACTTTGCTTCTCTCTTCTTTATTGATGTGTATAGTCGTTGCTATAAAATTTACTGTGAGCACTGCTTTTGTTGTGTCCCAAAGGTTCTTGTATATTGTTTTCTTATTCGTTTGCTTCAAGGAACTTTTAAATTACATTTCTTATTCCTTCAATTACCCAGTAGGTTTCAAGCAGCATGTTTGTTCAGTTTCCATGTACTTGATTTTTTTCCTCCTTGATATTCCTGTTGTAAACTTCTAATTTTATATCATCATGGTTTGAGGAAATGTTCATAATATCTCAATGTTTTTAAAATTATTAAGGCTATCAGCCTAATGTATAGTTAATCTAAATTATGTCCCATGTGCACTGCTAAGAATGTGTCCTTTGTTATCATGGGGTGAAGTATTCTTTATGCATTTAAGGGGTCAAATTGATTAATTGTGTTGTTTAGTTCTGTATTTTTACTGGGTTTCTTTTCTCTTGTTTTGTCCTTTTTGGAGAGAGTGTATTGAAGTTTCCTCAAACTACTGTAGAATTACCTCTTCAAACTTCTAAGAGTTTGATAAATGCATTATGAGGGTCTTTCCCTGGGTGCACAGATATTTATTATTTTTATGTCTCAGTATGTAATACCCTTTTTTATTGCTGTTGTTCATGATGGATTTTACCTTGAATTCTATTTTATCAGAGAATATTATTGCCACTCTTGCTCTTTTTCCTGATTGCCATTGGCTTGTGTAATTTTTTATCTTTTGATTTGTGCATTTGTCCTTGTGTCTAAACGATTTCTTGTAGGTAGCATATGATGGGTCTTGTTTTCTTATCCAGTCTGTTACTCACTATCTCTTGACTAATGCATCCATCTATATTTAGTGTTGTTATTGATATGTATGAATTTTGCTGTGTAGTTTTTGGTTTTTTTAAATCATTTCATTGGGGCACGTACAACTCTTATCACAATCCATACATCCATCCATTGTATCAAGCACATTTGTACATTTGTTGCCATCATCATTCTCAAAACATTTGCTTTCTACTTGACCCCTTAATATCAGCTTCTCATTCTCCCCCCTTCCTCCCCAGTCCCCCTCCCTCATGAACCCTTGACAATTTATAATAATTAATAATTTATAAATTATTATTTTCTCATGTCCAATATCTCCCTTCACCTACTTTTCTGTTGTCTGTCCTCCAGGAAGGGGGTTATATGTAGATCATTATGATTGGTTACCCCTTTCCACCCTGCCCTCCCTCCACCCTCCCAGTATCACCACTCTCACCACTGGTCCTGAGGGGTTTATCTGTCCTGGATTTCCTGTTTCCAATGACTATTTGTACCAGTGCACATGCTCTGGTCTAGCCAGATTTGTAAGGTAGAATTGGGATCATGAGGGTTGGTGGGGAGAGGCCTTAAAGAACTAGAGGAAAGTTGTATGTTTCATCATTGCTACACTGGCTATGCAGTTTTTTGGTTCCTTTTGTTTTAAGTATTGTTGGTTTCTTTATTCCTTGTAATATTCCATGCTGACTTCTTTTTGTTTGTGAGTTTTCTTATTCTTTGTTTCCTTTTGTTATTATTTTACTGTTTTCTAAGTTTTTGTGGTTTTCTTTTTTTTAAGAATAGTTTTATTGACATATGATTCACATATCATACAATGCAATAGTTTACTCATATTAAGAAGAGTTGTACAATTATCACCATAATCAATTTTAGAATATTTTCCTCTTTTTTAACAGTTTTATTGGCATATAATTAACAAATATAATTAGTACTTCAGTCATAAAGCAAAGTTGTACAGTCATCACTACAACCAATTTTAGAATCTATTCCTATTTCTTGTACTCATTGTTATTAGCTCCACATCTCCCCAAACCTCCCCTGTCACACTCCCAAGGAATGATTAATTCAGTTACGATCTTTATAGATTTACCTATCCTAGATTCCTCTCTTTTAACTTATGAAGTTTTTCCATGTTCTTGCAGTTTACTGTGTTTTTTATTATCTTCCTCTCAAGTCCAAGACAATTTGTTTGCTATTAAAAACTATTTGACTTCCTCTCCATTAGAATATTTTGTATCTACACATTTCCCCTTTTTCTTTTATAATTGTCTTAATTGTAGAATGACATCTCTGGCTCCCTATTTTTTGTCCTGAAAGTGTGTTTTATTTTGAGCACTACTTTAAGTGGATTGATTTCTGGATGGCAGTCTTTTGCTTGTTGAGCTCAGGCTGGTGTCTGATTTTTTTCCCTCTGGTATTTCTTGTAAGGCCGTCTTTATACCTTCTCTTAATTTCTCCTTATCTGGAAATGACCTTATTGCTCCATCACATTTGAAGGATTATTTTGCTAGATATAAGACCTTGTGTGGTAATTTTTTATTTCAGAATTTTATATATGTCATCTCATCTTTTTGTCTATATGGTTACTGCTGAAAAATCTGAGTTTATTCTTATTCGTTTTCCTTTATAACTCACTTTTCTTTTTTTTCTCAAGCTGCTCTCAGGATTCTTTGTCCTTCATATTAGAAAGTCAGACTGATATGTCTTCGTGATTTTAGTGGGGCGAGGGGGATGGGCATCTACCTGGTTGGGTTCTTTTAGCTTTTGTTGTTTTCTCCTCTTTTATGATGTTAGGGAAGTTTTCTTCCAAGAGCTCTTGGAATATTTTCTCTGTGGATTTTTTTGTTTATTTGTTTCTTCCTGCTCTAGAATATCAATGATATATGTTATTCCTCTTGATAGTGTCCCATAATATTTTTAGAAGTCTGTTTGTACTTTTATTGACTGTTTTTCTCAAAGATTGGAATAAAAATTTATCTTTCAGCTCACTACTTTGACTTTCCATTATTTCAATTTACTGCTTTATTCCTTTAAGTTATTGTCTAATTCCTATTATCTTAGTATTAATCTTCTACATATATAATCACTTTTGGTATGGCTTACAATTTTAAAACTGAAAAAAATAGTTCTCTTGATCTTTTCTCCATCTGTTGAATGTACCTGAGCATCATTCTTCTGACTTTCTTTTCCAGTAACTCCAATGCCTTTTCCTTCTCAGGAAAGTCTTTTGGCACCGTGTATTGGTCACTTGTTTGTGTCCACTTGTCTTGCTTCTTCTTGTGAACTGAAATTGTCTGTTGTTTCTGAGATACCGTGAATCAGTTTTGGAGGATTGCAGGTATCTGGGTTATGTGGAAATTGTTGACCCAAGTACTCAAATGCTGTAAGAGAGGAATAATAAAACCAAGAAAATAACAGCAATAATCTCAGTAACAGAATATGCTTCCAAGCAATGAAACTGATGGGGACCACCCTCTCACCTGCTCAACACTAACCAGCAGGTGCTTTCTCCCCCTCTCCCTCTCTCGCCCTCTCCTGTGTCCTGTGGCTCTCTGCTTACCAAGAGAGCCATAATGAAAAGCAAAAACACCTGGCTGCTCTTTTTTCCCCAGAGGCCTGTCCCAAGGCTGACTTCTGTGGAAGTCAGGGAGGGTATTAGCGTTGACTTCTCCCCTGGTGTGGCTGCCAGTTTATCAAAACAAAGGAAAGAAGAAGGGAACAATAAAAATCTGGCCCAGCCCTGGGCTGCTGTTTTTGCCCCAGGGCAATCCAAGAGATCAAAGACTTCCTGGCCTCATCCATCTGAAGTGTGAGATTGTCTGGGCACCAGGGAGCACAGCCAGGGAGATATTTCAGTCCCCAATTGTTCATTTCATTGTGTGGTGTGCCTTCCTGACTCACCCCTTTCTCTGGCAGCCCTCACTGCTTTGTGTATGCAAAAGGAGATCACCCAGCTGCTGGATGCACGGCTTGGAGTACAGCATTATCTCAGTCACCTGGGGAGGGGGCTGTGGAGTGGGGGTGCCCACCTCTCCTCTAATGGGTGTGGATCGCAGGAGGAGTTGTTTTCTGCTGCTGGTTGGCCCAGAGGTAAATTCCAATTGACTTTCTCATTATTCCGGCGGGGGCCTTTCTCAGTGCTACAGGCGGAGCAACTGTAAGTGGCAAGTGGAGAATTCACTGACGGCCACTTGTGGATTCTGCTTTCTGATTTCTCTATAGATATGTTTCACCCACTCAGATACTCTTTCCTTGGAGATCCAGGGATCTAAATTTCTCCTTTGGCTGCACTTTGTGGCTTCTTAGTTGTAGGAGGAATAACTCATGTCTGTGTCACCATCTTTTACTGGAAGTCAAAATGTTCTTAATAATGCATGCAACACCATCCCTTTTGACCACTCTGTCCATTTTATCTCATTATGTGTTTCTTTCATTTTTGATGACTTATAACTTTCCCATTTCTTATATTCCATATTCTGATTATTAATGAATGTTTGCCACTGTTTTGACTTTTTTAGAGACATGCCACATCCTCAAATGAAGGGCCTGAAACCGATTCAAATTCCAGCAGCTACTGGACATCATGTCAATGTCACCAATAAAGCTCAGAATCCACCACATCTTCCTTCACTGGCCAGCCATCCTGGTAGTACATTGGCTCTAGCTCTTTCCTTGGAGGGACTAGAGAAAGTTGCACCTGTATAGGTCTTTAAACACAGCGGTGTTCTGAACTGACAAGTCACCTCTTGGCTCTCAGTTCTTTTGCAGACAGCTCCCATGCTAGCGTGTCTTCTTCTAAAGGTTTTCCATTTCACAATCAGAAGTCAGAAAGTTTTTCCTAATATATTTGAGTTGGAAGTGATGAATTTAAGTTTCCATCATGCAGAAAATCAAATACAGCCTGAAGGCTCTTTATGTTTCTGAGACTTTTTTTTAAGGATCTCTGCAGCTCATTCAGGCCTATTTTAGTGGCTGTAATAGTAGTAAAAATAGTAAGTTCTCCCATTTATCAAACAAGTACTATATCCCATCACGTTTCTAAGTACTTACATGTACTGCAACCCTCCACTTTCTGTTTCCCCTGCCACTTCAAGTCTACACATCCTTTAAGATCCTATGCAAACGCTAGGATGGGGGGGTGTCTCAAGGGGGGAGGTGGCTATCATATATACTCGAATATAAGTCGACCCGAGTATAAGCCGAGGTACCTAATTATTACCTGGGAAACCAGAAAACCTGATTGATTTGAGTATAAGCCTAGGGTGGAAAATGCAGAAGCTATTGGTGAGTTTCAATAATCAAAACAAATGAAAATAAAATTATTGAAAATTGAGACATCAGTGGGGTAATGTATTTAAATATTTATTTTAAATAAAAAACATAAATAAAAGGACAAGTCATTTAACATTAGTAAACCAGCACAGTAAGTGGAAAATAGGTTCAACAAAAACAATAAGGTATCAACAATGTTACCTTAAGAGTACTATTCCCTGAGCTCAATCAGCAACCAAGCTAAACTATATAGAGTTAAAATCCTTCAAAACTGGATTCCTCATCAACATCATCCGTATCCCAATGCAGAGCTTCAGCTGGTGTGAGGTCATCATAGACCCTGTTCTCACTGAGATAAGCATTATCCCCATCACTGCTGTCATTTTCATACAAAGCGCAGTCTTCACTGCCATCCATAGCATTAGTAAGACTACATTTCTGGAAGGCACGTTGCACCATGTCTTCTGGAATGTCTTCCCATGCATCTCGAACCCACTTTGCTATTAACTCTATGTCAGGCTTCATGAGATTTCCTCCTTTTGTTAGTCGGGCTTGACCAGATGACATCCATTCATGCCAATCCTTTGCACATGGTCTTTAAAAGGCTTATTCAAAGATACATGTCATAGGACGGCTCTGACTGGTTAGATGTGAGTAAACAAACATTCAAAGCCCTGCAGTGTCAGCGGGGGCTTTGAATTACAGTGGAGAAACGGCAATCACCCTCAAGATAATGGGCACTCCTCACATTGCCTCGGGGGGGGGGAACCCCAGCGAGGTGGGGTACCACTGACCCGTGTATAAGCCGAACCCCAGTTTTTCAGTACATGTTTTACAGTACATGTTTTGTATTACGGTAGTACTACTACCTCCCTGGAGTCTCAGAATACTTGTCTATATCTATGTTACTGTACAGCTGGTTGGTAGTTATTCCGTAGAGTAGTTATCCCCTTAGGCATACTTTGAGTTTTGCCAGAGATGGGCTCTTGCCTACTTCTCTTCATGTCCTTGGTACTCAGCATTGACTCTGACACACGGTAGGCTTTTTGTTAATGATAAACAATGCAGGCACCAGGATGATAAGAAGGCTATGGGGTTCAGAATAAAGACTTCCTCTCCTCACATCCTTTTCCACTTCATGACGAACAAGCTATCTAGATAGGCCCCTGATATGACTTGACTGTCTAGGTCTATAGGGAGATGGTCTATAGGAACAGTTGTCGGGAATAAAAATCTCTCTGCATTCTGGGAAATGGAGGGAGTTGAGCTACATGTTCCTCCAGCGTAGGAAGCTACAAGAAAGTGTTATTCCTTGGCTGTTTGTTCGGATACAGGTGCCTCTGAAGCACCAGGCTTCGCTGGACTTGTAGGCAGTGAATAGTGGGTGCGCCAAGGACACAAACAAACGGAGACTACAAACCACTTGTGCCGTTAGGCAACTGGAGTGAAGTGGTGTTCACAGCTGACGTCATCAGTAGAAGTTTAACACCAGGGGAATTTCCAAACAGCTTTTTCACAAAGAATCAAATGTGTTTTCAAATAGACAAATTTAATACAAGAAGTCACCACTCTTACTCTGGTTGCCAGTCCTCTCAGTCTAGTGCAGGGAGAGTTTGCCCTCCGAGGGGCTTGGGGGTCGGCTCTGTAGCAGTTTTGGCCTCAGCAAAAATGAATTGAAGGCTTTCTTAACAGTGAGGGCCACAGGAGTGGGGAGGAGAACATGACACCCTGACTTTTAGGCCTGGTCTCTAAATAGCTACGTTACTTAAGGCAAGTGACAATGTTTCTGAACCTCAGCGACCTCATTTGTAACATTAAAAACATACAAATTCTACCATGCCTAGCTCACAGATTTATTTTGAGTATCTGATCCCCATACCAATGTATAGAATCAATATCACTTTGTGATGCTGTGTCTCATCCAAGTTGATGATAGAGTAAAGGGAAAACTGTAGTGTATTATTAAGTAACACAGAATTCTCTACCTACTCTGGCTAGTTCTACCTTCCTAAAGCTCCAGATCTGAACAGAGTAACCCTGACTCACTTTCCATCCCAGTGGGGCCTGGTTCCAGGTGAACTCTAAATCAGGGGCCCCGTGAGTTCTTGAAACCAATAGTCGAGTTATCCAGGCCCAAGGGAAGCAGGACACTAACCTACATAGTGCAGTGGGCAATTCAGGTTAAGGAATATTAGAATGGAGGTAGACAGAGCATTGCTTGGTCCATTTAATAAATATTAGGGTAAATAAAAAGTACTCTTACTAGGGTTCGTGCATGCATGGGTTTACTCCAAACAACATGTGTTTAAACATGTCTGTGATCAGTGGATAGTTGTGGACAAGTTTATCAGTAATCGTCTAGTTTAGTTTTATTAGTGGGCTTCAAAGTAAAATAAATAAATACATCGAAAGAGTGGCTTCCACTCAATAACTGGCAGCTTAAGACTACCATATAGTTGCTATTTTCATATTCTCTTTGCTTTTTTAGCACATCTTGGTCCAGCAGTCATAGTTCTGCCTCAGTGAATGGGCAGTATTGAAGGTTTTGCCCTCGTTGTTTTTTGTAAACAATGACCAGTTACTTAAGTTTTTATACAAGTCAACAATCCATATAAATTTTTTTTAAATTTTAGTTTAAACAGCTGACCATGTATACTTTTTTCACAACAGAATTTTAAATTCGTTACCATTAACTAAATTAATGATACTATCAGTGGAATTCCTGTACTCCATGGGATGATTTTAATATTCCCCAATAAAAAGATAATAATGGTTTTAAAGGGGTCACGGACAAATATAAAGTGTAGATATCTGACTGGACTTTGAGCTCACCCTTCACTGTAAGCCCCGATCTAAGGAGCAATTAGCTCTTGTGATCATGGGTGTATTTGACTCTTGCCCCTTTGAAGAGCTCACTGAAGAAACAGATACTAGAGCAAAATGTGTTGAAGAAATCAGATGGTGCCTGGCTATCAGAAAGAATAGCGTCTGGGGTCTTAAACACTTGTGTTAAAACAAGCAGTCATTAAAGTCATCATAAATGATCAAACCCCAGACTGGAGCAGGGATTTTTATGAGAGTTTAAATGCTGGGCCCCTGGATGCTGTGGATGACAGTGGAAGCCCAAATTCCATTTGCAGGGTTCCCACGTGGATCAAACTGCTACTGAATCCCCTCTGACCATTGACTCGGCCTGGGAATAGCCTTGTTAACAGACACAGTGCACTGGAAAGTGGATCAAGGCAGATGTAGTGAGGTTAAAATTGAACACCTTGTAATTCGTTCTCCCTTTTGACCCATTTAAATTTTTTCCCTAGTTTTTATTATTTTCTCCTTTCTTTTGGACTGAGGTTTTTCTGTTTTGTTGTTGTTTATTTTGTTTTATGCGTTTTTCTGTATATGAAATCCAAGATCGTTAAATCTATAGAGACAGTAACTGGATCAATAGCATCTTAGGGTTATGGCAGAGGAGGCTGTGGGGAAATGAAGACCTCATAATAATGAGTAGAAGAAGGAAGAAATGCTTTAAAATTGATTGTGGTGACAATCACACAACTCTTTTTAAAATACTTATTCCATTGAATTGTATGGTATGTGTTTCATATGTTAGTTATTTTAACATTGGCTTCCAAGGGGTTCCTCTGGCCCAGTTCAGTTCAAGGAATAGAGATCAGCTCAGACTGACTGTTATAGAGTTTTTCAGAGGACACAGGACAACCATAGAGGTTTATTATGAAGAACTTTAAAAACAATCATTTTATTAGAGGCTCATACAACTCTTATCACAATCCATACATACATGCATCGTGTCAAGCACATTTGTACATTTATTGCCTTCATCATTCTCAGAACATGTTCTTTCTACTTGAGCCCTTGGTATTGCCTCCTCATTTCCCCCTCCCTTCCCCGCCCTCCTTCCCTCACGAATCCTTGATAATTTATAAATTATTATTTTGTCATATCTTATACTGACTGACAAATATCTTCACCCACTTTTCTGTTGTCCGTCCCCCAGGGAGGAGGTTATATGTAGATCCTTGTAATCAGTTCCCCCTTTCTACTCCACCCTTCTCCGACCCTCCCAGTATCGCCACTCTCACCACTGGTCCTGAAGGGATCATCCATCCTAGATTCCCTGTGCTTCCAGTTCCTATCTGTACCAGTGTACATCCTCTGGTCTAGCCAGATTTGTAAGGTAGAATTGGGATCATGACAGTGGGTGGAGAGAAAGTAGCAAGCCTGTGTGATCACAAGGTCAACACATCGTGATCACACAGGCTGGTGTGCTTCCTCCATGTGGGATCTTTTGCTTCTAAGCTAGATGGCTGCTTGTTTGTCTTCAAGCCTTTAGACCACAGATGCTATATCTTTTGATAGCTGGGCACCATCAGCTTTATTAACCACATTTTCTTATGCACCCATTTGTCTTCAGCGATCGTGTCGAGAAGGTGAGCATATGAAGAACTTTTAAGCAAATTGAAATGCAATCTGCATTAATGACAAAAAGGGCAGAAAAGTTTCACTACAGAATTTTTCCCTATCATAACAATATGTCTGATCATTCTTTGAGGCTGTCCCATGAGAATTTTGTTGGAAACCTTACCCCATCCACCTTACATCCCTGATTTCCCCCTTCATATTTCTCCCCCCTCCCCACCAAATTCATTAAACATTTAAAAGGAAGCTAATTGGAGTTCATTTGAGGATGCCAAAAGTGCCATTTGACATGGTGAAACTAGGAAACACCACTTTCAGACGTGCATAGACCGAGACAGAGGCTTTGCTAAGAAACAGATCTTCACATTGTGATATTTTTGTTCAATAAATATTCCAATAATTATGCAGCAATATTTTTTATTTGCCCTTGTATTTATTTGTTGCCTACCCTGTACCTAGTCTTGTATTCAATATTGCTATGTTGTTGTTATTGCTAGATCTCCTTCAGCTGATTTCAACTCATAGTGAACTCCATAAGGTTTCTAGCTTCATCTTTATCAGAAGGATCCCAGGGGATCTTATAAATTAGAAGTTGAGATCCTAATTGACACATTGACAGTTCAAACCCACCATCTGCTCCATAGAGGAAGATGAAGTTCTCTGTTCTCATTAAGACCTAGAGTCTCAGAAACCCTCTCTATAAGGTTGTTGTTATAGGAACCGGGTAGATAGCAGCAGGAATCTTTACAAGAGTAGATCACGAGATCTTTTCTTACACGAAGTCGTTGGGTAGATTCGATCTGCCAACCTTTTGGCTAGCAGCTAAGCAGTTACCCATAAAAGATCCTTGACAGCCGTGCACAAGACGTTCTACTAGAGATCTCATAATCAGAGGTATAGAGTTTAGGGACAATGAAGAAGAAACAGGGTTGTTCACTTCTGGAAATTGCCCAGAGAAGTGAGACGGGAATTTAGTGACTTTTTACCCAATTCCAAAACAGAATCTCTAAAGCCCAGCATCTCAAGCAAATGTTATCAATACTGAGATTGTTCCTACCTTACCCAGTACCCTAACCCACCGCTAGTGGCAAGATAACCAGCATACGCCACCTCTATTCCTTTGGAGCATAACGACTTCCCTCCATAAAATATGAATGCAAGAGGAATAGAAATATATTACAACTATTCCCCTGGTGCTCTTCTTTTGACCTAAGTTTTCTAATCCATGAAATTGGAGAATTTAACCTGCCCAGAAAATGAGGGGGGTGCATTCTGAGCTGATTCACACAATGACAGGGGTTCCCCAGTCCTACAGAACTATACAAAAGATTTTGTTCAAGGGCAGGGACAGTTGCTGGATACAGTATCTCAACTTCACATGCAGAGAAAAGTCAGCGTCCCCTTTCCTCTCAGCAAGCTAGATAGCTATTTGTACTGTTGCCTTTCCCCCCCAGAAATCAAAACTTCCTTTGAACTTGAATGGCCCTGACCCTTATCACCTGGTGCGTCCCTGAGTGGGTGGCCCCTGAACTGACAAGCACTCTAGAGCCTCACCCAAGGGGCTGGGATCCTTCAAGATGCCTCACAATTAGGGAGCAACAAGACTCAGTCTTGATTACACTTCCGAAGATGTCTTAGGAGCCAGACAAACATTGTTGAAAAGATAAATATCTTTTCCGATGTCGGGACTTCATGGTCCACAATTCTGCCTTTTTTCCTAGGTGTGCATGGGACCCGAGGACGTCATCTTGTTTGTCGTCCTGCCTCTAAGCAGGATTTCACCTACTCAACCAAAAAACCCCAACCAAACTCACTGCCATCAGCTCAATTTCCATCCAAAGCGACCTTTTAGGACAGGGTAGGACTGCCCCTGTGGGCTTATGACTGCAGTTCTCTCACAGGAGTAGAAAGCTTCTTCCTCCTGCGGGTTGATGGTTTCAAACTGCTTACCTGGTGGTCAGCAGCCCAAGCAGATGAAAATTTCTCCTGTTCCTAAAGCCACCATGCACCAAGTCTAATGAACGGCTCCACAGAGGAAGGGATTTGCACTTTGTGTGCAGTTCAGAGGAGAGAAATCCAGACCCTGGCTTCCAGGCGACTGAACTTCTGAATGAGGGAGTCCAGAGTCTGCCTCTTCAGAAATAAGTTAGAAGCATCCTTAAAAGGCACAATTGACTAAGGATCAAGTGTGCTTCTTTCTCTGGGTCTCCTCCCCACTGCCTCTGAACTTAGACTGTGTGGCTAGGCGCAACACCAGGAACAATGGAGACATTCCTGACCTGGTATGCTGGGAGTTGGGGGGGGAGGGGGTGTCATCCAGCAAGTACCTTTGTGCCCACTAAGGCGTTCCTGGACTTGACAAGACCTCAGGCACAACTCCCTGAATTGTCAGCTGAGCCTTTCCCCACCAATGCTTTAAGCCTCGTCCCCAATCCTCAAAGCTCCTCCTTGTCCACCAGGGCACTAACTTGGTAGGCTCCCAGAGCTGTATCTACCAGGTAGTTTGCCACGTTCCTATTTCTCAGCAGATAAGCCTTGCTGCTCTTCTTTGGCTCAGCTGCTGTAGCGGCTGCAGATTTCTTGGTAATGATCTTCCTCCGGGAGAGGGGAGGTAGGCACTGCTGCTGCTGCTGCTGCTGCTGCTTGACTGCCAACATCAAAGCTCTCCGCGTGGCTTTGGTAGAATGTTAAGAATTGAGAGATAATTAAGTTGCATTTCTGTTCATTGTTTACTGTTGCTCTCAACCAATCACTATTCCAAAGGGGCTAATCTGTGTAGGCTTGCTTGCTTTTTTCCTTTCCCCTTTACAGCGCCTGCTTGTACCACATTCTTCATTATGCTTCAGTTACCATTTTAATTTCACTATTATTAAATCTTCCCCAAAGCCGTGTTATTCGGCGCCTCGGAGCTGAAATTCCTGATTTGGGGACTGTTGGCACCTGGACCTGTTCACAAATGATTGTTCTTGTTTACAAAAGAACATGCATTAAAACCCGGCACATGAGGAATTCCGGCTCCCTCCCTCCTCCCTGGCCCTGGCTCACCTGGGGATAGGAGCTTAGGGAAGGGGAGAAGAGGGAAGCAGAGGGATCTGGGGCTCCCTGAGATTTGGGTTTTGAAGCAGGATCACTATGGTCCACCATGGCCAAGTGGGTGAACAAGAAACTGAATGCGAAGTGGGGGGTGGGGGTGGTTCCATAGCCAGTAGTGAGGACTGCGAACTTCCCCCCTGAGGCCAAATGGCCACATGCTTAGGCGCATAGACCTTGCTGCTTTGGTTTGCTTGTCTTTTCAGAATCAGACAGATCTAGCTTTGGAACCTAACTTCTTCACCTAATAGGCATTTGATTTTAGTCAGTCATATACCTTTTCTCAATCTGTTTCCTTGCTTTAAACTGAAAAAGATGCTCCCCCCCCCCCCATAAAGGCTCAAAGGGATCAAGTTTCAGAGCAGGGCTTGTATGTGGTCAGGACTTAGGGGAAAGGAGGTAACCTATGTTGTTGGTACCATCATAATAGTGTCATCTGTCTCCTGTTTGCTTTCACTCCTCCGTCTCCCACCTGAAACTTGCTTGCACACCTGGCTGGATGCAAGAGGGCTGCATGGAAGCTGTTTCCATATGATTCTAATAGTAATTCTTTACCTAGCTTCCCCCAAGAAAAGAAAGGCAGGTTCCAGCCCAGTTGAAGGCGACCAGCTCTGGGGTTGTTGAGAGCTTAGAGTCAGCCTTCAATGCCCTGCTGCCCCCGCCAGATCACCGGGCCCTGGCAGAATCAAAATAAATAGTCCATCTCTCAGTTCTCTTCCCTTATACGCTCCTCCAGCTTCCCTGCAGCCTCGCCTTCTTCCTGGAGTTTCCTTAGCTTCTTTCTTCCTCTGTCATCCTGCCCCCCCACCAACCCCCATTCTGCCACTCACACACTAAAACCATAACTCCCCCCACCCCCTTTCCCATTATCTCTAACCCGTATACTCTGGGAAGTTTAATTTGTTCTCGGTAGTAATCACCATTAACTAGAAATTGTCTTTCTCTGTGTAAACACGTCATTAGTGAAGCTGGTTTTCTGCAGGGTCCAGATTTCATTTTTATTAAAATGAAACACTTTCAGGCGCCTCACTGTGTCCAAGGAAAGAGAGTATAATTTTAACCCATTGGGTTGGCCACAGATAATTGGGCTGGCATTTGATTGGACGATTAGGGAAATATCTTCTTAGCATGCAGTATAATTTGCATTTTTCCCCACTTATGTGAAGCTAAGTCATGCTTTTGTACACAGGCAGTTTTAATGAGCATTATAAATCCTAATGAATATATTTTCATGTTCATTTTATTGGCTTGTTTTTATTACCAGAGGTCTGAAAACCAGGCCAGCAAAGGAAATAACAGGGGAGAGAAACTCCACTGCAGCATCTCGCCCCTCCCTGGCTCTCGCCCCTCCCTGGCTCCCGCCCCACCCGCCTTTTTGTTGTTGTTGTTGTTGTTGTTGCCTCTGCTGGGGACTGGAAGACTGACTGATATGGGAGGCTAGGCAGGAGGGGTTCATCTGGGTTCCTTTTAAACCAAATCACAAGTTGCTCTGAACCCCAGGAGATGTGGAAAAAACAGCCCTTATCCAGAGCTCCTCCTGGCACCGACTCTAGGCAGTACAGCCTCAGCTACAACAGCAGTGGTGCCCAGAGGCTGTGCAAGCAGTACACTCAAATGCTTCAGGGTCTGCAATGTGGCAGGCAGTGAAGCGTTCTTTCACACTGTCTGGCGCATAGGAGAAACTCATTGAATTGAATTCTGTTCCATCAGGAGTCACTGTATACAAAGTTTTCATGTTCAAAAATGGCACTAAGGCAGGTAAAAAAGGTAACTCTGCAAAGCCCAATTTTCTCCTGAAAGTCTTGCACATCACTATGAATATCAGAATAAGTTTTAGAGTTCTGCTTCTCTCTAAAAAGTTATCAATTCATTCAATAAAAAAATACTTTTGAGCACCAGAAGACATATAAGATGGTTCCAAAAAAGCTCTGCCAGCTCCAACATTTCTGTAAAAAGTTGTAATAAGTTACCATGAGGCAATGGTCTCCAATGGCCTTCAAAAGGTAGAATTCTTCCACGAGAGAGGGATGGGTTCAATTCCTGGTCAATGTACCTGCCTGTAAATGGAGGCTTACTTGTTACTATGAGGCTGAACAGATTTCCGAGGAGCTTACAGACTAAGATGGACTAGGAAGAAAAGCCTCATGACCGACTTCTGAAAATTAGCCAGTGAAAGCCTATGGGCCACAACCATTAGATCCACAGCCAGTCACGGGGTGGTGCAGCATTTTGCTCTATTGCTCATGGGGCCACCATGAGTTGGGTGCTGACTCCAGGGAAACCAACAGCAGCAACAAATGACCAAGAATGTAGCCTTTTTATTCCAAAATCAAACCACACACATCAGGAGCCCTGTCTTTCCCCAACAGGTCCATGAGTATTCTAGGCACGAGAGGACAGCCTGGCTCTCCTCCCCTAGTATGTTCAACTTCGGAGCATCCAAACTAGGAAGGCCTTTTGTCCATGCACCTGGCCCAGGGGACTTCTACTTCCATTTTTGTTTCCTTGCCTGCAGCTGAAGGAAGTCCTTCACCTCGTTTCCTCTCTTTCTTTACTCCAGAACACTAAGGAGCACTTGGCACTGGATCTTACCTGGAGCGGGGCAGGGGTTGGCTATCTGGGGTCTGCCACTCCTATTGTCCACCTCCAGACTACTCTTCCTTGCCACACAACCTTTCTCTTCTGACTACCCCAACCCAATTCTGATTCTGTCTACTCACTCTCTCCCATCCAATTTTTGCTTATTTAATCAGAAAGATGCTTGTTTGTTTGCTTTTTCTCATATAGGTTCGGTTTTTTAACAAAATAATTCAACTAAAAATTGATTCCGTTCCCGTCACCACTATCTCCTTAAACTGGGTCAAGGGTTGTGATTGTCCCAACCAGGAAAAGGATGAGTCACGAAGCCTCTTTTGCTATCTTCTTTACTACCACCACTGACAGACATGGACATAGCTGAACTTCCTGGGCTCTTTGGGCCACGTCTATGTGTCCCCATTTTACAAAAGATAGGGTTTTTGGCATTTAAAAAAATTTTTATTGTGAATTAGGTGAAGTTTTACAAAGCAGAGGAGAGTTTTATATTCAGCAATTTATTCACATCCTGATTCAACTCATCCATTACAATACCTCCAATGAACCATCACATCCCTCACTTTCTCCATCTCCTGTCTCCATTTCTCCATCTTCCCCAAACCTCTGCATACTGTCCTTAGCCAAAGGCTGCCCTGCTCATCACAAATATTTCATTATTCTAACACCGAGCTGAGTTTAGTTCCAGACCAGAAGGGTAAACACCATAGGATTGTGCAGCAGATTTGCCCAATGCAATCTGTCATTTGATTTTTTGACTGTGACTTTCCTGAGCATTGATTCGAGCAAAATGCAATCCTTGACAACTTCAATCTTTTCTCCACTGAATATGATTGATGTTACCTATCGGTCCAGTTGTGAGGATTTGGGTCCTCTTGACATTAAGTTGCTATCCATCTTGAAAGCTTCAGTCTTTGAGCTTCATCAGCAAACGCTTCAAGACCTCCTCAGTTCAGCAAACAAGGTAGTGTTATTTGCATATTGGAGGTTGTTAATAAGCCTTCTGTCAATCATGATTACTGTACTTTTCCTTTAGTCCAGCTTTTCAGATTATTTGCTCAGCATACAAATCGAAGAAGTGTGGCGAGAGAACATAGGCCGTGATACACACCTTTCCTGATGTTAATCTTGCAATGCTTCCTTGTTCTGTTTGTACAACTGCCTTTTACTCTACATACTGGTTCCACATGAGCACAAGAAAGCACCCTGGAATGCCTCTTCTCAATCCTATCCACACAGTCAGATGTCTTTTCATAGTTGATAAATCACAGATAAGTATTTTTCTGGTATTTTTTACGTTCGGCCGAGATCCATCTGCTATCAGTAATGATATCTCTCTTCTAAATCCTAGTTGGATTTCTAGCCACTTCTTTCTGCAGCTGTTGCATTATCTTCAGCCAAATATTGCTTGAATTTGATATTGATGATAGTGTCTGATAATTTCTGAATATGCTGGCTCACCTTTCTTTGCAATAGGCACAAATATGGATCTCTTCTAGTCGGTTGACCAGGTACCTAACTTACAAATTTCTTGGTATAGACTAATGGTATAGAAGCACTATAGTGCTCCATCAACTTGTTGAAACATTTCCGTTGATATTACATAAATCCCTAGAGCCTTGTTTCCTCAGTAATATTTTCAGGGCAGCTTGGACTTTTTCAACATTGTTGGTTCATGATCATATGCTATCTTTTAAAATGACTGGATGTTTATCAATTCTTTTTAGTATATCGATTCTGTATGTCTCTTTCAACATATTGTCATGATCATACGCTATCTTTCTTAAAGACCGGATGCTTATCAATTCTTTTCAGCACATTGACTCTGTGTGTCTCTTTCAACATATTTGATGCTTCCTTCATCCTTCAATATTTTGTCCATAGAATCCTTCAACATTTCAATTTGAGGTCTGATTTTTTTCTTCAGTTCTTTTAACTAAATTTCCTTTTTGGTTTTCTAACTCAAATCTTTGTACTTTTCAATACAATATTCTACTGTTTCTCTTTGAGCTGTCTCGTTTCCTCTCCCTCTACCTCCGTGACAGCAGTTTGTAAATCAGGGAGACAGTGGGCTGAGGCCTGAGTTTCACATGACCTTCTGCTATGGAACTTGCTCTCCCACATCCTAACACATGCACAACCGAAGCCAACGGTTTAAAAATCATTCAGTAGTGTTGAACTCTCCTATTCTAGTATTAGTTTCAATGAATGCAACTTACCTTTAGCCTTATGTTTAGAAAAATATTAAAGTCTTAAGGTCCCCAACAATTTGGAGTGTTGAATGAGTTAACCTCCCTAAAAAACACTTCTGACAGAAGTAATGCATTTCTTAAAAGAGAAGATTCCAAATCCAGCTGGGAGGACACCGATCTCCGTCCATGTCCACACGGTCTTACTCTTCAGGCAGTCCCGTGCTATTGGTCAGCTTTCACTAGGCCAGAGGCCAGCAGCAATGTGCACAGTGCACCAGAGTCCCCACCTCTTAGCTTGCTGCTGCTTTCTCTTCTTTACTGAATGGTTGCACTGAGCCAGGCTTTACCCGTGACAGGCCAGCAGCACTTATCGTGCTGGTCTTCAGGCTGCTACTTCTGAGTCAACATGTACTCTCTGGCTTCATCATGTGCAGAGGAGTCCATGGAGGAAAGCTAATTGCATAGGGGTCTTCTATTTTAGGTTGGTCAAGCAAATGAGCCGTGCACACCTGAACACTGTCAACCACTCTCTTGTTTAAAAGCTGCACATCTTTTTTTGTACAGGACGGCAGCCTCTGGGTTTCGGGGGCTTGTTGTGTCAATCTTGTAGAAAACTCTCCTCACATACAGTAACACTTCCAGATATGATTATGGTTTCGTCTCCATTTGCAAATGCTCTCTTCACATCCAGTTCACCTGAGGTGGGGTCGACTAGCTGGTGAAAGACAGGGATAGCAAACACCAAGCGTGGGCAGTCCCTGTCTGGACAGTTATCAAGGACGTAAACTTAAATACGCCATCTTGGTGAAGTCCATGCCGTATGATATTACTCCAATCCACATTCATGCGGAACAGTAGATGGCTGCACATAGACTCCTGGTAACTTCTGCTTCATGACCAAGGTAAATTCTGTGAGAAGAGAGGATCCCAGGTAGAAGGGCCTATAGGAAGCAGGTGTGCTATTTGTTGACTATACCGCTGGAGCTGGAGATGGAGGCTTAGTTATGGGCGAAGCATTTTGGGGACTAGAAGGCAGTTGTTTGTTTGGAGCGGTGTGTGGAGGAATGGTTTTCATGTCCCCTGTTACGGCTTCCCTTTCCCATCAGATCGTTTGTGTACAGAGCTTGTAGACATGCTCCAGAGAGGGTTCATAACGTGCACTCCGAGCAAAGAAGCGCTGTGGCCGGGGTCACCAACTTCCCGTCCTCAGAATTCCCTTTTCTGGACAATCTGGCTGTGCACCAACCTCACGTTGCCTTCAATGCGATGCTTTGGGCCACTGAGAGCTGCCATCACAAGCTGACAGCACCTCTGGACTTGCTATAAAGATCTTCACCTTCAACCTGAACTTACATATTAGCAATTGATGGTCTCTTTTATTTTTCTTCAATCATTTTATTGGGGCTCATACAACTCATCACAACCCATACATACATCAACTGTGTAAAACACATTTGTACATGTGTTGCCCTCATCATTCTCAAAACATTTGCTCTCCGCTTAAGCCCTTGGCATCAGCTCCTCATTTTCCCCCTCCCTCATGAACTCTTGAGTATTTATAAATTATTATTTTGTCATATCTTATACTGTCCAATGTTTCCCTTCACCCACTTTTCTGTTGTCCATCCCCCAGGGAGGAGGTTATATGTAGATCCCTGTAATCGGATCCCCCTTTCCACCCCACCCTCTCTCTACCCTCCCGGTATCACCACTCTCACCACTGGTCCTGAAGGGATCATCCATCTGATTCCCTGTTTCCATTTCCCATCTATACCAGTGTACATCCTCTGGAGTAGCCAAATTTGTAAGGTAGAATTGGGATCATGATAATGGGAGTGGGGGTTGGGGGAGGGAAGCATTTAGGAACTAGTTGTATGTTTCATCGTTGCTACACTGCACCCTGACTGACTTGTCTCCTCCCTGAGACCCATCCATAAGGGAATGTCCAGTTAGTTGCCTACAGCTAGGCTTTGGGTCCCCACTCTGCACTCCCCCTCATTCACAATGACTTGATTTTTTGTTCTTTGATGCCTGATACCTGATCGCTTCGACACCTCGTGATCACACAGGCTGGTGTGCTTCTTCCATGTGGGCTTTGTTGCCTCTAAGCTAGATGTCCACTTGGTTGCCTTCAAGCCTTTAAGATCCCAGACACTATATCTTTTGATAGCCAGGCACCATCAGCTTTCTTCACCACATTTCTTATGCACCCATTTGTCTTCAGCAATCATATCAGGGAGGTGAGCACACAATCATATGATTTTTTGTTCTTTGATGCCTGATAACTGATCCCTTTGGCACCTTATGATCACACAGGCTGGTGTGCTTCTTCCATGTGGGCTTTGTTGCTTCTGAGCTGTATCGCTGCTTGTTTACCTTCAAGTCTTTAAGACCCCAGATGCTATATCTTTTGATAGCCGGGCACCATCAGCTTTCCTCACCACATTTGCTTATGCACCTGCTTTGTCTTCAGCGATCGTGTTGGGAAGGTGAGCATCATGAAATTCCACTTTAATACAACAAAGTATTCTTGCATCAAGGGAGTACTTGAGTGGAGGTCCAATGTCCATCTGCTACCTTGATACTAAACCTGTAAATATATGCACATAGATCTATTTCCCCATCCTCATATATAAATATATTTACATATGTACATGGATGGTCTGTTTTACAGTCACTCCCCAGCCTTGCTTTAGCTGATGATATCGAGCTGCTTTATTATCTGTTCCCAGAGATAGATTTTATTTTATTCCTGTGTATTCCATCTGCTGAAGTCACAGTTTATGTTGTTGAGAAAAGGTACTTGTAATGAAGAAGTCATTGGTCTTGCAAAATTCTATCATGCTGTATCCAATTTTGTTTCAACTTTCAGTCTAATCACCAATAATCATTAATGTGACTTGATTACATGGTTGATCAATTTCTTTATCATTAGTTTTAGTGGTTGAATAATACTTTAATAGTAGTTGTATTAACTGGATCCCCTTGAATATGAATAGATCTTATCTTATTACAGACAGCATTGTACTTGAAGATAACCATAAACTGCTTTTTCTTGGGGATGAATTTGATACCATTTCTCTTGAATTTGGCATTTCAGGTTGGCACGCCGTGTGGCTGTCCCACTCAAGATGGCCAACGCCAGACCATTTCAGCTCACGATGCTTAGGCAATTGATCTTTATGCATTCCATTTCATTTTTGACCATTTCAAAAATCTTAAGATTCGTCATTTGTATGTCTTCTGTTCAGATTCTTCATGGATGTTTGGCAGCAAGCAGTCTCTTCTCACTTTGAGTCTTCTCACTCATGTCCCACGAGGGAATGAAGGTGCCATCAGCTTCACTGCTTCCGCATCATTAAAGTCAAATCTACTTGAGGGGGCAGCTCTTCCTCAGTCAAATTTTCAGTGCCTTCCAATCTGAGGGGCTCATCTTCTGACATTATGTCTGACACGGTCCCACTGCCATTCATAAAGTTGCCAGTGGCTAAGCCTTCAGAATTCTTCATAGCCTGTTGTTAGTCTGGAAGCAGCTCCACTGTAACCCGTTCACTCTGGGTGACTCTGTTGGAAGGTGAAATACTTGAGGCATCGCTTCTAGCATCCCAGGGACCTGCCGACCACCACAGCATGACACACTGACAGGCAAGTGGCAGTACAAAATCATGAAGACCTGTCTTTAAAAAGGAAAGTGTTAAACTTGTTTCTTCGTGTGTCTTCCATGTAGAACTAGGCACTATTGCCACTTCTCTGACCCTTCTCCAGTAATTCTGTGCTCTTTGATACACATGTCAGAATAACAATTTTGACATCAATTAAATAAGTTTCCTTTTAATGTTCTTTGCATTTGGGGAACTGAAAGATGTCGGAAGGGCTCAGATCAAGGTTGTAGGATGGATGGGGTAATGTTTCTTAACACAATTCTCATAGGACAACCCTGTGACCCTCAAAAAATGAGTAGGTGCATTATCATGAAGAAAAGATTCAATGGAACAACTGTCCTGGCCTTTTCGCACCAAGGCAGGTTTAAAGTTTCTTCAGACTTCATCTTCGTAAGTTCCCATGATCATCCCATGTCCTTTGAGAAAATCTACCAAGATTGCCCCCTGGGAAGCACAAACATAGTCCCCACTGCTTTCTGAGCTGACCTTTCTGCGTTGAATTGGACTGCCCAGTATATCTCCTTCAAAATTACCATTTAAATTGAACTTCCTAGTGAAAATCATCCTCTCATCACAGAGATATATTTAAACGCATTCTGTTTGGAATAATGCTATGCGTGTGTGAACTGGAACCCCCAGGAGCAAACCTTTTTGACTGACTCTTGTAGAATTTAGTGACAATTATTTGTGTTATGCACTAATTCTCAGCCTCCTTTTCTGAGCTGTTCCCCCACATTCACATAAATTCATGACCCCCTAAGGGTTCTATGTCATCTTACAGTTGATTCTAAATGCCTTTCATCCTCCAGGTGGAATGTGACCAAGTCTCCAAGTGACTTAGACCCTGGTTGCCACTGATCTTTCATCTTGGAAAGGGCTGGTGGGGAACAAAAGTGTGGCAGGATGTCAGGGAGGTTGCTGCTTCCTGGAATTACGTTTGTCGTTTCCAGAGAAGAAGAAATAGTTTCATAAATCTGGTTGTACTCTATCACAGTTTTCCCTATGACCCAGTTCACCAAGGGAGTGCCCAGGCTTTGCCTTATGAAATGGGTAGGGAATCTTCCTTTGGCACCTTTGTTAGAGAGGGCAGCACCCAACTCGGAGCGCATTGGTACTGAGTACTGCCTTATTTTACACCGCTTCCTGTGAGAGATCAGCTTTGATTTTATTCAACACCGCAAACTTCTAGTAGATAGGAACCTTTGCCTAGACTTATTCCACATGGCCTTCTCTGCCACCATGCACACGTGCTAGGCACAGGGTAGGATGCATCATAAGTGGCAGCTGATGTCTGAACTGACTGGGACAGAGGCGGCATGCTCCTCTCTGCCACTGCATCTTATCCTCAAGTCAAAGAGAGAGAACTCCATCACAGACCAGCTGGTTTTGCTTAGAGTGGAATGAGGCAGGCAAAATAGCAGAACATCAACTCCAGTTCTGTCCTTGTCAGATCTGTGAACACAATATAAATATCTCACCTGAAGTACAGCTTTTGATTGAAAAAAGTGGTGTGAAAGCAATCTGCTGGCCTATTGCAGAGCGAGGTTGTCAGCTATGGAGTAAAATGATGCTGCCACATTCCTGAGCTGTTTCCTCAGTCCGGGCCTCCTTCAGGAAGCCCTCAGAAAGAGAACAATTGCCCACTAGCTTACTGGGGAGAGAGTGCAGAGCACCCTTCTACTGGCCTGCAAGCGGCTGTGTTTGGGTGGCTCGAGGGAAGAGCATTAAAAAGGGTGCTAATTTGTTAGAATTGGTAAAATGAGGTTCTGGGGGAGGGAAGGAGGCCATCTGCTCTTAAGCCTCTGATTCTAGACACAGCCTTGGCAAGCGAGGAAGATGGAGAAGCTGCTGAAAAGCCCACTCTAGGGGGTGGGTCAAGGGTGGGACCAAAGGGAGGGTAAGGAAGACGTGTGCTTGAGGAGAGGGACAGCAGCTGCATTCTTGCTGCTGCACAAGGGCTGCGGAGGGGCCCTGGAGGGAAAGCTATCTCACCTCTTGGCTGAGCGGGTGTTTGCTTAGTGTCCTGCCCAGATGAGGGTAGGTTGGTGTATTTGTGTTAAGCCACTTGGGGAGCTTAAGGCATTATGGGATTGCAAGAGATGCCTCTCTGAAATCAATTCTAATACTCCCTCCACCTTCTCCCCTCCCCCTTTCCTCTTTTTTCTTTCTTTCTTTTTTTCTGAAGCAATGCTCACTCCCGGACAGTGCCTTGTTTGAGCGTGGGGAGTCCCTCTGTTCCATTCTCTGCTCAACTCTTTCTCTTCTCACCTCTACCTTTCTCTGCCTCTTTGGCTTCCTCTGCCTTCCCCGGTATCTAACCCTCACAAGCTTCCCCTCTTGTTGCCCTTTCTGGCCCTCATAGCAGCGTTCTTTTATCCCCTTAATTGAGTCTTTGCTGGCCCGTTCACTTGGCTGTGTCAGGGAGTGAATGTGGGCTAAATCTTTCTGTCTGCATGGAGCCCTTGAGTCTGTAGGGCGTGTTAAATTGCCGCAAGGAGGGCCAAGAGACTGTCCTGAGTTCTAGCTCCAGCACCTCTAGGATGTGATTGTGTGGCTGGGGGCCTCTTTCCCTCTGGACCTCAGTTTCCTAGCTAGCAACAAGACCGACTACCATTCAAAGGTCCATCATGCTTCCTAAGGGTGACCTCTTCTTTCTGGATTTTAGCTTTCTTCCCCAGTGCCCTCCTACCCCCATCCTGCCAAGGCAGACTCAGCCTTGCCACTCCTGACTGTGAAAGAGGAGTGGGGAGGGGTGGGGGTGCATATGAATTAGGAGTGGGAGCAAATGGAGGGGATCTGCTGCGGGGACTAGTTTAGGCAAACAGCAGGGATTGCTGGCTGCCATTCCAGCCCCCCACTTAGGCTGTAACAGCTGCAGTCCAGCTGCTGGCATCCCTGCTGGGGGAGCCTGCTAAACCTCTCTGGGGTCAGCACTGTGGTATGTCGGTTTCTATAGCAACCAGCCAACGGGCCACTTTCTCCGAACAATTCCCCTACTCAGCCAGGTTCTGGACTTAGCTCAGCCCAAGGGCATGTGGCTCAGAAGCAAAACGGGAGGGGGAGAGGCTGCCCCAGGGCCAGAAGGGGCCCCACAGAAGGCGGCTATCTCCAGAGTCTGGTCTCTGCATGGACAAAGGACAGGACGAGATGCACAGGTCCTCCTGGCCCTAGCTCGCCCTGGGTCCCGTTCCTTGCCCTTCCCTCCGCAGAGGCCCAGACCGCCCAGCTCGGCAGTACTGAAGGACGAAGGAGCGCTTCATCTGGCCAGAGCTGGGAGGTGAAAGTCCAAGGCCCGGGCCCCTGGACTTGATTCTGACGCATTGACACACAGGGCAGAGGAGAACCCCTCAAAGGGTCCCCAAGACAGCTCCTCTCTGTGGAAGCGCACTGCCGCATCCTTCTGTAGCGGAGTCTCTTGTGGGTTTGAATTGGAATGCTTCACTGCTGCACCACCAGGGGTCCTCAAAAGCAAAATCTGTATAGTGAAGAGGGATGGATGGTGACTGGTCTTCATTCCCATCTCTTCTGTCCGCCTCTTCCCAGACTATCTAATTGTCCGTGATCTCCATTCATCCACTGCACCCACAGTGCTCTCAGGGGACCGGGTTATAGGGAGTCCTCTACTCATGTTTACAGCATTGCCTTTCTCCCACTCAACCCCTTAACTCCGAACCCCTGAACCTCAGCGGGTCGGGCCATGCCTATATCGAGGATCCTCAACCCTCTTTCCTAACACGTTTTCATGTGCTGTCTTCAGAGGTAAAGAAACATGAAGAACTATAGGCGAACTTGACCCGTTTTCTGGATAAGAATCACATGCCCCCTCGCTACCACCATACCCACACAGGACAAGGCACCGGGTGAGGCCAGCAAGGAGAGTGGATTGGGAGGGGTGGGAAGGAAGGCTCACCAACTGTGCAGAGGACAGCAGGTCCCCACACCCCTCTGCCCTGAGGCGAGTTCTATGTCTGCTTGCCTAGAGCTGTGGGTGGACAGGGTACCTCACCCCAGGTCTCTTGGAATGCGGCCCCACCTACTGGGGACTTCTCACTGGTATGAACTTATTTCTAGGAAGGCATCAAACGCCAGTGGGGAAACTGAGACCAGAAATTAGGTGCCCGGACAGGCCTCATAACTGTGAGGGGAGGTCCCCAGGGAGCTCAGCCTCACTTTCCTGCGAAGTGACCTGAACAGTCCTCGCTAAGGTCTGAGCTTGCCATCCCAGCTGCCTCGCCTCTCCTGTTTCCATCTTCTCTATTCCATGGCTCCTCGCTTCCAAGGGCTCTGGGGTTTCTTTCCCATTTCCCAGCCCACTTAATACCCCAGCCCTTAAAAGGAAGGGACAGATGTCCTTTCTTCCATGTGCCATAGCTGCAGCCAGATACATTTGCTCTCTCTAGGTCATGGAAACAGGTGTGGGCTAATTCTCAGGCACATACACTGAGGCGATGTGGGAGAGTCGGGAAAGTGGCTGATTTCAGGAAGCTTCAAGGGTTTCCAACCTCATTTGGCTACCATCTGTGAGATGTTGTCCCCCGCAAAGGCCGTTTTTCCAAAGTGGGTTTTGCAGCCCAGAGGACTCTGGGGAAGCCGTTCCAAAGCCAAGCAAGAGAGCATGGTTGGCCCACTCTTGAAGACGTGCAAAGCTTGTAAACCACTTTCACCTCAGGCTATTGTTCGGCGCCCTTGAGTGCACACACAGTGGCCCTGCACCATCCTCACAGCTGTCCTGTTTGAGTCTCTGGCTTTGTAAAGACATCTGACCGTGACACCCTTAGTTCAGACTCCGTGCGGCAGTGCACCCTGGCAAACCCAGCCTCTACAAGGGCCTCCAGCGTTCTTATCTGTCCCATGTTCTTCAGTGACAATTCCCCGCACCACAGACGATGAGCCTCTCTTTGTGTTTTTCTCTTGGATGGAGGGATCCCCAACACTGGACTCTCTCTCCAGCACTTATGGGTCACTAGCACCTCAACTTCATTCCAGTCACTTCGATCCCAGTGACAGATGGTTACCCTGGTGCTGGGAGGAGACCTGTCCTAGACCTTCAGAGAGTAAAGGCCGGGATGCAGTGCATGGCTGTCACCTAGGTTCCTCAGTGGAGTGAAACCCTTAAAGCACCCCCTTCCACAGCCCTCAGAATTTTGCAGGTCTGTTGTGGCATTTCTGCCCCACCAGGCAGGGTATCTATCACTTCTAGATCAGGAGAGAAAAATCCTGCCTGCCAAGTGTCTGGTCTGAATGGAAATTTTAAAGAGGGAAATTTCCCCTTTTCCCAGCAGCTCTAACTCCAAGAGAAATAACACCTCACATTCTCAAGCCCTTAAACTTCTCAGAGGTCCAAGACCACGTCGTCTCATCTACACACCAGGAGCCAGCTATGGTATTGTGGAAAGCTGTGGACTCTGGAGTTAGCCTGGGCTCTATCCAGCTCTGTAACTGGCCTGGTCTCTGTCCTTAGGCGGATTACTTCACACACACACACACACACACACACACACACACACACACACACACACACACACACACACCCCTTTCCCCTGTACAGTGTATCTTCTCTCAGAAGGGATAGTGTCCTGTTCTTACAGGTGAGTCGTGAACATGGAAGGCGAGCTGTAATAAATGTGATAATGGTCGACGTGCAAAACTCCATACGTGGAAAAGAATTACATTCCCAAGAGCTAAGATTTCTCTTATTCTGTTTCTGTTGTTAGGTGCTGTTGAGTCGGCAAATAAGTGGTTTGTCCAAGGTCACAAGGAGCTGGTAAGTCCCCTGACCCCCAATCCTTTGCTGCTTAAAGTTACCTCATTTCTAGGAAGATGCTCCCAGGAGTTCTGGCTCACTGTCTTTTGAGAGCATTTAGCAACTGTGATTTCTTCCCCTCTTGGCCCTTTCACACCTCCCTGCCAGACAGGGGGAAGCTTGTCTGTGGAGGAAAGGGTTATTAGCACCTTTGAAAACAGCTTTGAAAAAACAGAAGAATTAAGTTTTGAACAGTGACCTTGAAAACAGTTCCTCCCTCTAAAGAAGAAACACAAACAAACCAGTTTCTGGCATGTGACTCTACCTAATGGTGACCCTCTGTTTGTCACAGTAGAGCTCTGCTTTACAGCGTTTGTAATGGCAGGAGCCTTATTGTGGAGGGAGTCCAGCAGACGTCTCTGCTTAGTCACCCGGGATGAGGTGGATGAGTTGAGGGTAACAGACTATTGGCTGGTTGGTCCTAGAAGAGCAGAGAGAAGGGTGTGGAGATAAAGGGCAATCATCCTCTGCTCATTAACTCGCAGTCTTTCAGTAGGTCCACTGCTTATATCCGTGTGTGCTACACAGGGACTCACTCCCCTGCGAGCTTTCTCCCGACTTTCCTCCTCCCCGCGTCTCATCCAGCGTGCATAGCAAAAGACTGTCTTGATGTGTTAGAGTCGCTGAGGCTCTTTTCTTAGTGCAGCAGAACCCTCCTACCTGATGGTCTGGGGATTTCGGAAAGGCCTCGCTGGGTCACTCACAGCCTAGGCCAGGTTTTAAGATTGCTTTACTTCTACAAGAATAGGAGGCATGGAGGGAAAACAAGACTGCCCGGATGTGCCGCCCACTGTGCTCAGATTTTTCCAAGAGCTTGCCTCGGCCAACTCTGTGCCGCCTTTGTGATTTCATATGAGAGAGGGGGGCTGTTTGCAGACCTTGGGAGAAAGGGTTTTGGGGTTTGTTTGTTTGCTTGTTTGTTTGTTTTTCATGCAAGTTGTTGGCCTTGCGGCTGCTCTAACAGTTTCTGTTGCTGTCAGCAGCCACAGTGTGGGCCCCATCAGCATCGTCATACGGCCCCATCGCCTTCCTCTCTGCTACCTCTGTGCCTTTTATCTTCATCTGAACATTTCACCACGAGGCAAGCTGGGAGAGCGTTGGTTGGGTGAAATTTGGATGACTGGTCTACCAAAATGTATCTTCATGGTCCACATTGGAGGACAGAAAGGCCGGGGAGAATGTGAATGGCCCCAGGGCCTGGCAGGAGAGGTCCCTCTTCGGATATTTGTTTGCGCTCCTGCAGGCACGGGCTCTATCTGGCTGGGGTCTCTCTTCCTTGCTGTTTCAGGAGCAAGCTGTTTGAATGATGTTAGGAAATAGAAGGAGGTGGTGCTCAGAGAGATTCTGCCCTCCAGACATTACCCTGGGATGATGTCTAACCCTCTGCATCTCATTAAAAGGTCTGGTCCAACTCCAGCAAGTATCTGGTAGTAAAAACAACAAATAACCTCACACACTTCTCTCAGTGCCAGATTGATATCTCCGATCCCCACCACAGACATGATTTCCCACTCAGCTTTCTGACTGAGTGTGTGTGTGTGTGTGTGTGTGCGCGCGCATGTGCGCTCGGCTGATTTACAGGCATGTTGTGCATCAGTAGACGCATAAGGAGTGGGGGTTGGGGGGAGAGAATTGTCTTTGAGCAGAGGCCTGATTAGAGCAAGGAGCTAATCAGCACTATTTATGAAGGTGTTTTGTGCAGAAATTTGTACTAAGTGATTGTGTGCATGTGGAGGGAGTGTGGGATGGAGAGAGAGGAAAAGAGAGAGAAAAGACAATCAAAGACTTTGGCCTAGCATTTGATAATTCAAAGCCCAGAAGATTAGAGAGATATTGGACTTTGAGGCAACTTTTCCAGCTATTCTCCTTGAGGATCTCTGGCCTAAGGGTGATGGGGATCCTGAGAGAAAACAGGAGTAAAGACACAGAGACCCAGTTAAAGAGAGCACACTCCCTTAGCCCCATATTGCTCTCACCCCTCTGAAAATGTGAGTCAGGCATGCTGACTGGGCACTCAGCAACCAGGTAGCAAGGTGACAAGGCATCCCTCAGTCATTTTTTCCCATTTCCTTCCAGGCCTGAGATTTTAGAAGCTGTGTGCTGAAGAAGCTGATTCAAAACAATAGAACGAAATTTGGTTTTGTAATAAGGAGACACTGGGCTTTATTAGGGTCCCTGGATGGTACAAAGTGTTAACACACTCCGTGGCTAGCTAAAAGGTTGGAGGTTGGAATCCACCCAGAAACTCTGTGGAAGAAAGCTCCCCCCAGAAACCTGCCACTGAAAGTCCTGTGGAGCCCCATTCTATTCTGACCCATAGGAGGTTGCCAGGGTAGATTCAAAAGCACTTGGTGGATCGCAAGACCTCTCCCAACCTGTGTTTTGTTCTGTGTGTACATGCATGGTGTTTGCTAACAGCAACAGGGCTTTGGGAGTCAACCGGGGTATGGAAGTGTTTCAAATGGAACTATAGATGTCTATTTTGTTATTATTGCTGACTCAGCTTAATGCTGAGTGGGTACGGACAAGGGCTAGAGAATGGAGCTGGATTTGCTGTGGAAGTAACATCCCTGATATGACTCCCTCAGCGGTGGCCTTCAGAAAACAATTGCTTCTTTGCAGCCAAGGTAATTCTATCTTACAGTGACAGTATTTGAAGTGTGAAAAGCTGATTTACTAGGTCCTGGACTAGAAGCTTCTGAAGGGAAAGGAGATCCCGGGCCTGTATAATAGAGAAATTCTGTTGTTTTGAGGAGAAATTGTGCCATTTCTCTGTTCCTTATACCTACAAATCTGAAATTGAGCAAATATTTTAAACTCACATTTTTTTAATATCATCTCTGAAAATCCTGTGGCCCTCATTGGGTGGACTGAGGAGGATAGGAAGTAGTTCTGGTCTCATTGGTACCAGAAGCGCCAGACAGCGACTTCTTGGAGGGGAATTAGGGGAGATCCATGAAGCGGGGAGAGCAAGGGGATGCTGTTCTAATGTCGTTTTTAAGCAGCCTCTGCTAAAGATGGTCCCTGGAACAATGGCTGCTAAGTGCCTCTTGGGAAAATAAGGATGAAAGAGATGGAATGCTTGCCAGTTTTTTTATCTGAAAAAATAAAGCAAGTGTGAATTGGAATTAATGCAGGGATTGAATATTTAAACTTTTTATATTCACTTTCATTTTTAACTTATTCCTCCTTCAAAAACCTCGAGAATGCTTGTCAGATTTGTTCTCAAGATGTCCCTCTGTGCCTACCTCCCTGGTGCCCTAGCCCCAATCTGAGAGTGCAGGTCTCCATCATCCTGATGGAAATTTTCCTTTTATTTCTCCTAACGGAACCATCTGATCTCTCTCTTTATATTTATACTTTCTCTATATGGCGGTGTAAATAATTAATGCCGTTATAAACACATCCGATGCAAAATATTTATTAGGAAAAATAACTCTTTAATTTGGCATGCCATTTAATTCCATTTTGTAATCACTGCGCATGGGCTACAGTTAGCGCTAGGGCTGGGTAACCCAGCTTGACTGGTAAACCCGTGCAGAGGTGGGATGAAGCCGTTTAGGTATAAGCACTCTTAGGTCCTTGACCATTTATTATTTCAGCAAAAGTTGTTGGGAGAGGCAGATGTGCCTTCTCAGGTATGGGCCTCACCGTAAGTGTGGAAATGAAATAGGGAAGAAATGTCCTCTTCAGTAAAATGATCTGGGCCTTTTGTACATTTGGCAGTATGTATCCAAAAGGATACCAGCTCAGAAAATATCGGTCATATTTTCTTGGGTGGGTCAGTTATATGTAAAATATTGGTCATATTTTCTTGGGAGGGGAGTAGAAGCAAATAGTGATAGTTTTCTAGAGGTTGGGCTTCATGCATGCCTTTTGTGACCATTAGGTTTTGTATGAACTTGACTCATGGTTTTCAGTCGTTTGGCAGTAATTCTCCATGATGTGATCTAACACAAGGTAACCAACCCCATGATTGGATCAACATATAGCAACTCTGTGAGTAGCCAGCAATTATGGTGGAGTGTTCCCCGCTTAATTAAAGTCACAGCCGGATTCTACTGGAAGGAAGACTCCTTGGGATTGAGCCTGCTCCCGTCTAAGCAGAACCTGCTGGAAAACGTGTCACTTCTGCTGGGTCTATCCTCTGCATCTGCTTTGTTGACCCTCCTGCTGTATTGTCTACTGATCCCAGGAGCCATCCGTGGATTTTTGATCTTGGATTCGTATGCTCTTTCTGCTTTATCTTCCTACTACCTGGATCATCAGCCCCCACAGCTCCAAGCGTCAGGAGAAGCCTCCAGTTAACATTGGACCCCCAGATATGAACCCGATTGGATTTACTCACTTCTCCAACTCTGTGAGCCATTTCTTGATATAAAACCCCTTCAATATACATGTACATATAAGCATCACTGGTTTTGCTTCTGTCAAGAACATAGTCTGACAGATATAAATTTAACAAATACTCACTGAGTGCTGGACACTGGTTTTGTCACTGGAAATCCAATTGTTAATCCAACAGAGGATGGAGGCGGGAATCTCCATGATCCTTCAATAGTCCATTGTTCTGCTTTTCCATTTCTCCACTTCGCAGTCCTTCCGTCTTAAGGACTCTGCCTATTAACTACAGTAGCTGCAGCTCCAGGTTTTAAGGAGTCATAACTAGTATTTGGATAGCTCTGTGTTCTTGGATGCATTGATTCGCTATATGTGCCTGGCTGCTAACGGAAAGGTTGGTGGTTTGAGTCCACCCTAAGGAGCTTTGGAAGAAGGCTGCGCTATCTACTTTCTAAGCCCAAGTTCCAGTTTATATAGTATATCCTATCTGCCACGACCCTCATCTCCTTTTCACTGGACTTCCTCCATGCTGATGTGGTCTGTAGACAGTTCTCTGAACCCCCTTATCTTACTTTTTTAAAGATCATTTTATTGGAGGCACTTAGAGCTCTTATAACAATCCACTCTACTCTTCTCCCTGAATTGGAACTTTTCCCATCATTTGCACTGGATTGTTTCCCAGTCTCTTGACTCTCTCCCAAGTCAGAGATTATAGATGGTTCAGATCTCAGCCCCACTCCATTATTTATTCATTAACTTAGCTACTTAAGAAAATCATTGCATACATTAAGCCATTTATTTCAGTCTGGAAAAGTTTCACATGATGGAGATTCTATTGGTCTTCTGGTTCCTTGTTTTTTGGTAGAGGGCCTTGCTGTGACTGCAGAGGTGGTGTGGTAGCGCCAGGAACCACCAGCAACTGTTTTCATGCTGTCACCAGGTGCCAGGTCCCCGCAGCTCTTCTCCTTATTTTTGCTTTGCTGCCGAAGGAGCATGTGTACTTAGCATGTTGGTTGATTTCAATTCTCTTCACCATTTTTCCTGAGAGATTCCATAATGGGACCCATATTTACTAATGATTCTGACATTTGTGGTACATTTAGCCATTTCCCTGCAAACTAGTTTCAAGGTCAGAGAGCTCATTCATTTAACATTTAGTGTGCGCTGTTGGTGCTGTGGTTGCAGGTTGGGCTGCGGTCCAGATGGTTGGCAGTTCGAAACTACCAGCAGCTTTCTATTCCCATGAACAGTTACAGTCTCCCAACTGCACAGGAGGTGGCTGTGAGTCAGCACTGACTTGGTAGCAGTGAGTTTGGCTTGGTGCAAATACTCTGTAAGAGCACAGAGGCTCTGCTTTTGGGTCCAGGTGATCCTTCTGTGCCTGTCTGTCCTGAAAATGGCAGACGTAGGGGAAGGATAGCAGCAGTCTGATGATGTTTTAGAGGGGGAAATTCCACAAAGCCCATAAAGAAGCATAACCTTTCCATAACTCCACCGAGATCATGATGCCCAGAAGTAGGCTGAAGCCTTTGAGAAAGTCCCATGGACTGATGGCAAAGCTGCTGCTGTGCACAGGCATGCACAGTTGGTTTCTTTGGCTCTGTGAATGAACTCTGCTCTTGATTCCCAATGTCCAGTGCCTAGGTTGGCAAGACTATGGACTGGCGAGTGCTACACTGGCAAACCTAGACAGCGCCGCAAGCCTAGAGACACGCAGCACATTTTATGAAATCTGACAACTAGCTAATAGCACATGCACTCCTAGAATATGTAGAACACATCCCATAGAAGCTTGGAGGAAAAGTGCTGGCACTGGCAGGAGTTATGGGCTTCAAAGTACAGCAGTACCCTGTTTCCCCGAAAATAAGACAGTGACTTATATTAATTTTTGCTCCCAAAGATGCGCAAGGTCTTATTTTCAGGGGATGTCTTATTTTTCCAGGAAGAAGAATACGGTACACATTTATTGTCAAACAACAAAAAAAAGGAAATTTATTACCTGTATGCACTACGGTAGTAGTTGTCATCACAAACCAGCATAACCAGACAAACTGTGAATTCTACAGTATCAAGAATTTCGCGTTACTACCATTATTTTCATGTATAACAATCTATGGTACATTTGCTCATTTATTCAATGATAGTCATGTCACCATCTTCTGGAACTTCCTCATAACAATCCAAACCCTTATTTTTAGGGAGGTCTTATTTTCGGGGGGATGCCTTATATTTCGGCGAGAGGCAAAACTGTAAGTAGGTCTTATTTTCGGGGGATGTCTTACTTTCAGAGAAACGGGGTAAGTGTAAGGAAATCTCACCAGGTGTTTTTCCTTAGGTCTGTCTCCATACTCCCCCAGCAGTTTTATTGGCATATAATTAATATATCATACAATTTAGTAGTTCAATCACATCATGAAGAATTGTACAATCATCACCACATCTTTTTAGAACTTAAAAAAAATCGTATTTATACGCATTGTTATTAGGTCTTTAGTTCCCCTGACCCTCCTTTGCCATACCCTCAAGGAACCATTAATCCAGTTACTGTCAGTATGGATTTACCTATCCAGAATTTCATAACAGAAAAACATTACAAAAACCCCAAAACTAATAAGAATAACAAAGTAAAACATATAAACCTAAATCAAAAAGAAAGCATAAAATAGTAAAAACTAGAGCAAATTCTGTTTTCAGAGTTTAGGATTTTTTAATTTGTCCCAAAGTCACTGAAGCAAAATAAGCCCCACAATGCAAAAACGAGCAAACAAAAACCCTATCTGTAGGAAAAACACCCACAGGATGAAATGTGGCCTCCGTGGGGCCTAAAACAAAATTTTAGGGACCAAATGACAGGGTGCCACATTTTAACCTAACTGCACCTGCGACAATCCACTTCCCAATGCTTTCTGCAAGACCACTCACATTCCTGGTCCTTGATCAGAGGGGACCCAGGGCCTCACTCCATGTGTATTTCCTTGACTTTTTGTTTTTAACTGAAACAGCTTGAAAATTTATCAAGAGGGAGATCAAATGATGTTACTTGTGGACATAACTACTTCTGCCACAATCCACTTTCCAGGGCTGCTAGTCCCACCCTGCAATCACGATCAGAGGGGATTCACTAGAGGCTTAACGCAGGCATGAATGCTGCTAAGGGATTTTGGGCCTCTGCTGCCATCCATTGCCTTCTGCAAACTGGATGGTCAGTCACAATTTAAGCTCTGAAGCCATTTCCTCCTTTTGGATTATATTGTTTACAATCCTTGGATCACACAGGCTGGTGTACTTCTTCCATGTAGCTTTTGTTGCCACCTCACTTGGATGGCTGTTTGTTTGAAAACAATCCTTTACAGCCCCAAATGCTATGCCTTCTGGTAGCCAGGCACCATCTGGGGTCTTCACCACCCTTTGCTGGAGCACCCACATCTTCAGCGATCTCTTCATGAGGGTGAGCAGCAAGCAGGACCAGGTAACCAGCAATAATTGTTTTTAGATTGGGGCTAGGATTAAGTGCAAGCCCCAAATCCATTCCTGCATCTCTGGTTTATATATGTCTCTGTTCACCTTAAGAGACGTCATTGTCATTTTATGTTAGGCAACATTCTCAATCATCCTGCTGGTGTAAGTCTATCTTGATGCAACCAACTGATCCTGGGTTCTTGGTGATTGATCAATAGCTGACTCTGAATGAATAACGAAAACTGATCTTTATAAAGCCCCTGGCATTTGCTATACTCAGGCATACATATTATATCATTTAATGCTCATATCGGTCCTAAGAGGGGTTCTGTTGGCCCACAATTTGTAAAATTGAGATGAATGCATTCCTCTGTGAATAAATGGGACAAAAATTCCTGATTTTATATTCTCTGTGTGTGTGTGTGGGGGGGGGACGTGTTAAAAATACAAGTCAGCAAACATTTGCTACTTCAATATTATTTATATGTATGAGTATAATTTAGTGTATGACCTGTTATTTTGACTGCTCACTTCTTTCCATGTCCTTCTTCCCATCTCCCTTTGTCTCTGGTCTACCATGGACCTGACATGAGACAGAAAGAAAAGCCCTTCAGGTTTTGCTCTTGTCAAGTAAATTGGACACAAGGACAGGTATCCGGCTTCTCCCAGAAGGAGCAGTGTCATGGTTATCTAGTGCTGCTACAACAGAAAGACTATAAGGATATGACTTTAACAAACAGAAATTTATTTTCTTCCAGTTTAGGAGCCTACCAGTGAGAATTCAGAGTGCTGGCCCTGGGGAAGGCTTTCTCTCCTTATCTGCTCTGGAGGAAGGCCCTTGTCTTCTCAGTTTTTGTTTCCTGGTTCCTGGAAATCTCCATGTGTCCTGGTAGTTCTCTCTGCCTGCTTATCAATTGCTTTTTGTATCTCAAAAGAGATGGACTCAAGATACACCCTACATTAATCCTGTTTCATTAACATAACAAAGAAAACCTGTTCCCAACTGGGATGATAACCACAGGCAGAGTGGTTAGGATTTACAGCACATATTTTGGGGGGACATAATTCAAGCTATAACAAGCAGCATTCTCCTCTCTGGTGCTTACTCCAATGCCTTTAGCCTTGAGTCCTAGTGTATATGGGAGAGAAGCAGCAGTGAATCAGTGCTTTCCTGAGGCTGGTTTCTGAGGTGAGGAAATCGACAGCTCAGTTCTGCCTGGCGCCTTCATCCTTGTTTCTGAAGGAGAGAAAACAACAACTCTCAGTTCACCGACATCAAGTCGATGTCTGCTCATAGTTACTCGGGCGGACAGGGTGGAAGTGGCCCCTCTGAGGCTGTCACAGGAATAGAAGGCCCATCTTTCTCCTAAGGAGAGAGACGGACCTCTCAATGCCTCTTCTCTGGTCTAGCTACAGTGCAGAGGAGTGTCTTCCAAGGGGAAGCAGGGCCTAAGCCAGCCAGCCTCCTGCATCAGTCTCAGATTGGAGAAAACTTGCAGCCTTACTGCCTACAAGAGAACTAAACTCCCCAGAAACAAGCCCAGGGTGAGGGGCCTGCATGTCGGGCCAGAGTTCAGAGCTGTGATGGTCAGAAAGGCATGTGCTAAGAGAAATGACTTTCTCTGGCGAGGCTCAGAGGTCATGGATGCGTATTTACCTTTGCAACCCACTTGATTTTTCACCGCTTGAAATTCTCCTAAAATCCCAGAGGAGTAGCTGAAAATATCCCAGGTAATATAAAAATGAATAAAGGTTCAGCAAACAGAAGCCGCTTCTGATCAAATAGCTGTAAAGGCAGGAGGCCCAGAAAAAAAGGAAAACGTAAAAGGAGAGTGGGCACAGAGGAGAAAGAGGAGGAGGATGGGAGAGAGGAGACATCAAGGTCAGCCTGTAGTTCTCTGGCTTCGGAGTTGCTTCGTCTCCTGCAGTCTCCATAGAAGGGGGTGAGGGGAGGCAATGCTGCATCAGAAATGGTTTATGGCTTTGGACTGGACAGAGAAACATTTGTTGGGAGATGTACGCTGGTCTGGTGTCCTGTGCAACCTTTCCTATAGCAGAGGGGAATTAGAAAGGTTAGGTGTGGGCGATGCACCTTTCTTTGGATTAGGAGGCTTGAGTTTCAGACCATATTGTGACCTGGGACAAGTTCTCAGTTTTGTGAGTTACAGTTTCCTTAGGCGTAAAATGAGAAAGTTGGACTAGCTGGTCTCCCGGGGCTCCTTTCACCTCTAACAATCTATAATCTTGCCTTTTCATAATCAACACAGACTTTGAAACATCTTTTGACGTGTCAACTTGTCAAGTCGCGCGATTCAAGAGTCTGTGGGTATGGCTAACACTCTGGGGGCGCCCCTCCTCTAAAACATACACACCTGTACATGGACAGCCGTGCAAAGAGGAATCGGCAGGATAAAACCATCCCGACAAAGACCGGAAGTGGAGTGGGAGGGCCAGGTGAAAAGTTTCTTCCTTGTAACATATGACGCTAGCCTCCTGCTGGTGCTGAGGTCACAGGGTAGAAACTGGGGTATCTCATTTCTATTACCTTTCTTGTCTGTTGAGTTCTTAATTTGTGTCTGAAAGGAGTGAGGCTGCTAAAGGACTCTGCGGCAGAAGGCATCCAGGGGCTTAGGGGAGTTAGGTTAGCGTGGATTCATCAGAGGAGCCCTATGGACCGCACCTGGAGTGCGCTGAGAACTCACCTTTTACCACACCAAGCGGGGACACATTTGTGAAGGGAGCACCAACAAAGGTGACTGTGATCGGTATTTTCATATAAGTCAGATTTGACAGTGGGAAAAATGCGCTACTTAACTTCAGGCAGCTGACCAGAATGGGGGGCTAACTGGGTCTCCCTGGTGGTAGGGACCAAGTGGCAGCACTCAACAAAGACACGGTGGCCCTGGTGGCACTGTGAGTTAGGCACTTGTCAGCAGTACAAATCCACCAGCTGCTCCAAGGGAGTAAAGTGGGACTTTCGGTGCCCATAAAGCTTACAGCTGCTGAACCTAAGAGAGCAGTCCTACTCTGCCCTAGAGGGTTGCTTGCTTGGTGCCAGAATCAACTTGATGGCAGTGGGTTGTGGTATGGGGTTAGTCTGTGTCTAGAACTGTACGAAACACATTGATTTTGAGAACGCATCCATTTTTTAATAATCCTTTGATTATTAAATTCAATGGCTAATATCCTAGCTCCCAGAGAAGGCCATATTGTCTCACTAGATCGTAGCAAGAAGACATGACATTTGGAGCTTGGCTGCCTCTGGGGTATTGGGCTTGCTCCCTGGACCTTGGTCACCTGACATAAGAGAGCAGTCCATGAAACAAGGGCCTTTGCATCAGTTGGAATTTTTAAAATTCTATTTGTCATGAAAGATTTTTTATAACTTTTTATTGCAAATTAGTGCTGGTTTATAGGAGCAGGTCATCAGTTTTACATTCAGCGATTCATGCACCATTTTGTTTCATTTTATTCATGGCAATCCCTCTCACGCATACCACTTCTTCCTTGTTTGTTTGTCTTGTTCTTAATTCCTCCACCTTTCCTACCTGTCCGAATGTTATCCTTGAGTAAATACTGTCCTTTGGATCTCAAACAGTTCAATGGTAAATTATCTTAAGGTGTGCATCCCTCACTAACATTATTGTTCCCTTCCTATTACTGCTGTCAGGTGCCATCAAGCCGTGTCCAACTCCTAGCTACCCTGAGTACGACAGAATGAGCCACTGCCCGGGCCTGCGCCATGCTCACAGAGCTTCTGTGCCTGAGCCATTGTTGCAGCCACTGTGGCTTCCCATCTCTCTCTCTTTTTTTGAAACATTTTATTAGGGACTCATACAACTCTTACCACAGTCCATACATATACATACATCAATTGTATAAAGCACATCCGTACATTCTTTGCCCTAATCACTCTCAAAGCATTTGCTCTCCACTTATGCCCTCTGCATCAGGTCCTCTTTTTTTTCCCCTCCCTCCCCGCTCCCCCCTCCTTCATGAACCCTTGATAATCCACAGATTATTTTGTCATATCTTTCCCTATCCGGAGTCTCCCTTCCCCACCTTCTCTGCCGTCCGTCTCCCAGGGAGGAGGTTACATGTGGATCCTTGTAATCAGTTCCCCCTTTCCAACCCACTCACCCATTGAAGGTTTTCCCCGTTTTCACTGCCCTCCACTTACCAAGCATGATGTCGCTCTCCGGGGACTGGTCTCTCCTGATGACGCGTCCTGGGGACTGGAGCTGAAGGATTGCCATCGTTGCTTCGGAGCATTCTGGCTATACGTCTTCCAAGACAGATGTGTTTGTTCTTTTGGCTGTCCATGATGCTTTCAATATTCTTCGCCAGCACCGTAGTTCAAATGCACCAGTTTTTCCTTAGTCTTCATCTTCAATGTCCAGATTTCTCCAGCTCACTGCCATTGAGTCAATTCTGGCAGAGTCGAACTGCCTCTGTGGGTTTCCAAGACTATGACTGTTTATGTGAATAGAAAGCCCCATCTTTCTCCTGAGGCAATTGTAGATACCATGTCTTGGGTCAGGCACACCTTAGTCCTCAAAGTGATAGGATTGCTTTTCAATTGCAGCAGATTTGCCTCATACAATGTGCCATTTGCCATCTTGACTGCTGCTTCCATTAGCATTGACTATGAATCCAACAAGATGAAATCCTCGACAACGCCAGTCTTCTCTCCATTGTCATCATGTCGCCTGTTGGTACAGTTGGAAGGATTTTCACGATCATCACAAGTGCTTCAAGTTCTCACTCTCAGCGAGCAAAGCTTATGCTGTAAACATAACACGGGTTGTTAATAAGCCTTCCTCCAATTCTGATGGCATGTTTTTCTTCACATAAACCGGCTTCTCTGATGGTTTGCTCAGCATATCGCTTGAATAAGTGGTGAGAGGATACAATGTAATGCACACCTTTTCTGATTTTAAGCCATGCAATATCCCTTGTTCCGTTAGCCCAAGTGCCTTCTGCATGAGCACAATGAAATGTTCCAGAATCCCAGTCTTATCTATCGTTCGTTATGATCCACACAGTTGAATGCCTTTGCACGGTCAATGACACACACATAAACATCTTTCTGGTATTCTCTGTTTTCAGTCAAGATCCATCTGACGTCAGCAATGATATCCCTTGTTCCTCATTCTCTTCTAGTCTGACTTGAACCTCTGGCAGCTCCCTGTCAATGTACTGCGGCAACCATTGTTAGATAATCTTCTGCAATATTTTACCTGAATATCAAATCAATGAAATTGTTCAATAATTTGCACATTCTGTGGAGTCACCTTTCTTTGGAAGGGGAGCAAATATATTTACTTGTAGCTGTCTTTTAGAAGCATGTCAGTTGGCATTCCATCAATTCCTGGAACCTTGTTTTTGTCTAATGCTTTTGGTGCCATTTGGACTTCTGCTTTCAGTACCATTGGTTCTTCCTCATATTGATACTTTTAAAAAATGGTTGAATGTTGACTGGTTCTTTGTGACACACGGCCTCTATGTATTCTTTCCATCTTCTTCTGGCCCTTCCTGGCCTGTTCAATATTTTGCCCATAGAATCTTTCAATATTGTAACTCAAACTTGAATTTTTTGGAGTTCTTTTAGTTTAAGACATTCTGCATTTGTTCTTCCTTTTTGGTTTTATAGTTTGAGACCCTTATAAACCTGTCTATTGTTTAGCTAAATACTGAGCTATGGGACTTAGTTCCATTTCAGACCTGAAGGATGTCTACGTGTCTGAGTGAGATTTTTTTAAAAAAATACCTTGTGTTAAAATTGAAGAATAATCTGTGGAACAACATGGAACCAAGAACATGTGTCTTAAGCTGGGTTCTCCAGAGAAGCAAAGCTAGTGAAGCTTATACCTGTGTCTATCAAGAGAGAGGTGTTCTAGGAGCCCTGGTGGTGTAATGGATTCTGCGTTGGTCTGTTCGCTCCCATAAAGATTTATAGCCTTGGAAACTTTCAGCCTGCCCTATAGGGTTGCTAGGAGTCTAAAGCAACTCAGTAGCAGTTCATGAGAAAGAGGTTTATATCAAGAACATGCTCACAGAGTTGTAGAGGCTGGCACATTCCAAGTGCTTGGATCAGATATCAAGCTGGACAGAGGCTTCTCTTGACTTACATAGGTTTAGGGATTGATGAAATCAAAATTGGCAGGTCAAATGACAGACTTCTGAAAAGATATGCAAACGAACACATTTGTTTGTAAAGTTGGCAGGTAAGCTAGCAGGCTGCTGATGACTCTCAGGACCAGCAGATGATATGGCAGGTTCAAGTCCAAAGAACCAGAGGTCAATGAGCCTGATGAAGGATCCAGACCTCACAAAATGCAAGCAAGCCACTTATATTGGAAGCTGGCCATACCTTCAAGAACTCATTATAGGGGATAGAGAACTGGGTCTTAATTACCAAATCACTGAGAATCCTGGGCCAGCCAAGTTGACACACAACCGTAACTATCACAACAGGGAAGGGCAATTGAAAAGGTCTGGGCTGGAATTCTATAAGGAATAGCCTTGGACTTTTTCACCAACATTATAGGATATTGGAAGGCTGATTGACCCCATGTCAAGGAAATGAATGGAAACTATTGCGTTGGGTGGAAGACTAGATCAGGGAAGGTAAACTAATGCCAAATTCTAAGATGCTGCGTGTCTATGCAAATGTATTAGGCACTGAATAGTCGCCAGGCCTGTGCAGGTCCTTTCCTGGGGACAGAGATAAATAAGACAATAGAACCTGCCCTTAAGGAGCTCACAGCATCATTCCTGTATCCTTGCCATCTGTGAAGGACCTCGGAGTTCTCGGTAAACCCACGTTAGGCGCAATCTGCATCCTTTTGCTAGGCAGGCAAGACATATTAATTAAGAACTGAACAAGACAGTGCCTCTGTCATCTTGTAGGTAGAGAGAAGGCCAGTAAACACAGACATAAGTAGGCATATAAGAAAGTATTAGTTCCTTATAATACAATAAAGAAGATAAAGCAGAGTGTTATGGGAGAGAGTATCTGGCTGTTGACTACTGTGTAGAGTCCAGGAGACCCAAAAGGAGGCTCTGTTGACTTGGTCTAGGTCAAGGTTGCCCAGAGTGGCCAGAGAGCTGCAATGATTGGAAACTCCAGGACTGTCAAGTCAATTCCTACTCTTAGTGATTCTGCAGGACAGGGTAGAACTGTCCATCTGAGTTTCCAAATTTGCAGCTCTTTATGGGAGTAGAAAGCCACATCTTTCTCTTGGAATGTTCCAAGGGGCTGAAAATCTGATACCTACATTTTATCCTTGATTCTGGGCAATAGCCCTAAGTTTTTTAATTGCCATGGGGGCTGCTGAGTAATTTTTTCTCTTTTTTACCTGGAAAGGGGGCAGTAAGTCAGCTAAGTTCGGGGACCTATTGTCCAGGTCGTGGCAGTGTGGTTGGGAGACAGTGGCTGCAGCCAGGTTCTGCTCCTTTCATTTGGGGGATAGTGAGAACATAGTTTGAATTTTTTAATAGATTTTCTGGGAAGCTGTGTTAGGCTGGGTTGACTAGAGAAATAAATCCAACTATATTCATAGATGTGTAAGAAGAAGCTTTTAACCAAAGGCCCATTATGTAACAGGAAATATCCCAGTCCAGTCCACCTCAAGTCCAAAAGTCTGGTCCTAGTTCGTAAATCCCTCTTCAGACTCACGCAGCCACATGCAATGATGCAGAATGCACCATGATCACAGGCCAGTAGGTGCCAAGTCCTGTGGATCCAGTGCTGGTGGACGCACTTCCAAGACTCTGGCAGGTCCCAGTGAGGCTCTCCAGCAGGAAGGTGAAGGCAGAGAGGGGCGAGGTTCCCAGGATCCCCCTTATGAGAAGGTCATGCCCACAAGGAGGCACCATTAGACTGTGTGACCTGATTGGCATGCTAGAATCCGCCCCCCCCCCCCTACACTTTTATATCTTCAAATCGACACAAAATTAGGTAACTACCACAGGGGGGAGACTTAAGAAAAAGATAGTAATTGGATGCAGGGGTGGAGTCAAGAGAGGTTTATTTACAGGTGGGTGATATTGATTTTGTATGCCAATGGGAATAATCCAGTAAAGAGGGAGAAAATGATAATCCAATAACTAGAAGAGTTGAGAAAGTAAAGTCTTTAAAATGACCAGGGAGAGTAGTTCGCAGCTCAGTAAAGGTGCTGGACCTGGACAAAAGCCAGGACTCTTATTGGAACTGGGGTGACAGGGTGGTGTGTATTTCAATTCTGTTGTAGGTGCAATAAACGACTTGTTGATAGGAAAATGAGGTCTTTTCCATCATATTTTCTCTATGAACTATACTTCAAGGTCATCACCTAAGCATGTGGTAAGGCAAGGAGAGCCAGGAAGTAAGATTGTTTCCCTAGAGGTTAAGAAAATGAATTTTCTATGGAAGTGTAGTAGGTTCATCTGGCTGTGGTAAGTGAGATTTGTAGCTATGTTTGCAGGCAATCTCGCCAGTAAAGTTTGTTATCTTTCTCACAATATTCAGCTGATCTGGTACAGGCCCAGAGTAGGTGGATAGGCTATCAGGACTGGAAGTTCATCTAGACTAGCATAATGGAGGGAAAAATGCAAACAGGTTAAGTTTATTGGCAAGGCAATAATTCGTGCAAGTGTTGGATTGTGGATCCGAGCATGTTAGGGGAGAAGTGGAAACAAGTAGACATCAATACTTTAAAAAAGCGTTTTGCAAATGGAATGAAGGTTGGAGAGCCTTGATGAGAAGTTCAAGTGCCAGAGTTTGTGAGCTCTCAGAGGGTGGCAGTGGCCATAAAGTGGGATATTAGAAATCTAAATGTCATAGGTGATTCAGTTATTGGCGTGAGAAGAGCAAATGTGGGTTGTGGCTAGGAAGCTCAGAAATCAAGGAGTCAGAATATTAGATGGATCTGTGGGTCCAATGGATGTTGACATCTTCCACTGTGGTGGCAGGAATTGTGGTAGAGGAGTCCGGGATCCAGGTGGAATGACAGGATATGGGCAGGAAAAGTTAAGAAAGTCTGATAATGTTTCCACTGCTCACTAGATAAAGGGGGAGACGCTAGAGAAGATCCAACCTATTCTCTCTCTGAGTTAGACAGGCTGATGTTTGTCTGAGCTGACATTTGAGATTCTTACGTCCAATGGAGAACTCCGGAGTGACAAAGATGAACTTTGTAGGGAGACATGGCCTCCCTCTGCCTTTATGCAGATTGCGTAGGCTCCCACTGCCCCCAGCCTTCATTTCCCATTAAGGATTCCCAGTGCCATTCCCAGATGCTTCCAGGTTAAGAGGGCTGGTTATAAACTGAGCTTCAAGCAGCCCCAGGAGTCTGGGTGAAGGTTCAGGCTGTCACGAGGTGCAGATCAAAGCCGTAGTTTAAAAACTGTACTGGGAATAGTGCAATTATCTCGCTTCACCACATTTCTCAGCACTGACTGAGGTTTAATTAAAGCCAAGTGAAAACACAGAATCGCCATTTCAGATATCATCCCCACTGCATGCTTGTTTTTTTGGTTGTTGTTTTTTTTTAAAAGGAAAGAAAAAAATATATCTTTTTCAGAGTGTTAAATTTTTTTCCTGTGGGTATCTTCCAGCTCAGTTGGATATTATTCCTTCCTGCTAATACCTTTAAAGAAAAATAAATATATTTAATATATATGTATAAAATGAGTTAATCCCCCATAATCTCCTTGAGTTGCAAGCATAGTTTCTTGCAGGTGACCTTTTCAGAAGAGGCTGTTCCTATGGCAACTGCATTGTTTGATTCAGTCAAGAGAAAAATATTGCGGCAATATATTTAATTTTGCTTAACTTAATGCTGTATTTAACACTTGCACAGGCTGGAAGGAAAAAAGGTTCAGAAGGCAAGGGACTGTTCACTGGAGCCACATACCCTAGCCCCATAACCAGAGTGGCAAGGGGGTGCCCCCAGACACCAGGAACTCTGTGCTGACGTTGGCTTGTGGGGGATGGGGACAGACTTCCCAACGGGGGGAAGACTTCCCACCGGAAGAAGACAGGCATGCTTCTAGGCAGCCCCACAGATCCTCAGACCACGTGGCTGACATTCCAAGTTGAAGGAAAAAATAATACTTATAAGGGACATAGCTTTGGACCAAGAGTTCAGAGGCCTGGGTAGCATTCTTGATCTGCTCTTTCCCCTTCTTGATCTCAGTTTTCACATCTAAAATGTGAAGTAGTTGAATTGAAGAACCCTTAAGATGTCTTTTAGCATGAAGGCTACAAATCTTTCTGTACATGTGTTACCATCACAAGTCGATTTGAGTTTCAGGGAAGCAGGGCTGGGCACAGGTAAACAATTCATTTACTCACTAGGTCTTTCATTCATTGAATCAGCTGGGGCATCACAGCCCAGCAACCCTGAGAGGCTGGCCGGTGTCTCAGCCATGGCAGCTCATAAGACAGCACACCTATTTATTGACATCCAGTGGCAGGTGGAGATTCTAAAGCAGAATGCAACAGGGCATTGGTTAGATGCACAAGTAGTAGAAGGAATGGAGATTCTAGTGCAGGCTCTTGGGTTTCCAGATATCCTGCAAAGCCAGATGTATGTCCTTTTTTGGAGAAAACATGAAGTTCACCAAGAAAGAATAGACACTGCAAACAAATGCTTTCCTCGGCTGCAAGCTGCTGGAAGAACTGACTTTACTTTTCTTGCCCTGAGACGTTGACAAGCAATCTACACAAGATACATACATACTCTTGTTTTGAATAAATTCTAATCTGGGTAACCGTGGACAAACTATTTCTCTGAGCCTTAGTGTCCTCATTTGAAAAATGGAATTGTTGATCGGGTATATGGAAAATGTTTTTTATTGCTTTGCCATTCTCTGTGATCCTAATCTTCCATGATCATATGCAAAAAACGAACACACTTCCTATTAACCACCTAGAGCTTCGGTCAGATCACAATAACGCTAGTGAATTAGCCTCTCTTCCCTGGTCTTCAGTGGAAGCCACTAGATCTCCTTTACAAGCCCAAAGCAGTCAATCAAGGTCTTCAACCATCTCCGAATCCCATCATGCCTCAGGTTCCCATTCACCGGAGCCACTCCTGAAATAGAAATTTCCCATATCATGCATCACTATGCTCTACACCTCTCTCTAGTCTCAACTTGAAATACCACTAGTGAAACTGAAGAACCGAATTTAAAATTTTAATTTAAAGAGCAACCGTACTGGTCAGATGATATTCTCGTAGATAGGAAACTAGTTTTGTTATTTGCCGTCTAGATGGTATATAGCCGCTCCAACTCATGGTGACTGTATACAGCAGAATAACATGTTGCCTAGTCTTGCACCATTTTTATGATTGTTGGTATATGTGAGTCCCTTGTTGTGGCTATCAGGTAGTGCCTTCCAACCTAGGGGACTTACCTCCACCACTATCTCAAACATTATTCTGTTGTGTTCCACAAGATGTTCATTGACTGATTTTCAGCAGCAAATTGCCAGGCCTTTCTTCCTAGGCTTAGTCCAGAAACTCTGTTGAAACCTATTCAACATGGATAGCTCTGCTGGTATTTCAATTATCAGTGACATAGCTTCCAAAATTATAGTAGTATACAAATCATGACAGTACAACAAATTGGCAGCTCAGTGAAGGCATGTATGTTACTCAGAAAAATGGATAACTAGATGACACCTCAAAGAACACTGTTAGCATTAGGATACCACATTACAGCCACCTGCTCCTTCAGTGACATCCTTCAGAAACTTCAGGAGGCAACTCATAAAGCTTCCCCGCTTGCCGTATAGACCTGAACATCTAGGTATGCTGCCTTTTGGAAGAGGCAGGAACAATCAAATTGCATGTAATACAGAGCTTTAGCTCCACATAGTACACGTTAGCGATGGGCATCTTATGGACAATGACAGAGACACACAGGAGGGGAGGTGTGCCAGGGTCACCTTGTGTGTTTGAAAATGGAATTTTCAAAATAGAATTTTGTGTGTTTCAAAATAGAATTTTGTTTCATTTTTCTGGACAGAAGGAGGAGTCAGAAATCAGAGAAATTTCTTCAGGATCAGAAGATGGAAGAACAGAAGAGTCCATCTAATAGACGGACTAGGAGAAAGGCCTGGCCGTGTAATGTGACATAAGACTTGTTAGGTGCTATTGAGGTGGCCCTGGCTAGCAGCAACTAGGAAGGGGCCCACTCGTCATGGGGGTAGAGAGTGGGAAAGAGGAAGGTGGTGTTTGTGGCTAGGATGGAGAAATGCTGGTTCAGGACATTTCTGACCGTGGGAAACCTGTAAAGTGTTCACTCTTCAGGAATCACGGTCACAAAAGTTGCCTTTTGTGGCAAAAGTCTCTCTCTCATCCCCACTTGGGAAGGTGTTGTAGCATGGCAGTTCAGATCATTGTTTCTGTGGGTCACAAAAATCAGGTTTGGGCTTAGGTGGAGAGCAAATGTTTTGAGAATGATGAGGGCAAAGAATGTACAGATGCGCTTTACACAATTGATGTATGTATGGATTGTGATAAAGTTGTATGAGTCCCTAATAAAATGTTAAAAAATTTAAAAAAAAACTCACTGTGCTACCCACAGACTCTTAGGCAAATTACTTGACCCAATAAAGCCTTGGAATCTCCATCTGTAAGTGGAAATGCTAATGTCAGACACCTGTCGGGTCGTTTTGAAATTTAAACGAGATACTGGATCTCAAATGCTTCCCACAATGCCTGGCACAGAGTCAGTGCTTTGTAGAGAGGAGCTATTATGTTTCTATACACTCTGACCTTATGCCTTGTCTCGTTAGTGACTTTACCCGAGAAATGGTTTTCTCATGAGGGTAGTATGAGGACTCCGACTCCGGAGGCCTTCCCAGAGGGAGTGGATAGGGAGCAGGTGTGCTAGCCCAGAGCTCTTGCTAGAGCAGAGGTGGCCTCCAGGCCCGGCCTCCTGGGATGGACCATCACTCGACAATAATCCCCAGGATGATTTGTGGTGTCTGTTAAAGCACCCAGGAAATAGTCTCTCCAGAGAAGCAACTTGAGCCAGGCCTGATTCAGGCACAGGGAAAATGACAGCTGCTGCGCTTGGCTGGCTTCCACACAGCAGAAAACTATTTTTTTGCAAATAAAATGGTAAATTGCTAATCAGAAAGATAAATTAAGAAGCATTAAGATAATGATAGTCTAATCACCGTCCACATGGAGAATTGCTAGAGTGAATTTCCAGGCTACCAAGCGTTGGAGCACATTTGGTGATCATTTATATCATGAAGCGAATGATGGATTCCAGGCCGAATATCCATCTGACTTAGGAAACCCCCAAGACTTGCTGCCTTAGGAGGGGACACCAGAGACTTCTGAAGGTCATAGCCCCTTCCCCCCCCACCCCCCCCCCCCCCCCCGAACCATTCTTCACTTCTGGCTGCTTCTCTCCTGAGGCTCCTCAGCTTATGTGAAAGCATTTTGGTCCATCTTTTTAGGTACAAAACAGGCTTCTGGGTGATGTGAACAGTTCCTCCATTATGCTGCTAACTGAAAAGTGGGTGATTCTGTCCACCCAGAAGTTCCTTGGAAGAAAAGCCTGGTGATCGCTTTCTGGAAAGCCAGCCTCGAAAACCCTGGGAGCACAGTGATATTCTACATACATGCCCTGGACTGGACGCGATTCCAGAGCAAGCGATTTCTATGCTTTTGCTTGGGTGGGTGGGGGAATCTGCTCTGCTTGGAGGGCAATACAAGGAACCTATTTGGAGGGAGCCAGACACAAGCTGAGAATGCCCTTTCCATTGCTGTGGGGCAGAAACTCTGTCCTTTAACACCATGGAGTCTGGACCTAAGAAGACTGTGGAGACCATTTGTCCCCCTCAGTCTTCAGTTGAAGACCCCAAATTGGACGGAGTGTGATTTACCCAAATCTCTCAGAGAGGGAACCTAACCTGGCTTGTGTTCCTGTCTGTACACACACTAACATTCCTCTAACAGGGTTCTAACACGAGATTGACACCGAGAAAGCCTCCCCCAGGTTTCCAGTTCCATCTTAATTCCTCATCGAGATTAAGAGAATCCACTGTTATATAAATAAAGTAATCCCAATTCAGGGAAATCCTTAACAGTTAGGCAGAGGAGTTTAGATTTTATCTACTATTGGGCCAGAAACCACAATTTAGCTGATTTCAAGCTTCCGTGTTGCTTCCTCTGTAGCCTCGTCTGTAAAATGGGTATACCGAATGATCTAAGTTAATAGGTTTGTTGTGCGACTTGTTTGAAAGACTTCATTTGAAATGCTAAGCTTGGTATCATTACCATTAATCCATAGCCCAATTCCTATTCATAGCAACCCTATAGGACAGAGTAGAAGTGACCAATAGCATTTCTAAGGCCATAACTTTTTTTTTGCAAACCATTTTATTAGGAGCTAATCCAGACATCATACCATTCCATAGTTCAGTCACATCAAGTAGTATTGTACAATTGCTACTAAAATCCATTTCAAAAGTTCTTCCTTCTTGAACCCTTTGATATCAGCCCCTCCTTACCCCCACTTCTCCGCTGTACCCCCAGGGATGCTTATTCTAATGGTTGTTTCTATAGGTTCATCTACCCTAGATTTCATATACCAAAAAGCATAGAAAAACACATAATAAGGATTCAAAAAAGCTGCCCACATGACAAATTACAAGAGAGATAAGCCCCATTATGGGGGAGGGGGGCGAGCACAGAAAGATGAAAAACCAGATCAAGCCCAAAGTGTATCACAGGGGAGGATCAAGTGACAGGTTTTAGGCATTCCAGTCAGATTGACCATTTAATCTACTATTGTCGGCTCTCCCATACATCTGATTATTCTCATCCCTCAATAATGGTTAGAAAGAAATCACCGGAGGCTTACTCCCTTTGTAGATCCTGCAAATGCATTTTGAGCTTCCCCTGTTATTGATAGCCTCTTGGACACCAGAGTCTCACAATTTAAGCTCTGATACTATTCTCTCCTTTAGATTTGGATTATATCATTACAATTCTCGGATCGCAGATATGAGTGTGCTTCTTCCAGGAGGGCTTAGCTGACATCTCACTCAGATGGCTGCTTGCTTGAGAACAAGCCTGTAAGACCCCATAGCCAGGCACCGTCTGATTTCTTCTCACTTTGCTATAGCACCCATATCTTCTGGGTTTCTTTCCTGTGTACGAGTGTTGAGCAAGGCCATGTCATTAACGCATCGTTCTTAGATTGGAGGTAGGATTAAGTGTGAGCCCCAAATCCATTCCTGAGTTTATGTTTTTTATCTGTAAGGCCAAAAATCTTTATGGAAATAGACTGATAAATCTTTCTCCCTCCAACCTTTCAGTTAGCAGCCAGGCACTTAACCATTGTAACGCCAAGGTACCCTGTCATTACAACTATTGGGTGTAAAGGCAGCAGCAATAGCAGTAATTGGCAGCACGAGTTCTAGTAGGGGGGATCTAAACAGTGTTGTATGCTTATCTAAGTTTACAGGAGCGGATTCCTAAAATTTCAAGAATTTTGTAACTTACTTGTTAATTACAGCCAGTGTTAACTTATATTAACTTGCAATTGAATATGTTAAAAACAAAGGTAACGAGTATTGAAAACTCATGGCTTCCTAAAAGTTTGATTGCATTTTATTATGGCCTAAGTCTTTGGTTCTTTATCTTTCTGTGTTTGAAAGGTGGAGATACCACAAAGCTGTGCTGCTGGGAGTCTCCTCATCCATCTCCACATTCAGAGTTAGTTGACGCTAAACTTGATAGCTTCAAATGGCCCTTTGATTGAAGAAAAACACACACAATCAAACCATGGCCACATAGCCAGATACCCTGTAACAACCTCTCTAAGCAAAAGACTCAAAAGAAAGAAAGAAAGAAAAAAGCAAAGATTCAAAAATCCAGTTTTCTAAATCTCCTCAGGAGAATAAAAATATGAATCAGACACAGCCGTGCTCGGAGCAGGCTTCTACAAGAAGTGTCCAGAACGCTGTACATTCTTGGCTGACCCAGTAAAATTCCACCAGCCAACCCCTGACACCCGCCCTGGCGCTCCAGACCACAGCATTGGCAGAGAGGAAAAGGTGAGGGAACTCCTTGCCCTCTGCACCTGCCTGCCTGGACACTCAGACTTAATCTAAGCCCAGGGAGGACAGTGGCACTTCTCCCCAGAGACCTGGGTGAGGACCAAGCCCACGCGGAGGTGAGGGGAAAGTATGATTGAACCTGTGTGGGAAAGTTAGCATGAGAGAGTCTAAAGCCCATTAGCACTCCACAGCCCAGGGGGTGAAAAGATGCGATCCACCCACTGGATTCAGCCTCAGTGAAGGTGCAAGCTTATGTGAGTGGACTGAGTTTCTGGGATATTGTCTTTTCCCTCTCTTTGTGACAGCTGTTTTGGTCATTAGCCTACATCTCTGGTAACCACAAAGGCTGAACTAGAAAGTAGACACTGGGACAGGATCAATCCTTGCTCCAAAAAGGCCATTGCCATGCCACCCAGCCACCCTTGAACCTTCAACAGCTACAACCAGTGCACAGAGACTATTATTCATCTACTACCGCTTGACCAACAAACAGAGGCAAATATAAAAACAGCATCATGTCGCAGAAGCACAATTTAAGTGCACATGAGAAAACAAGAAAAGGTGGTACAAATGAGTGATCTATGCACAGACCCAGGATATTTTTCAGATGAAGAAAAGGCATTAGATTATCTCATGAAGGAGTTCAGAAGAATTATGTTTAGCTGCTTTAAATTGATGAAGGAAAGATGAGACAGCTTCAGGAAAAAGAAAAGAAATAGAGAAGATAGAAGAACTCGGGAAAGCACTACAAGAACAATCTGAAAAACAAATGCAAAATTAGGAATAAGTTGCAAAACCCAACTAGAAATCCAGAAGACAAATCCTAAGTCATTCAAACAGGCTAATACTTGGAAGGAACAAAATAGTAGAAGTGAAATGGAAGAAGAGATCAGTAAGCTCGAAGATACATTTCTCAAGTCCTAACTAAAAGAAGAACCATCTATAAAACACAGACGGAAGAACAGACTGAAGAAGACAGACTGAAGAAGACCTACGAATTCCATGGAACACTATCTCACCCCATGATTTCAAAACCTACTACACAGCTGCAGTAGTCAAAACAGCTTTGTACAGCGATAGAGATGTTAACCAATGGATCAGAACAGAGAAGCCCAAATAAAACCAAGGACCCACCGACACCTATCTAAATAGAAAAGACTAAAACACACAAAATGGGACAAGAGAGAGTCTTTCAACAAATGATACTAGACGAATTGCATCTCCACCCACAAAAGAATGAAGCAAGACCAATACTTCACATCATATACAATTAACTCTAGGTAGATTGAAGATTGAAACGTGACGCTACAACTGTAAAAAGATCCTTAATGAAAAAGAGGGGCAAACCTAAGGACCCTTACACACAAGCACAAACACACACCAAACATAGTGGAAAACACGCACAATGCAGACGACAACAGAGAGGATGAGACCTCCTAACAATACAGCATTTCCTTACAATGAAAGTCGGCATCATAAAAGTGGCAGCAAGTAAACCCACAGGTTGGGGAACAAAATTTGGACAGTGATATGTTAGTGAAAAGGCTAATCTTGGGGGGAGGGAGCCTGATCTTGAAAATCTACAGAAAAGTTCAACACCTCAATAAGAAACAAAAAATAACCCAATTAAATATGGGCTGAAGATAAGAATGAACAATTCACGAAAGATGACATCCAGGCAGCCAACAATCCAGAAGAAACGCTCCCAATCGTTAGCTTTCAGAGAAATAAACATGAAAAAAATGATGAGACACCATCACGCATAATGATAGCAAAATTTTATACACAGAAAATAATGTTCTAGAGGATGTGATGAGATTCGAATACACACACACTGCTGATGGAAAACAGTTTGCTGCTTTCTTAAGCAAATGTGAATAGAAATATCAAATGACCAATATCAAATATCAAAGGAATCTCTCTACTCAGTATATACCACAAGGAAATAAAGGATGAGACATGAACAGGTATATGCACACCCATGTTTGTTGTAGCAACAACACCATGCCTGTCTGTGGGTGAATGGATAAGTAAACAGTCTTATGCCATACGATAGAATAGTATATATCTCTAAAGAAAACACGATGCAATTGTCAAACACCTCACGTCATGAACAAATGCAGAAGACATTATGCTTAATAAAGTTAGTCAATCTCATAAAGACAAATACTGCAGGAGACCATGATTATAAAAGAAAAATGGTTTTCATACCAAATGAAGCAGACTTTGGAAGGGTATGTAAAGGCTGGGGGTGGTGAGGGGGAGGGAGGGAGAGAGGAGGAAAAATATATTGCCATTTCAATATATGATGAGTCAAAAAGTTCAATGGCCCGTAGTGGGAGTCTTAGTCCAAAAAACGAGTTGTGTGTAGGTATGCCACCTGGAGGCATGGAGCGTGGTGAGAGTCCAAGGTGAAGGGCTGGTGGGAGCAAAAGGAAAAGCCGGAGCCCCACGCTTTGCAGGCAGTGCAGGCTTAGATAGTGGCGTTGTCACTGAGGACCCGGGTCGGGAGCATGGAGGAGACCAGAAGCAGAGCACCGATGACAAACAGATATAGAAAGTATCAAGTAGTGACTATAGGAAATGCTAGTGTTTCGTAAACCCGAGCTCCTGAACACGTACCCACTGAGTGCTAGAATGGGAGAGAAATGTGGAACAAAACCTAAAACTGTAACGAAGAACAAGCGTACTGGTGGGACCTTCAAGATTCTAACCTTTAGTTGCTCGTTATGCCTAGAACTGAACTCACCCACTGGCCCAATTTTCAACCGAACAATAGACAGGTCTACAACGCTAGGGTCAGAATCCTAGTGATACAATGGTTGCACTGAGCTGCTGACCAGCTTGAAATCACAGCCACTTCAAGGGAACAAGATGAGCTTTTCACTCCCATAAAGTCCAGAAACCCACAGGAGGCAGCTGTCCTCCGTCCTGTAGGGTTGCTATGAGTCAGAATCCACTGATGGCAGTGGGTTTTTTGGTTTGAGTTTTATAACGCTAGGCATTATGCAATCTTTAGGACAATCAATGATTTGAGAACAAAAGGGCAGCGTTTGCCCAGGGACAAAGGTCAGAAGGCGGGAAGAGGACGGAAAGGAGGAATGATAGAAATGATTCTCAGGGAGGAAGTGAGATGGGTGATATTACGTTGCGGGGATTGCAAAGGATGAGCTCAAACAAAGCACGAATGAGTTGTTGAACAAAACCGTCTCCACCCAGTTCGCAACGAGCAGTTCTGATTGTTTTAAAAGAAAGAAATACTTGGAATGATGACTGCAGAGAGATGGAAGTTTATTAGGGTAGCAGAGTCTGCGGGGGAGGGGTTTAGAATGGGGTTGCTAAAGGAGTCTTGTATTTCTGTGTGAGATGATGAAACACTTTTGGACATGGAAATGGTCATGAGGGCACATAGTAAATATACCAAATACCACTTCAAATTATTCAAATGCAAAAATTTTGTTAAGTATATTTTGCCTCCGTGAGAAAAAATGTTTAAACATATAGGAAAAATCATCTGAAACAGAAACAATTTCTCCCAACAAATTGAAATAAAAAAAAAAATCATTTTATGGGGGGGGTTCATACAACTCTTTTTTTGGGGGGGAGCGACAGTTGACTTTTATTATATCTATTTCTACAGGTTTCTCGTTAGTTATATGCTTTCTTTCTTTTTTAATCATTGTATTGGGGGTTCATACAACTCTTATCACAATCCATATATACTTTCATTGTGTCAAGCACATTTGTACATTTGTTGCCATCATCATTCTCAAAACATTTGCTTTCTACTTGAGCTCCTCATTTTTTACTCCTTCCTCCCCATGCCCCAAGAACCCTTTATAATTTATAAATTATTTTTATTTTTGTCATACCTTACACTGTCTGGCATCTCCCTTCACCCACTTTCTGTTGTTCATCACCCAGGAAGGAAGTTATATGTAGATCCTTGTAATCGGTTCCCCCTTTTCACCTCACTGTCCCTCCACCCTCCCAGTATCACCACTCTCACCACTGGTCCTGAAGGTATCCTCTGTCCTGGATTCCCTGTGTTTCCAGTTCCTATCTGTACCAGTGTACATCCTCTGGTCTAGCCAGATTTGTAAGGTAGAATTGGGATCATGTTAGGGGCGGCGCAGGGGAGAAGGAAGCATTCAGGAACTAGAGGAAAGTTTCATAGTTCATCGTTGCTACACTGCACCCTGACTGGCTAATCTCCTCCCTATGGCCCTTCTGCAAAGGGATGTCCAATTGCCTTCAGATGGGTCTTGGGTCCCCCAATCTGCACTCCCCCTCATTCACAATAATGTGATTTTTTGTTCTTTGATGCCTGATACCTGATCTCTTTGACACATCGTTATCACACAGGCTAGTGTGCTTCTGCCATGTGGGCTTTGTTGCTTCTGAGCTAGATGGACACTTGTTTACCTTCAAGCCTGCAAGACCCCAGATGCTATCTCTTTTGATAGCCAGGAATCATCAGCTTTCTTCACCACATTTGCTTATGCACCCACTTTGTCTTCAGCAATTGTGTAGGGAAGGTGAGCATCATGGAATTCCACTTTAATAGAACAAAGTGTTCTTGCATTGAGGGGGCACTTGAGTGGAAGCCCAATGTCCATCTGGTACCTTAATACTAAACCTATAAATATATGCACATAGATCTATTTCCCTATCATATATATATTTACATAGGTACATGCCTGTATTTAGACCTCTAAAAGTACCCTTGCTCCTAGTTCTTTCCTCTATTTCCTTTTACTTTCCTCTTGTTCCACTATCATGCTCAGCCTTAATTTGGGTTTCAGTAATTCCTCTAGGTTACATTGCCCTTGGTCAATCCCTACCAGGCCTTTTACACCCTCCTTGCCACTGATTTTTGGATCACTTGTTGTTCCCTTGTCCTTGGGTTGGTTAACACCACTTCCTTTCCCTTGCCTGCCCCTTTCCCATGTCCCTCTGGAACTGTCAGTCCCGTTGTTTTCTCCTCCAGATTGTTTATCCAGCCTATCTTATCGAGCTAGACCTGCAGAGATAATAATATGCACAAAAAACAAGACAGAGCAAAACAAAGTAATAAAACAAAACAACGACAACAACAACAAAAAACCAATAACAAAAAAAGGAGAAAGCCTGTAAATAGTTCAAGGTCTGTTTGTTGACCTTTAGGAGTGTTTTCCTGTAGAGTCTAATGGGGTGCCACACCCTGGCCCCAAAGTCTATTTTTGGTACTCCCTTGGGACTTAGTTGCTCTGCTCCCCTTGCTGTTCTGTTGCACGCCCTTAGTGTTTTGACTAAAAGTTTATTTGCATCTAGTTTCTCCAAAGTAAGTTTTATTAGTAGTTCCTGGATGGGGAACGTGGGTCCAGTAGCTCAGCTGCTAAAAAAAATGATGGAGGTTTGAGTCTACTTGGAGGTGCTTCATAAGAAAGGCCTGGCGATCTACTTCTGAGAAACCAGCTCTTGAAACATCCCAGAGCACTTAGCCAGCACAACTGTGAGCCACTGACTTTTCTCGTCTTTTCTTTAATCAATTTATTGGGGGCTCGTACAGCTCTAATCACCAGCCAGCCAGCCATGCATTGTGTCGAGCACTTTGTACATTTGTTGCCATCATTGGTTTCAAAACATTTGCTTTCTACTTGAGCCCTTGATACTGGCTCAATCACCAGCCATCCATCCATGCCTTGTGTCAAGCACTTTGTACATTTGTTGCCATCATCGGTTTCAAACCATTTGCTTTCTACTTGAGCCCTTGATACTGGCTCCTCATTTACCCTCCCCCTTCCTCTTCCACCCTCCCTCCTTCACATAACCCTTGATAATTTATTCAAAATTTTGTTCATGTCTTACAGTGACCGATGTCTCTCTTCACCCACTTTTCTGTTGTCTGTCCTCCAGGGAGGGGGTTATATGTAGATCATTGTGATCGGTTCTCCCTTTCTCCCCCACCTTCCCCTTACTCCCCTGGTATCACTACTCTCATTATCTGTGCTGCATTCCCTGTGTTCCCAGCTCTGATCTGTGTCCCCACTGACTTTTTAATAGCTGATTGCCAAGCCCTCTGGAGGTGCCGCCGGATAGACTTGAATCTCCAACCTTGAAGTTAGCAGCCAGGTGGATGCAGAAAATGGCTGTGTCTGATGTACAAGGGAGTACCGCAGAATTTATCCCACTCCTCTGACTGCCAAGGGGATAGATAGCTCACTAGACCACCGCTTGCTGCCTATTGAGGTTTGGGGAGAGGTGTGCCGAACTCCCCCTCAACACTCTTGAGGGCTGAGGAGGTGCCTTGTCCTGCCACTCATCTGAGGGCTCTAGATTCCTCCCAGTTTTGCACCTTGCTGGGTGGAGCAATAGGTGATGCCTAACAAGGAGTGTCAGTCATTTTCATCATGTCACCTCTTTCCTTCTACCCCTCAATCTCATTGTGAATCTGGCCTTGAGGAATCTGGCTGGGAGGAACACCTAGAGGCAATGACTTCAGCCCTTTCTGGTTCCAGGGTAGGCCTTGCAATTTGGCCAGTTTATCAGGGATGATGTCGCCGAAATGTACAGGGCAGGACAGTACATGTGGACATGTTTCGGCAGAGTATGACCCTTAGGTTCTCCTTGTCTGCCTAAGAGGGAGTGCCTTGTTGGTGCTTTCCTCTGGAGTTCAAGTACCGTAGTGGAGAGCTGAGCCTCTCCCGCTCTCTGGAGCAAGCACTTCGAAGGCCCTAGGTTAGACAGGGTTCTCTGTTCATTGGCCATGCTGGCACAATAAACCTACCTATCACAGGTCCCTTCTGCATGTGAGCCTGTCAACTGCAGAAACCTGTCTTTCACTTTTCTCTCCCGCAGGCAGTCCATAATAACAATCTTACCCTATTAATCCTCCCTGCGGCCCGGTGAGATGATATTCTGTCACACACCCACCCCTTTGTAGATGAGAAGATGGAAGCCCAGAGGGATGGATCTGATTGCCCAAGGTTATACAGCTAGTAAGTGGGGGCCCTGGGACTCAGCTCCAGGGCTAGCTGACCCCAGAGCCTAAACCTCACCACAGTCCTGTGGCACCCAGGGAGCAGCAAGGAGGGAGAGAGAAGCGGCATCCCTCTGGGGAGGAGCTTAAGGTGGGGCTCAGCCTAGGCGGGCACTCTCCTCTCTGACTACTTGCCCCAACACCACAGATAGGTGAGCAACTCTAGGACTGGCGGGGCAACTCTTACACAGCAAAGACAAGTGCCCTGCGCAGAGACTCTATGGTGGCAGCCTGAGGAAATGATGTGGTCACCCACCAAATGGTCTACTTTCCCTGTGGAAGCAGTGTTGGCAAGGCAGAAGGGGCCTCAGACTCTCACCATTTCCTCTCCCCTCTTAAATGGGGTCAGCCATTCTCTCCCAGTCTCCTTTAGCCAGAGAGTGGGAAAACGTGGGACTTTGGGCTCCTTTCCTGCTGAGCAGGTTGGGGAGGAAAGGGGCTGGAAATCTCTGAAGGCTTTCTTGGGGACCAACTGAATCATCTTCCTCCAGGTCTCCTCTGCAGCTGCTGAGTGGCAGGATTTATTGAAGCCTCATGCCTTGTGACAGACTGCTAATGAAAGGAGTCGAGGGTTTCTCTGCCTGCCTCTTTTGGTTTCTAATTTGTCTGGGGATTTTACTCCCAAGAGAGGGGCAAGTAGCTGGAAAACTGTGACACCCCCTCCCCATTGCCTCCCAAGGCCCCACAGCCTGTCAGCAGGGTTTGGTTGAAAGCTCCTGTCGTGGGCCACCCAGGGGGCTACTGCCAGCTCCAAGTACCTGCCTGGGATGTGAAACATGCCCTGGGATTAATGGAAACCAGATGGGGCAGGGCAGCCCCGCCACCTGGCTTTTCTACCAGCAAAATGTTCAGATTTCTGGCAGAGTGATGAAGATTTTCTCAGCATTCTAATCTTTATACTTGTTCCAGGCCACATGCCCAGGAACAGTGGAGCAGAATGAAGGAACCAGGAGTTCTGGTGCTTCCTTTCCAAATAAAACAAGAAGGAAGCTGGGAGGGAACCTTAGAGGTCCCCAGAACAGTGATTCTCAACCTAGGCTGCACATTAGAATCACTGGGGAGAGAGCTTTTAAACACTATCTGGACCTGAGCCTTACTCCAGACCACCATGTAAAAAATCCCTTGGGAAGGGATTCCAGCAATTGTTTTATTTTAAGAACTCCTAAGATATTCAAATGTGCTGCCCAGGCCAACAATCATGAAACTATTCCAACCTCTTCATTTCACAGAGGAAGAAAATGAGGCCTGGATTGAGGATGTGACCAGGCCAAGGCCATACTGCTGGTCCTCAGAACCAACATCTTGGTCTCCAGCTCCTAGCCTGAGGTGTGTTCTACAATGTCTGATGGCACCTTTTTTGCGGTCTCCCCACCCCAACTGCGCTGCAGTTTATACTAAGGATTGGAATAGCCATTTGTCTTCTGCCTTGCCCAGCTTATGTGCCAATTTACGTCCCTTTCCTCCACTGAACAATACACAAATGCGTCACCACTAGGAAGCTCTTTCTGATCTCCCTTGCTTTTTCATAATATGGACCAATATGTCCTGGATATTCAAAGTGTAGTCTGCAGACCAGAAGCATTTATGAGTTTGTTAGGAAATCCCTAAGCGAGTCTCAGTCCCCAACTCTAATCTACTCCATCAGAATCTGCATATGTTAGCAAGATACCCAGGTGATTTATAAGTTTGAAAAGTACTGATAGTCTTACTTAACAGGCACTCTATCAGATCCATCTGTGTAGGTTTTGTTTCAACAACAAAATTGCTGTCTTCTTGAGAATATGTCTCACATCAAACACAGCACAGTAGTAGGCATGTGTTGTTGTTGTGAGTCAGTGTCATGTCGACTGCAGAGCATGGAAAGTTCATGGATCCCAGAGTGAAATGTCCCCCGGTCCTGTGCAGCTTGATGATCATCGGGAAGTGTAAGTCTATTGTTGCAGGTATGATGAAAACCCATCTCGACCCTCTCCCAAACGCAATGTCCTTTATTTGTAATGATTTGTGTTTCCCAATGACAGGTCCAAAGTAATCCAGTTGATGGCTTAACATCCTCGTGTCTAAACAACAGGCTGCCTGCCCTCATATTTCTTCTAGGACTGAATTCATTATTTTGGCAATCCATAATATAATCAACGCCCTTCATCAGCACCACAATTTAAATGCATCAATTCTCCAACTCCATGGCTCATAGCAGGTGTTCTTTACTATTTTGTTAACCTGCACCAGCCTCTCCCAGTTATCCAGAGTGTAGCGACATGGAGCATGAGCGTGAAGCCAGTAGACCTCTCTGGCTCATTAAGCTGCGTCCCCAGAAGACAGTCATTTGGTTGACCAAGGGAAATCATCTCGGCTACAATTGGTAGTCCTCCAAAGTAGGACAAGGTCTGAAGCAGGGATGCTGGAAAAGAGGCCCTGCGGGCTGACTCTACCCAGCACTGAGGTGGCGCTGCTGTTTCTTCCTCGATCCACTGACCAAGACACTGTGTGATCCGGGCATATCCATATAACTCAGAGCTTCCTCTTCCACCTTCTGTTCTCCGATATAGGAAGGGCAGTGTCAGCACCGCAGTATTTGTAGGATCATGGGAATTTGAGGTGCCCCATAGGCATTCAGTAGATGCATTGAGGATCAAATGAGATAGTACCAAGGAAGCACTTTACTATCTCTAGTGCTGTGGAATTATAAGGGTGTTTTCTTATTTTTGCTTCTCCCATTGTTTGAGAAAACCGAGGCTTTATTTGCAACCTTGAGTATCAAGTTCTAGGCCAGGTTTGAGCAGAAGCAGATGGCCCTGCAGCTGCAGTTGGAGCTTTCATGGCAGAAAGGGGCACGTATAAAGAAACAGAACAAATATTATCGAGGCCAGAGCCTGGCATGTGCGTGCACAGTGCTAGTGGGAGAGGATGTGAAAGTGGGACAGAAGACTGAAGTCTAAAATCATGCTAAAAAAATCACTGCTTGCTACCAACATGTCACACAGTGCTCCTTAAATGTGTGAGTACCTTCACCAGAGGCAAGGTGCAGTCTGTATGCTTTCTCCTTTGCCCGTAGCGGCAGCACAAATCCTTTGAGGACTGTTCTTGCCTGGCAACCACAATCTGTTTCTATTTCATTTTTTAAGAAATGGATAGGATATTGTGTTTCTTCTTTACCTCCAGCATGAAAGTGGAAAGGATCGGAGCTCTTTTCCAATCCGCATGCCCACCCCATGATGAGCAATTAACCAGCTCTCTGAGTGGAGGAATCCCCAAAGGGGGTGAAGTCTCTGATGTGAGCTGGACTGGCTTTTCTTTCATTTCTGGAAGCATTGGGCTGCTGACCACAAGGTGGGTAGTTCAAACCCACCAACAGCTCAAGTGGAGAGAGGTGTGACCGTGGGCTCCCGTCAAGATTCACAGCCTCCAAAGCCCTAAATGGCATCACTCGGATGAGGACTGTCCTCAATAGCAATGGAGTGATTTCATTCTCCAGCCTGAACAAGTGTGTGCAACATGTTAAGTGGCCACTCCAGCAGCCAGGTGGGCCCGGCAACTGGTGGCGCTAAGAAGGTTCCAGTCAGTTTTGTGATGTGGTGCAAGTCCCTGGTGCTTTACGGAGATGGAGTAGCTCAAAGCCCACTTAGTCTTTATTAACTGAGAGCACTCTACAACCATGCTGCTTAATAAATATTCATTGACTAAATGACTGAATGAGGGAATGGTATCACAAGGACTGAGCTGACTCTGTGGCTTATAGTCAAGCCCTCATTCGCTGCCTCACATGTGTATTCATCTAGTGTACGCTCATCTCTCTCCTGCAGAGGGGTGTGTGGGTAGGAACTGCTGACCTTGCAGCTATCAGCTTGATTCACAACGTACTACACCATCAACTGATCCTAGAAGGGCTGAGAGGAGAGCGTAGGTGAAGCTGATGGGAGAAGGGTCATTTGGGCAGAGAGAACCAAGACAGAAGAAAACTCTCATACTGTGAGTTTAATACTCTCATATTGTGGCTGGGGCAGAGGTAGAGTCCCATTGTGCCCAGACCCAACTCTGGAAGACAGTTTAGCACAAAGGCCAAGGACAGGATCAGGAGACTTAGTCCAATGCCATTGAATCTCTGGGTGTCTTTTTGCTTGAATGCAATTAGGAGACCGTTGGATGGAGCCTTAAGATTCCCTGCCCCTATTATAGGTTACCAACGGACTCTCCCAGGTGCAGGTTGCACCATGGGGTGTGGCTCTGAGGGCCACATCCCTTCTTCTTTCTGCCTGGCCGGAGCCTTCTGTGTGATCTTCCCAGACCAAGATGTTCAGGACTGTGGCTTCTGGAGCAGAGAACATGTCATTCTCATAAATCACAGGCTAGCTTTTCCAGAAGGCCAATCAATACTTTATTTGATAGACCCTCTTTGCCCGCCACCCCGGCAGGCTCTTTCCCCCTTAGGACTTCTCGCAGCATTGAATTCTGTCAGGTTGTCATGTTTCATTTTTGTTTTTATTTCCTGCATCTGCTACCACCAGAATCTGTTATTGCTCTCATGCCCCTGGCAGCAATTATTTGTACATGTAAATTAGAGAGCCAGGGACTAAGCTTTCATGATCGTCTCTTTGGTAGTGGTGGTGGCAGCAGCAGCAAGATGAGCAAATGCCAGTCCCCACTGAGGCCTCTTGGCTCAGATTCAAGTGGCAGGAGGAGGCTGACCCTAACTGGTTCAGGTTCAAGGAACTTGCTGTGGCAATAATGTGGATACTGGATTCTGGGAGCAGTGTGTTTAAAAAGTCCTGAAAGGCAGTATTCATTTTTAAATTCTCAGTTCCTATTACAGTCAGGTACATGGCAGGCACTCCGTTTAGGACCATTTGAACTTAACAAGTGGAGCCATAAGGAGGAAGACCCCTCCTTCTCTGTTTCCGGAGCCTCTTCCTTTGTTCTCATCTCTGAGAAATGATTACCCTAAAAGAGTATATATATTAGTTCAAGGTTGAGAACATTTACTTAAACCTTTTTGTTGTTGTTTATTTGACACAACATTCAAGTTCTCAGTTCAACACTGTCTACACAGTTTGTTGACAGGCATTGCTTACATACTTCACAGTGTGGGAACCTGCTCATTATTCCCATTTTGGTGGTTAGTTTTCTATTAATCTAGTTTGATTTCCCTTTGTTTTAGAGGAATTGTTGACCATTTGAAATCATATAGGTGAGTTTTTTTAAAAGGAACGTAGTGCTTACAAGCAATAGTAATGATTTTGTGAACCATCTGTTATTTAGCTACAAAATTGCCGCAGCGCAAGGTTTACGGAGTAGCTCAGTGCAAGACCTAGGTTTTTGTGCTTAAAGAACATGAGCTTCTGCTCCACATTTTTCTCTCATTTTATCAGGGTCCATGTATTTCGGTCCCGATCAGAGCGGCTGGGTACCTTGGAATCCTGGTTTCAGAAATGAGCCCACTGTTTCTATGGGTCGTTGTCCTGTAACCTCTGGTTCCCTTCTTTTCCTTTTGTTCCGGACAAGTGGAGCCCGGAGCAGTGTCTTGCATGACCACTTGCCAGCTTTTAAGACCCCGGCACTACGCACCAAACACGGACATGGAGCATAGCTCTATGAGCTACGTATGTCAATTGACTCGGTTGTCCTATAGTACTGTGATCCTATGACTTCAGCACCAGACAATCAATTCCCTAAAATACTTCATTATGTCTACATAACTGTACCGTGTATGTGTGTTATTATATATATGAACACATGTGCATACAATGGCTAACACTGTATGGATAACAAACTACGGAGACCACGGAGAAGAATAGGGATTCTAGAACACTTCGTTGTGTTCATGTGGGACCTGTGCGCGGATCAAGAGGCAATTGTTTGACTAGGACAAGGGAATACTGGGTGATTTTAAAATTTTTAAGTGTGTATGCTAAGCAAATAATCCAAAAAGCTGGGCTGTATGAAGAAGAACTCAGCATCTGCATTAGAGAAAAATTTATTAACAATCTGCAATATGCAGGTGAAACGACCTTGATCCCTGGAAGAAAGGAGGACTTGAAGCACTTGCTGTTGAGAATCAAGAAATGTGACCTTCAACATGGCTTACAACCAAATGTAAAGAAAACCAAAATCTTCTCCCCGGACCTCTTAACTGACACTAGAAGACCAATTAAAGAAGGAAAAGGTAGTAGGGCATAGTAGCTTTTATGTTGTTTCTGTAGGTTCCCAGGAGCTGGACATTCCCGCCTGTAGGGACTTGGCTGTTATTTCCTGAGGAGACCTTCCTGTGCTTGCTGTCTGGCGGCCATGATTTTTATTCCTGTTTTATTCCTCCTTTCCTATTTCTTTTTTGCCTTCTCAGCTTTATCTCTGACTTCCCTTTTGTTCTCTTATGGGTGATTGGTTTTTTTGTTTTGTTTTTTAGATTTATTACAAGCTTTTATTTTCTTGTAACCTTTTAGTTTTCCTTGTATATATATATTGTGTTAGTCCGGATTGACTAGAGAAACAAATCCAGAGACACTCATATGTGTGTAAGAGAGAGCTTTTTAGAAAGGAGCAATTGTATATGGAGAAAACATCCCAACCTAGTCTAGATCAAGTCCATAAGTCTGATATTAGCCCATAAGATCCTCTTTCAACTCACGCAGCGTATGCAATGATGCCGCATGCAGGAAGATCACAGAGTGGTGAATGAAAAGTCTTGTGGATCCAGGTCTCTGGCTGCCATCAGTGTGGCTCCCTGTGGCTTGTCATCAGGAATGTGTAGCAGAGAGAGTGTGTGGCTCTCTTCCAGGAAGAAAGAGAGGAAGTTTCCAGAATCCTCATGAGAAGGCCATGGCCACAAGTAGGCATCAAGCTGTGACCTGATTGACAGGCTAGACTCCAGTCCTTCACTCTTAATATCCTCAGGTTGACACATGTTTATATAATGTAATATCTCTCTCTCTCTCTCTCTCTCTCTCTCTCTCTATATATATATATATATATATATATATATATATATATATATATATATGATTGTTCATCCATTAGCATTTTTTAGTATGAATCTAGTTTTATAAATTTTTGTTTGTTTGTTTGTTATCTGCAAATGCCCTATTTTGTATTTGAGGACAATTTTACTTCGATACTTAATTCATAATTGACGTTTCTGCCCTTCTCCGCCCCCCCTCCCCCGCCCATTTCAGGGTTTTATATATGCCAACCTATGCTTTTTTTGCCTTTGTTTCTGCTGAGAAATAATTGGCTCTCCTCTATGGGTGGCTTTTTGTTTATCTCACACTGCTTTCAGAATCATTTTTGTTTGTTTGTTTTAGAAAGTGTCAGTATGATATGTCTTGGTAATTTTCATTTGGGGTGTATCCTACTTGAGTTTTGTTGGTCTTCCTGAATGCATATCTCTTTAGCTTCCATGAAATTACGATAATTTTCTCCCCCCAAATCTTTGACAATATCCTCAGTGTTTTTTCCTTTTTAACCCAATCAAATGTAAGTTATTCCTCTTGATGGAGTCACACATAGCTCTTAGACTCTTTATCTTTCTTTTCTCTCATTCTTTTTTGTTATTGTTCCTTTAACAGATTAGTATTCGGAGATTAGCGTTCAGTTTTTATGATTCTGTCACCCATTGATTTAATTCTACTCTTTTGCCTGCCCAATGCATTGTCTGATTCTGTAACTCTAGCATTAATCTTCTGGATTTCTGTTTGCTGTTTTTATATCATTTATATTTTCCTAATTATTTATTCTAATATAGTGTCCCTGAATTCTAGAATTTTGTCTTTGTTTTATTTTGTTTATGATTTCATGTGGCCATCTTTATTTTCCTTATTTCATTCTTAATCTTTTAAAAAAGTATTAATAAAAAACATTGCTATGCAACCATAGGAGTCTTTAATAAATAAAAATATCAAAATGTGAGGCTGTTTTTCGCAACACATCCTCCATGTTGGTTTATACACTTCTGAAGACAGTGTTTTCATCTCTATATCCTTTCCTAAAGGATTCCACGTTCTTTGATGCACACCACATCTAAGCAACAGTTCATGCATCTTCAAGGGACTCAAATTTTGTTCTTGCTAAATGTTCTTTGAGTTTGGGGAACAGAAAAGATGTATAAAAGGACAGTATCAGGACTGTAGGGTAGATGTGGTTAGGTTTCTCCACAAAATCCTCACAAGACTGTTTTGTTTTTTACCTTCTAAGAATGAGCAGGTACATTATCACGATGGAAACCAGTGCAGTTTACAATTCTCTTAAAATATATTCCTAGTAAGTCTCCTGATCATCTTGTTTCCTTTGAGGCAATCTAGCAAGATTGCTCTGTAGCCTTCTGCGCTAACCTCTTTGCTTTGAATGCAGTGTATCCAGAAGACGCCCTCAAAAACCAGTTTGGATTGGACTCTTGTTCCTCAAGACATCCTAACAAGACAAGGGTGTTACTGAGAGAACTTGTCTGCAGCCGTCCACTGATAGCAGAGATATGTTTAAGTATATTTGATTTGGAATAACTCCATGCCTGTATGAACTAGACTCCTAGCAGTTATACTTTTTTTTAACTTACCTTTGTATAGCTTTTGAATTATTATCAGGGAGTTCCAATAGAATTCTTCTTTCAAAAGATTTTCTAGTTCCATATTTTAATTACCTGTTTTATAATCTTTTCCCGGTTTTTCATTATACATGTGATTTGAAGTTGTCTGTGAGACATTACTATTACTCTCTATGTTATGTTATTAATTTGTGGATTTGTCTGTTGGCTTTCTTCGCCCTTTTTTATTCTATCTAATATGTTTAGGCAATGGGGCATGCATGCCGCTCTGGTAGCTTGTTTTGCAGCACCGGAGTGCTCGAGTGAAGGAGGGGGTAGTAGTGATAGGGTCATGGATCTCTAATTTCAGGTCGTGTAGGGCAGCTGGGGGCAGGCCGGGGGGGGGGGGGTGCTGGCTATCCTCTGTCATCTATACAGTTGTATTATGGCTGGCAGCGGCAGTTTTCCAGTGAATCAGTGTGGTGACTATGACTGGGTCACCAGCTCCCAACTAATGAGGAAAAAGAGGCTTTTTGCTTTTTAAGTAGGAAAAGAAAGAAAACGGAGTGGGGTCAGGTGAACAAAGGGGGAGGGTCAGAGGAAACAACTAAGAAAAAAGATAAAACTGGCAAAGGGAAAAGAAAAGGCAGCACAGTGCCTGTGAAAGGCGAGCCTCCACACACTGCTATGGCTATACTTTAGCTGGGTCCTCCAGAGAAGCAAGACCATGAATGCTCTCACACGCAAGGAAATGGCTTGTGTGGTTGCAGAGGCTAGTAAATTCTAAACCTATGGGGTCATATATCAGGCCAGGCAGGAGTCTTCTATCTCACAGGGGCTGATGCACCCAAGATTATCAGCCAGGCTGCTGGCTGTGGAGGCATAAGAATTCCAGGCAAACAGGCAGTTGGCTTATAGGTTACAGAGACTAATGAGTGACTCCCAGGATTTTCAGCAATATGGCAGGCTGCTGACTCAAGTCTAAAGAACAGAGAATCAGATTATGACAAGTCATAGACAGGATTTACCAGAGCATCTATATATATTGGAAGCAGGCCATACCTTCAAGGAAATGCCCTTTTTCATTCTTTTTCCTTTTTAGATATTTATTCCTTTTTATTTAGGAATACCATGAAAACAGCACTGTACACATCATGATTACAAAGTAATGCATTGACTGTAGGAAACATCTACTGGAAGGAAAGGAAAGTTTCTCTTTTTAAAAAGAAATGCAAACCCCCTCTACCTAAATCTAATATGTATCCATTCTGTTATATACCAGAACTAATATGTTATATTAGGTTTTACATTTCAGACTATCAACAGTTTAAACCAGTCATTAACTCAAATCGTCATTTCCTGAATTCACTCTGGTGAACATTCATGCAAGACACAAATATCTTCACTTTTTTGTCCTTGCCCATTTAGAAAGATCTATCCACATATCTCTTCCCCATACCTCCTTGTCACCAACTATCCAACAATATATTCCTTCCAAGTCCCTGACCCTCCAGCCAAACCATTGGCCACAAACCCATTAGGCAGTATACAATTGCACACCTGGTTATTTCTCTTTCCAAGCAAAATGAATATTCAGGTGCACTGTTCAAAATCCTGCCCAACGGGAAGATTTCTCTCACCACATTACCCTTCAGCAATGTTTCGGAAGTGGCCCCCAGTGCTGTTTCCGTCCATTTTCCAGTGGTGCCTGCATCTTGTACAGAACTTTCTGTAAACCAGGTACCGGTTTTTGCTTTCTCTCCATGTGAACTCTCCATGGGGTCATAGGTGCACACAGGAGGAGGAAAGGTAATGTGACAGGTGTAGAAACCACCTGTATCGTAGCCAATTCCTCATTCAATTAACTTATTTTTCCATTCAGGTCCTACTCAAGTCTGATCTTGTATACAATACTTCCATTTAATACTGTGTACATCTAACTTTATGACCTTGTATGTCAGTAAATACCAAGTTCATGAGGGCCAATGATTAGGCTGTGAGTCTTTACTAGGGCCCAGGACCAAGCCAAAAGGAAAGTAGTTATCTACATAAGATGGCAGGGGTTTGCTCAAAAATCCTAAGTGTCTGGGCTGTGATTCACTAATAGGGGCTTGCTAAAAGTTCCAAGCACCACCTCTATCTACCACCAACAGATTAAGCACCGTTGCATCAGCTAGATCATATGGCACAAGTGGTAGAGAGGTTTGCCTGCACCTATGCCAGGGCTTTCTCTTGTTCTGAGTGCAACTCAGAACCAACAGCTTTAGAAACAAACAAACAAACAAACAAACAAACAACAAAAAGATATCTAACTGTGAATTATGCGAGGGTTCACATTTCAGATAATTATTTTTTGTATTTAACAATTTAAACTTATCAAACTTCCCAATAGCTTTCCCTGTCCCTCTGCTTCCCTCCCCCTTCTCCTTCTTGTAGAATATCTTCATTTTAACTAAAGTTAATGCCTATTTACCCTCTAGCCTATTGCTTCCCCTTTCTTCCATTTCCCTCCCACTCTGGTAACCATTAAATGATCTTGCTTTTAGAATAAAAACCTTTCACTTTTCTTCTCTATCAGTGGTCTTATACAATATTTGTCCTTCTTTGTTTGTTTGACAAGCAGCACTCAGCAAAATGTCTTCCAAATTCATTCATGCCAGTAGGTGCTTCCCAGTTTCCAGATTAGCTTTAGGAAAGCCTAGTATTCTATTTGTGTGCACACACTTTATCCATCCTTACATGGATGGATATTTAGGTTGTTTCCATTGTCCAACTATTTTGAATGTGAAGAACATGTGATGAGCATGGGTGTCCAAATATTTGTTTGTGTGAGGGCTCTTATTTCTTCAGGGCATGTTCTGAGTCATACGGCATTTCTATGTCCATTTGTTTAAGGAAGAGCTGCGCTGCTTCCCATAGTCATAAGATCAACAGCTTTTTAAGTCACTTGACACATAGACCAGTGTAGCACTCCCAAATTAGGGCATTGTCGCCTCCAAACTCCAAAGAGATTCACTAGGCTTGTACCTCACTTTTAGTTGTAGAACAGGCCAGATACAATAACTTATCTTTCACTTTCATAGGAATATCTTAACCCTTAATATCTTAGGGATCCACACCACTGGACCCCTAGGAATTTCACTGAGATGGAAATGTGCCTGAATTTTCGTTGAGTTATTGTCCCACTCTCTAGGATACAGATATGTCTTACCAATAAATCTAGAGTCATTGATACTTCTTCCTCATAGGTCAAATCAGTCAGTCAAATGTTATCAATATACTAGACCAGTGTGATTATGTTGTGGAAAGAAAAGGTGATCAAGGTTCCTACAGACTAAATGATGACGTAGTGTTACAGAATTTATATGCTCCTGAGGAAGGGTAGTGAAGGGGTATTGCTGACGTTGCCAGCAAATAGCAAAATGCTTCTAGCAATCCTTTAAAACTGGACTTGAGGAAAAGGCATTGGCTTGACGAATAACTGCCTACCAGTTAGTACCAAGAGATGTATCCCTTTGCCCAAACAACAAAACCGAAGGGGGATAGCAGCTGCCACTGGAGTTGCCACCTTATTATGATAATCCACCGTCATTTTCCAAGATCAATCCACCCAATTTCTAACAGCTCAAATAGAGTTAAATGGGGATATGCTGGGAGGCACCACTCCTGCATCCTTCCCGTCTTTGAGGTGACAGTAATCTCTCAGTCCCTCCAGGAATGGGTACTATTACTTTTGTCTGCTATTTTTCTTAGGTAGGGGCTACTCTTTTTTTGTTGGTTGGTTTGAAACAAATGTGTAAGTCACAAAAGAATCCCAAGTCTGCTTCAGTTTTACTCTGCCTCCAATTACAGTCCCCTGACCAGTGTTGAGCCCTGATGGGGCAGGAGCCAGAGGCTTTTAAGGCTGTGTCCCTTCTCTCTCGCTCTCTCTTTTTACAAAATTTTAACTCTAGTTTGGTTTTGGCTTTTGCCTTTTTGTTGGTGCAATGTGATCCTCAGTGGGGAGCACAGTCTGGGTAGTTGCCCAGCCCACCTCATCAAATTACATCAGTAACGATGTCCCTTCGAGCCCTTGGACGTGTCCGCTTTCCCCCTGCCCCTCCTGCCCCCCTACCCGCCATGGATTCCTGTCTCTTTGCTCGATGTCCACCTCATACCACACTCACTCAGACCCTGGCCTCGGAGTCTTTAATGTCTTAGCCTTTGGTATAAAAACCACGTTTCTTTTTTAAAAATGAGGTTTACTAACTTTGTTAAGCACCATGTTCTCATGTCTTAAGGTGTTTGGTAGACTCCATGATGTTTTTTTAAGAATGTATAATATTCCACTGTATGAATGTACCAGCATTTGTTTAATTATTTACCTATAGTCAGAGCTTGTCATTGTTTTCTTCTTTTTTCCTATTATAAAAATTGCTACAATAAATATATGTGTGCATGTGTCTGTTCATGTTTTATTTCTTTAGGGTATACCAAGTAGAGCAGTTATAACAGGAGCGTGTGTTTAAGGGAGTGCCATGTTGATTTCCATAGTTCTTGTTTCATCCCTCCCGTGATGTATGAGCATTCCAATCTCGTCACATCCTCTACAGTATTTATTATTTTGTTTCTTTAAATTTTGCAATGAGTATCGGTGTGAGGTGGTATCTTGTTTTGATCTGTATTTCTCTTATTGCTAATGAACACAACCAGTTCTTCAAATGACTGTTGGCCACCTGGATGTCATCTTTAGTAAATTGTCTAGTCATGTCTTGTGCCCATATTTTGGTTGGGTTATTTGTATTATTTAGGTGTTGTAGTTTTCAATAGATTTTTTAAATTACCCCTTAATTTGTTACATCATTGCTATTGTTTCCCTTATCTGGGGACTCTCTTTTCACTCTTTTGATGCCAGTTGACCTCTGTCCCACTGTAGTTGGTATCTCAATTCATTTAGAATGTTGACCCTTCAGATCTGTTTTCAGGTAAATTAGCAATTGTAGCAGTCTTCAAGAGGGTGCTGTGAATCCCTTCACAAATTAATTTCTCACTTTTGTGAAGTGCATGTCCCTCAAGCAATCAATAAGTGGGCCTCTATGTCTAACCTGATAAGTTCACTCTAAAGTCTTTGAATAGCTTCATCTATCATATACCAAGGGAAGTCTGGTACATCAATTTAATGGAGTGTAGACCAACACACAATCCATGCTTCATTGAACCAACCAAATATAATCTTGGTCTCTTTCCTAACCTCCCAAGCAGAAATATTGAATAGAGAATCTATGCTCAGTGGGCCGATATCAATAAACTGAGACTGATGTAATTTTGTTTCGTGTCTCTTCCACCATTATCCCATACCCTTAATAGCCATTTCCATGTAGTCACCAGGTTTCTGTTTGTACATATTAGAAAAATCAAAGGTACTTTTCTAGCGTAGCATACAGCTTCCTGGGTCATAAATTTCACTCCATCTTTTGGGGCTCACTTGGGACTTCAGTCTAGTTACAGGTCTACAGGTCTAGAAGCAATAATGGCTGATGTGAATGTTTCCTGGGTATATTCAGCAATGTCTTGTAAAGGCATCTGCTTCAGGTAATGCCCAAGACAACTCTTTGATCACCACCCCAGGAAATATCTCAGACAATGACTCATTAGACCCAGCTGGTTTAGTCTCCTCGGAGGGAAAGGGATGCTTTTGTTGACAGGTGTCATTTAGCAAAATTTAGGTGCTCAGTGTTCTCAGCATCCTGATTATTTGCTCCCATATCTTCACCCCACGTTTCAAGATCACATTGCTTTCCAATCAATTGCCTTCTGAAGTGAAATAGTTTCGATATCATTCAAAATTATGAATTCAATTGACATTTGAGGTAGTTTATTGTGCCAACCTGGCTGATAAACACATGTGGGGTTAATTGAAGGGCGGAGAGATAAATGGCTCCGCGAGCCTTGCCTTTTTTGTCTCTTGCTCTTTGATCATCAGACCAGTGTGCGGCTGCCTTGCTTGTTCTGTGCCTCAATTTGCAAGCTACACTACCTGTGGGACACCTAACCTGTGGACTGTGTTGCTGTAATTTGAGGTTCCTTCAAGACCTGCTTTGCCACACTATTGGAATTTACATCTCTTGAGCTGGGGACTGTCAGAACCTGTCATCTGGCTGACTGTTGGTAACCTGCCTTGCTGTTTGCTTCCTGTGGCCAGGTAGCCTAAATTGCTCTACAGAGGGACTACCCGGTGGCCCTCAAGACTTGAAGGACTGCCAGTGTCTCACAACTGTCTCACGGGAGTGAGTTGCACCGAGCCATTTGTACTGCTTTATAATTTAAGTGTTTATTTCTTGTTTTCTATCTATCTATCTGTATAAATATATAAAAAATTATTAGCATTCTGATTTTGTTTCTCTAGAGAACCCTGTCTAACACAACATTGTAATTCAATCACTCTTTTTGTTTTGTTTTCAAACCATTTTATTAGGACCTAATCCAGACATCATACCATTTCATAGTTCAGTCATATCAAGCAGTGCTATGCAACTGCTACTACAATCAGTTTCAAAACATTTTCTTCCTTCTTGTATTCCTATATATCATCTCCTCATTACCCTCCAACCTCTCCTGCTGTCCTACCATGACCCTTATTCTAGTTATTGTGTCTATAGATTCATCGATCCTGGGTTTCATCTACTGAAAAACATAGGAGTTAAGAAAGCTACCAACAATGACAAAATACAACAGAGAGAAATTTCTAGATGAAAACAAACAAAATCCAGCAAATATTAAAAACCAGATCAAGCACAAAGTGCATCAAAAGGGAGATCAAGTGACAAGGGTAGCCAACAAACCCAGGGACAAGGGAACACAGAGATCGAAAGTAGATGGTGAGGGGGATGTAGAATGCCTGGTGTGATTTGATCAAGTGCAATGTAGCCGAGACGAATTACTGACAGCTGAACGAAGGTTGAACATGATAGTGGGACAGGAGGGAAGTAAAATGAAAAAAATGAAAGAGCTAAAATGCAAAAGACATTCATAGAGCTATAAATAAAAGCATGTATATACGTAAGTATATTAATATATAATGATAGGGATATAGGTCTACGTACATATATTTATGTGTTAAGTATCAAAGTAGCAGACAGACATTGGGCCTCTACTCAAGTCCTCCCTCAATGCAAGAACACTTTGTTCTATTAACCTGGCATTCTGTGATGTCCGCCTTCCTGGCACAATCACTGAAGTCAAAATCGGTGCATAAGCAAATGTGGAGAAGAAAACTGATGGTGGTGCCTGGCTATTAGAAGATACAATATCTGGAGTCTTAAAGGCTTGAAGCTAAACACGTGTCCATCTAGCAGGGAAGCAACAAAGCCCGCATGGTATAAGGCATAAGAAGACCCAAAACAAACAAGGGGGTGGGGTCTGGGGTGGAGAACAAAAGCCCATCTGTAGATCGTTGGACATCCCCTCACAGAAGGGTCACAAGAAAGGGATGAGTCAGCCAGGGTGGAGTATAGCACTGATGAAACACACAACATTCCTCTAGTTCTTTAATGTTTCCTCCCCACAACTTTCATGACCTCAGTTCTACCTTACAAATTTGGCTAGACTGGAGCATGTCCACTAGTACAGATAAGTGCTCTCTACACATGGAATCCAGGACAGATAAACCCCTCAGGAACAATAATGGGAGTAGCAATACCATGAGGGTAGGGGGAAGGTGGGGGGAGAAGTGGGAGAAAGAGAGAACCGATCACAATGATCGACACACACACACACACACGAGGGGGATGAACAAGAGAAACGTGGGTGAAGGGAGACAGTAGACAGTGTAAGATATGAAAATAATAATACTTTATAGTTTATCAAGGGTTCATGAGGATGGGTGGGGAGATAGAGGAGCTAATACCAAGGGTTCAAGTAGAAAAAATTTTTTTGAAAATGATGATGGAAACATGTATAAATGTGCTTGATACAAATGAAGTATGGATTGTTATAAGAGCTATAAGACCCCCCCAATAAAATGATTTATATATATACATATATATGTATACACACACACATTGCCACGTCACACCATGGATTAGCACTACCCTCTTTACTAGTGGAGGCAGACTCATCAGCACCATTCAGGTTAGTCAGACTAGAGAACCAATTTAGAATATGCATCCTTACGATTTTGTTTGTTCCTTTAGAACAACTCTGAATGTCTGAAGCATGCATGTGAGTGTGTGTGTGTTTATCTCAAGGAAGCAGCTCAGACAATTGTAAAAACCTGTAGTTTTCATTCTCATAAGGTTAGATGTCATGCAGGTGGATGAATCCAAGATAAGCAGGTCAGGTGGCAGGCTGCTGGCTATGGAGGTGACCCAATACAAGGTCAGCAGGTAACATGGCAGGTGGCTGACTCACCGGTTACAGAGTCTAACAACTCCTAGGTTGGTAGGCAATATGGTAGACTGTTGGTGCAAGTCCAAATAACCAGAGGTCCGATGACGATGAACCATATGAAGGATCGAGATCTAGCAAATAGCAAGGAGTTTTGCCAGAATGTCCATTGATATTGGAAGCATGCTACACCCCTTTGAAAACTCTTTCCATTTCAGATTGGTTAGTCATAGTTGATCTCATCATGGAGGTAACTACATTATATGAGAGCTCATGATTGCGAAATGTCTGAGACGCATGGTCTGCCTAAGCTGACACGCAACCTCCACCATTACAAGTGGGAATGCAGCACTTGCTCCATAGGAGTAACACCACTGACTTTAGGGTGGGAAGTGGGGTCAGGAGGTGCTGCTGACTGCAGATCCTAGTCCATGGGATCATGCAACACCTGTGGAGGTAGGCACTGATGATGTTAGAGGCAATTGGCACTTACTCCACAGAAATAAATAAATAAATGAATAAATGAATGAATGAATGAGGGGTAAGTGGAAGAAGGTGGTGGAAAAAATGAATTAAAAAATCAAGGGAGGAAAGAATAGAAGATAGCCATTTCAGAGTCTAAGTGTGTTAGACTGGGTTCTCTAGAGAAACAAAACTAATGATATTTATATGTGTAGAAATTCATATAAAAGGGCTCAAACAATTATAGAAGTGGGTAAATCCATGTCCAGTCTAAGCTGGAAGCTTCTCCTGCTTTTTCCTGTTAGCTACAGGAGCTGATAAACCAGGATACAGGAAGATAAAGCAGAAATACCACAGGCTGGTGGACACAGATTTGAGACAATCCAAGATCAGTAGTCCACTGATGGCTCTTTGAATTGGCAGTCAATATGGCAAGAAGTCAATAAACTAAATGCAGAATCCAGACCCAGCAGGAGTAACAAGCTTTCCCAGTGAGTCTGCTTAGAAAGGAGTACACCATACCCTCAGGAGTTTTTCTTCCAATTGCATCAAGGCTGTGACTTGATTAAAGGGACTGCAGGCCACCACCAGTATTGACTGCACACCAAGCTGATTATGTTCTATTCTATCCCTGCATGTAGTTAATGCCATTGCGTTTAGATCACATCTTGGGACATTACTGCCAAAGTACTAAGAACCTTGATCCAGCCAAGTTGACACAAAACGTATCACACTAAGCCAATATGTATCCCTAACCTTCCTGACTACCCAGAATGCTTATTACTACACCATTTTGACATCGCTTGCTTATTCTTCCCTCGTTGGGTGCCCTGTGTAAATCTACCACTACCTCCACTGTGATTATGAGCTATTTAGGAGTTGTTGTTGTTCTCTTCCCCCTTGAGCCATGAGCCTTCTATAGCTCAGCAAATGACAGATCTATGCTTCCAGTTGTTCGTGTCAGATATCTTAGGGTCATTCTCTTTTTCTCTCATACTCCGTGTGCATATCTTAGGACCCCGGTCACATACAACTTTCCATCACTTCCAAGGCCCACTTTAGCTCAAGTCACCATTAGCTCTTGCATGGATTATTGCAGTAATATCCGAACTGGTCTCCTTGTTTCTGCCCCTTTTCCCTTTTTAAAAATTTTAATTAATCATTTTATTGGGAAGCTCTTAAAATCTTAGAGCCCTTTCCCCTTTTTAGTCTGTTCTCAACCCAACAGCCAGAGTTTCCATTTAAAATATCAATCCGATTATTTATTTTGTGCCTTTGCTCAAAGCCCTCTGTTGTGGATTAAATTGTGTGTCCCACCAAAATAAATATTGTAAATCCTAACATCTACGCCAGTGATGATAATCTCAGTGGGGAATTTATCATCTTTGTTATACTAATGAGGTAGGATTAGTGCAGGGTGTTTCTTGGGTCAATCTCTTACAAAATATAAAAAGAGCCGCTTAAGGAAGTGGAGGTGAATGAGGAGAGCTACCAAGCCAGATGAAGATTGCCCAGAAAAAGAAACTCAGAAGAGAGAACTTTCCTTCAGAGACAACAGAGAGCAAGCCTCTGCTAGAGCTGACACCCGAATTCCGGCTTCTTGCCTCTTAAACTATGACAGTTCTGATGTCAGATGGATCTTGGCCAAAGCAGAGGATTCCCGAAAGATGTTTATTTAGCAGAGGATTCCCGAAAGATGTTTATTTGTTATCCAACAGAATGGGAACACGATAGGGCTATCGCATTACGGTTGCTTGCAAATAAAATTTTGCTGAAGATCCTTCAACAATGGTTTCAGCAGGACGCCAACAAGGAGCTACCATAAATGCCTGCTGAATCAGAAGAGGATGTGGCATTAGGGATATCGTTACTGGCACCAGATGGAGCTCAACTCAAGCTGGGAAAACCAGAAAGATGTTTAATTAGCTGTGTTTTATTCACTCTGCAAAGGCATTCAACTTGGTGTAATGAGAATGAGAGTTCTAGAACACCTCATTGTGCTCATGTAGAACCTATACGTAGAACAAGAGGCCATCGTATAAAAAGAACAAGGGAATACTGTTGATTTGAAATTAGAAAAGGTCGGTGTAAGGACTGTATAGTTCCACCATACTTATTCCGTCTGTTGCTGAGCAAATAATAGGAGAAGCTGATGATATGAAGAAGAACTTGGGCTCAGAGAAGGCTTACTAACCTCCTGTGATAGGCAGAGGGCACAAACTTGCTCGCTGAAAGTGAGGACTTAAGCATTTGCTGATAAAGATCAAAGACGACAGCCCTTAGTATCGATTACAATTCAAAGTAAAGAAAATGAAAACCCTCACAACTCAGCCAATAGACAGCAGGATGGGAAATGGAGGAAATACTGAAGTTGTCAAGGATTTTATTTTACTTGGTTCTGCCATCAGTCCTCCTGGGAAAAACAGTCAAGAAAGCAAACAGCGCAATGCACTGGACAAATCCCTACAAGTCCTCTTTAAGGTGCTTACAGAGCAAAGGTGGGATTTCCAATCACTTCCGGTGCGCATGAAAGTTGGACAATGAATGAGGAAGACCAAAGAAGGATTGATGCATTTGAATTATGGTTTCGGTGATGAATTTTGCAAGGACTATGGGCTGTAAAAAGGAAAATAAAACCAATCTGTGCTTGAACAGCCCCATCAGAATGCTCCTTAAAATCGAGGATGGTGAGATCTTGTCTCGTGTGCTTTGGACATGTTATCAGGAGAGACCAGTCCCTGGAAGAGGACGTCATGCTTGGTGAAGTAGGAGGTCAGCGCAAAGGAAGAAGACCCCACCCCCTGGTTCCTTGAGGCTTCCTCACTCCCCGCTATCATGATGCCAGTCCTGCCTTCCACTTTGGGCTAGACTGGAGCATGTGTACAGGTACAGCTAAGAGCTCATGGCACACAGAATCCAGGTCGGATAAACTCCTCAGAAACAGAAATGGGAGTAGCGATACCAAGAAGATAGGGGGAAGGTGGGGCGAGGAGGGGAGGAAGGGGAACCAATCGCAATGATTGACACATAACCACACTCCCTCCCCCAGGGGGATGAACAACAGAAACCATGGGGGAAGGGAGATAGTTGTCAGTGTAAGATATGAAAATAATAATATTTTATAATTTATCAAGGGGGCTTGAGGGGGATGAGGGAGGGGAAGAAGAGCTGAAACCAAGGGCTTAAACAGAAAGTAAATGTTCAGAAAATAATGATGACAACATATGTACAAACATGTGTGACACCATTGATGTATGAATTGTTAGAAGAGCTGTAAGAGCCGCCAATAAAATGATCTTTAAGAGAGATAGACAGACGGACAGATAGATAGAAAGAGGAGGCCCCTCAATGAGCCGGATTGACACAGAGGCTATAACAGTGGACTCACGAACATAAGCGCAGTCACCAGGAGAGAGCACACCGGGAAGTGTTTCATTCGGTTGTGCATGGGATCACTATGGGCAGGGACAGACTGGACGGAAACAAGAACAGCAGGCAACCGTGAGAAATGGATGTGTTTGCTGAACCTCCCATGTGTATAGTTTGGTTGCAGCAGTCCTCGAAAACTCGGGCTGCCTCCAAGACCTTGTACCAGAGGGAGAATTTCAAGTCTACTGTGGTCTGCCAGGCCCTACAGCTGGGAGTGTCTGCCAGTCTGCTCTTGCCCTGGTCTAACCACCCCGGCTGCTTGCTGGTCCTTCAACCAGCCTATTTGCTTAGACTTTTTTCTAGATGTCCCTGTGGGTCACTCTCTATTTACTTCGTCTCCATTCAACTGTCTTCTAATCTCCTTTATTATAGGAGAAAGATGAGACTTTCTACTCCTGTCAAAAGTTACAGTCTCAAAAAAGCAGAGACATTCCTACTGTATCCTGTAGGGTTGCTATGAGTAGAAATTGACTCCATGGCCGTGAGCAACTGTCTTTATGTAAGATACAAGAGAGTACCCCCCTCGCACCCTAAGTTCTCAATCTCTTTTATTTGCTATATATCCCCCTCCATGGGCCTGCCCTGCTCCAGTGAGAAGAATGCTTGACAAAGACAAGGCATTTGTTTTGTTTACTGGCTTGAACTCGGTGCATGGAACGGTGCCTGGCTCATGCCAGGCGATTAATAATTGAGTTGAATGCAAGAAACAGGAAACTAAGAGTTTTTTATGTGCTAAATTATGTCTTAGGCACTTTCCAACTATATCACTTACTATTCACAATAGCAAAGTATTGTTATTCATTGTATGGATGAGGAAACAGATAAATGTGGACACAGATAAGTATATTTTTATATAAATTGAGAGTTCAGGATGGAGAGATAATGGAGTGGGTGGATTATTTGACTTTGCTTTGCTCTCATTTACTTATCCATCAAGTATTTGTTGAGCACCAGAGTTTTCCAGGTACTCTGCTAGTTTCTAGAGTGCTAAGATTGACTAGAAAACAATTCCTGACCAGAGTCTAGTGTGGCAACAACCTTTCAAGCAAGCACTTGAGCTGTAGTCCCCTAGGAATTTGTCAGGCAAGGGTACGAATGAGTATGCTTGATGCTGGCTAGCTTAGAGAAGTTGTTTCAGGAGGTGGGGACATTTGAGCCGAAGCTGTGAGTGAATGTTAGAATTTCAAAGTGGAAAAGATACAGAGGAAACTCCTAAGCTTGGCACGTGGGGCTTCATCATGGGACCACCCCTCCCTCTGACTGACTACTCTACTACTCTCATCAGATACACAGTTACAATGTTCTCCTTATTTTCTGCATCTACTATGCAATTTTTTGCTTTTGCACACACTAGTCCCTCTGTCTGAATGCCCACCTCAACTTTTTTATTCCCTACCACCCAGCTCAGTGTCATCTCCCAGGATGGACCCTGTGCCTCCTTTGAGTCTCCATATCACCCCCCAACCATACGTTAGCTCGTTGTTATTTCTGTAATTTCATCCACACTCTAACCTCTTTGAGGACCTTTGTTCACGATGACATCATGGGAATAGTCACACAGCGGATACTCAACATGCATTTGTTGGACCCAACTGCCCCACATTAGATGAGAGAAGAAGGTCCTTCAGGCTTGGGAAGAGTCCCAGGCACAGTGAAGGAAGCTGGGGACCAATCAGTTGAGAAGGGAAGACTGGTAAGTTGAAAGAATGGTAGCATCAAGGAAGCTGGCCTTGGACGTAGAGACAAGGGCAGATGAAGGAGTCTACGCAGGGTACTCTTAAAGCTGGCCGCTGAGAATCTGGGAAAAGCAACGCATCCAGCTGAGTAAAATAAGCCTTGAGACCCCCATCTGACATACAAGACTTACCTGGGCTGCAGGCCCATATGGGGCACCTTGGAGCCAGTGAATTGGTTGCAGGTTTGTGGGAAGAGTATTGGCTCTCTCTTTCCACACTTGGGATTGCTTAGCCCTCCACCTGGTCACCCGAAGGGTCTTTCTGAAACGGCATGGAAGCTCGAAAGCAATACCTGAAGGGAGGTGGTCCTGAAGTCTAAGGTGAGTGAAAGCAGAATCATATACTTGCCTTTCCTATACTCCCATCTCTCCTGAGAGCTTTTCCCCTTGGTTGAGTGCTGACGGGTCCTCCAGGTCCCAAGCTTTGAGCTCTTGCGAGGCAGCTTGTAGCCTGTTATCAGGCACCGAACAAATGCTTGGAAGGACTGAATGAAAGCTAAACAACAGGGCCAAGTCAAAAGTGGCCAAAGTTTGGCCTTGGGTGGTGCTTCCTAAACTTTAATCTATTTCCCAGGGTTTCCTCAACTCATGTGATGTGCCCATGGCCATGGCCTGTACTTTCTCATGCCTTACCTGACCAGTGATTATCATGTCAGATGTCTAAGAAATACCTGTGTGATTTCCTCAGGTTTGTTTGAAATCCGGTGGCAATCTGTATGGATAATTTTGACTGCTACTTCCACTCCAGGGGAACAGGATAGAGGCCCGATTGAATGAGTTCCTCAAATACCTCCCTGGCGGAATGGAGAACGGAGTATTCAGCCCCAGGTTAAGGAACTGGAGTGGGGAAGGGAAAGTGTGCTCACTAGGAATCAGGGCAGCCCCCCTTAACTTGTGATCTTGGGAAAGCTCTTAGGATCGCTGAATCTCAGTATCTTCATCTGCATAATGGGGTCGATTGTATTTATCTCAAAGGACTGTTGGCAAGGATTACAGGATGTATTGAGTGCTTCACAAACATAAGTCTGAAGTGACTGTCCGCTGTACATTCATCTAAATTCCTACGGAGTTGTGAATGGTGAAGTTGGCCAGCCTTGGAGTTAGGGTCTAACTAGATCCCTCCATGTCTCCTTACCTGGGCGATTTGGCAGGTTCTACTTATTTGCTTTCCACTTGGACTTCCTGGTTGCCGGTTCTGAGCCAGAAGTTATGGGCAGCCCAACAAGCTAAGAGATGAATCCAGAGAAACAAAGAGCAGTTTGGGCTCTTCCCATGCCCTCTGTCTGCTCTGCCCATTCGTTTCTGAGACCCTCTCTCTCTCTTGTTTTCCCCCCAGGACAATGGTTTTGATTGGAAGAGGGTGGGCCTGGAGGCTGGGAAAGATGCCTTTCCCGCCACCTCACACACTGCCTTTTAATGATCTTGGGCTGACTGTATCGGTCACCACTCTTTGACCCAGACTCTTTTCAGGGAGGGAGAGGATCAACACTTTGCGGCTGTCAGAACTCCTGCAGAAGCAGTATATTAGGCATGGAGCCAAGAAGAGGACTTGCAATAAGTAGCTCATGCCCTGTTTTTGGAATGGTCTCTTTGGAATGAGCAAAGCCAACCAAGGCCACTCCCCTTTATCTATTCTTTGTCTCCTGCCCACCAGGTCTACCAGTTGCCATCATTTACTCAAAGCACAGTGAACTCGTGGGTGTCAGAGGAGAAACATGCTCCATAGAGTTTTCTGTGCTTGCTTTTTTTGGAAGTCGATGTCTGTTGTCAAGCCTTTCTTCCAAGGCATCTCAAGGTGGACTTGTGCTTTGGGTTAGCAGATGAGTATGCTAACTGTGTGTACCATCCAAGGACTCACCTATTAGACCAAGAATCATAATAATGATGGTGGTGGGAATATCAGCTCGTGTTTATTGGAATGCTTTAACCCTGGTAGCATAATGAGTTATGAGGTGGGCTGCTAACCCCAAGGTAGGCAGTTCAAACCTACCAGCTACTCTGCTGGAGAAAGATGAGGCTTTCTGCGCCTGTAAAGATTTCCAGCCTTGGAAACCAAAAGTGACAGTCGACTCTGCCCTGAAAGGACACTATGAGTCAGAATGGACTTTGTAGCAGTGAGTTTGGTTTTAGGATTAAGCTCTGTGCTAAACATGTTACATGATTATCCCTTGTAATCTTAAATAAGGATATTGTTATCATTATGCCTATTTTACAGGTGGGGCCTTTGAATCACACATCAGTAACTTCCATGGTCTTTCAACTGGCAAACAGTAAAACAAAACAAAAAAAACCCCCAAAACAAATCCTGGCTCTAGAGCCTGTACTCTCAACTATGATATGATATGATTAGGATTTTCCAATAACCTAACCGAGCCTCATTACTCTCAGTGTGTTCATGGAGGCCTGATGAATGGGGGAGCTTGGGAGTGTGAGAGGGTGAGGGAGAACTGTGAATGCCTGCTAAAGTCAAATATATCCTGATGGGACCTGCCCAGGTATAAATAGGCAGGGTTTGTCTCTTATCAGGAAACCTGAAAGCCCACCTCTCTGGGCTCAGAGAAAGCTACCAAGGGCCAGAACACAGTACCTTACACATTTAAGCATTTAATATTTGTTAGGTGGCTCAAAGATAAATATCTGACCTGGGGTCGAAGGAGGAGGCTGGAGCTCTAATAAGACTGTAGTATGTGCTCCTGGGCAAGTCTTGTCCTCTATGTCATCCTCAACCCCCTGCTGCAGAGATGAAGATGCTGATTCCGCTGCTCTGGGTCCATTCTGACTCAGAGTGACGCCCTGGAGGTTTCCAAGGCTGTGCATATTTTATGGGAGCAGAGAGCCTCAGCTTTCTCCTGAGGAAGACGTGTGCCTGGGTTTTACACGCCAACCTTGAGGTTAACAGTTGAGCGCTTACCTGACACATCTACTAGATGCTTGTTCCAGGATAAAAGGTCTTGCACGAGTTAAGAATGTCAACTCAGAGGCATTAGCTTGCTCTATTGAACTCCGTGGCCCAATCTGTCGCCAGGACAGTCTAGGACAGAATCCTGGGGAGGGGTGAAAAGTTATAGAGAAGGGAAGTGCCTCAGTTTATCTTGGACACCAACCTCAAGGGCAGGACCCCACAGCTGACAGGCCCTGGGGCCAGGTGCATCTGGGCTGGCCTTGATCATGGATAGAGCAGACAAGGGGTCCTAAGCACTCCTCCCAGTTTCCCAAAGCAAGGCTTTGCACGACAGGAGGGTCGCTGCCTTAGCGTCACTTCCCGCAGCGGGCAGTATAAAGTCAATATTTGTTGTGGTTCAAGTCAAGAGAACATAAAGTGGTGACTTGTTTGGCATTCTCAAGAAGTTCGGCTCCCCAGGACTCATGCATAAAGAGATGGAAATTTTAGCTGCCAGTGCCAAGAAACACTCAGAAGTATATGAATTTATTATATATTATCTTTCCTTCTTCAAAACTTTCCTGGAAATGTCAGAAGTTCATCTAGGGTTTCCTTGTTGATAAAAGACAGCTTGGTCTTGGTAGCCCAGATCTCCTTACGCAAGAGGCAGACAGTGGGAGGTCAGGGAGGAAGCGAGCAGTGTTTCCCCAGGACACCTTTGGGGAGCCACACCCCCTTTGTAATTCTCCCTTCCTGGGTGTTGTTTCACATGGTAAAGTAGGTCAGGCATGCAATTACACACTGGCTTCCACCAAATCATTTTGCTCGCATTGACTGGACGCCTACTCTGCGCAAAGTCCTGTGGGCAGTGTGGCTGGAGACCCGAGTACATATTATGGCTTCTATGCTGCAGGAGTCCAGGGCCTGGGGACTGTGCTAAGGGCGGTAATGGCATTTCTGCCACAGCTAATCCACCGACCTCGAAAATTCAGACGTTCAGAAAGGCCTCCTGGAGAAGGTGAGATCTGACCAAGACCCTTTCAACTGGCAGAGAAGGGGCACAAACATTGCAGACAATATGGATAACATGAATTGAAATCCCACAGGAGACATCAGAAACTTGACGTTGAGCCTGGAGAGGCCAATACCCTGGCCCTGTGCGGACCAGAGTCTGGCCATGTATCTGCATAATGGAGGCTAAGTTTGATCCCAGATCAGATTTTGGAGCATTCTTTCACGATGCTGATAGAGGTGCAATGCTCTACCTGTGAGGCTTACACTCACTCTCACACCCATCATTGCCTTCAGCAGGCTGTCCTGTGCCTGCAGCTGAGTTCCCAGGCTTCCTGGGAGGAAACGGGCCTTTGGCTCACCTCCAGTGCTTGCTCTTCTTTGGGCTAGAGAGACTGGCTGTTGGGAAGCTACTTGGCCACCCCCATGTACTAGAGGAACCCTGGGGCCAGAGGAATTGGATCAGGCCCTCTTCTCTTTACAGTCAGCCCCAGTATGTTGTGCAGTGTTTCAAACAAGGCTGCCTCCAGTAAAGCCCTGTTTTCCAGGAGCAGTCAGCCTTGTATACTTTGGTGCCTGGGGGAAGCAGTAGGGCTGGTTTACAGAGAGCCTTGATCCCTCTGGGCAGAGGTGCTGGGAGCCACCCCACCCCATACCACCCGCCACCCGTATGTCCTCCCCACTTCTCTTTTCCCTGGGCAGAGATGCAGGGGAACCAGCCCCACCAATGGGACTGCCTGAGCCATGATCAACCAGAGTTCTACTTTTCAGTTTTCCCAGTTTCATAAAATATTCCTCCTAAGGCCCTCAAGCAACCCTGAGGCAGTATAAGCAGGGTTAGATTGGTGTCACTTTCATTTTTAGATGGGGAAATGGGGGTATAGATTGAGTGGTGTGCTAAGATTGGGACCAAGGTCTCCAAACTTCTGCCACAGGCCTCCCAGCCTTTTGGGCCAGATCCCCAAGCAGGCAGCAGGTACAGTGGACATATCCCTACAGCGCCCTCCCTGCCTGCAGCCTGTGTCAGTAGAAACCTGGGCCTGGGGAGACCTAGACCCTACTTTGACTTCTGCCTCTGAGATTCTTTCCAATCCTATTGTTCTCTGGTTATAATCAGAACATGACCGCCTAGTCATTTCTGATTCCGCTTTGGGGAATAGTTGATAGAACTGGTTGCCAATGTAGAATTGACATCCTAGAAGTATGGAAATAATTGGGCTTCTGAAAGACTACATGCTATGAGGGCACTGGTGATTCAGTGGTGAAATTCTCACCTTCCATGTGAGAGACTCAGGTTCAATTCCTAGCCAGTACACTTCATGTTACAACCATGAATCTCATCTAACAGGGAAGCTTACAGGGGGCTGTGCAGAGCTTCCAGATTAAGATGACTAGGAAAAAAGGCCTGGCAATCTACTGAAAATTAGCCAGTGAATACCCTTTGCATCACAACAGTCCATTTGACCATGGGGATGGCAGGGCCAGTTGGTACTGTATTCTGTTGTAAATTCAATTATCATGAGGCAAGGGCCAATTCTAGTGGGGGAGACATAATGTGAAGACAATCTCACATGGACAAATCAGTAGAGGGTAGATTTCTATCGACATGCCCGGGGCAGAACTCTCCCACTCTTCAATGTTCCTTCCCCCAGCTCCTCTAGAGAGACCTGTGTTTATGTGAGCTGGAGACCGCCAGCGGTGCTTACTCTTGGTCAACCTCAGAGGACTTTTAAGAGTCTGCAGGGAGGTTGTTGAGATGTGGGATCGTGTAGGCCTAGACTCTAGGCAGACAGAGAGCTTGGCTGTGGAGCCTCAGTGAGCTGGTGGACCGAGGAAGCACCAAAGCGGTCTCCACTGATCCACATGGCCAGGGTTGACTTGCGGGGGAGGCTCTAGACTGCAGCCCCAAGGCCTGTCCCACTAGACTCTACCCGGAAAAGAAAAAGTTTCTCTTCCACTTCCTTAGAAACCTCCTCTCTTATGGGAAGCTGGGTGTTATTTTAAGGTCTGTAGACTTTTCCAGCTGGAGCTATTCAATCAGAACAATTAGAATGCAGTTTAGAGCTGGAGTAGAACATATGGATGGCAGGGGGTCCTTGGATTTGTGGCAGCCCAAGGATTCGGAGAGCAGCTTGAGGAGAGTTGGAAGGCAGTGTTTGGAAAAGGAAGGGCCTGCCGCCTCACCCAGGTACATCTGTTTTTAGCATTGGAGGGAGCAGAAATGAGGGCTTATGCATATTGCCCTTTCAGCTCAGGTCTTACATGCATTCAACATAATCTGAAACTGGCATCATCTGAAACTCCAAGTCAGGAGCCTGGATCACGTGGACAGTTTTTAGACTGCGATCCTCGTGGCCCATGGAAAGGAGCACTTTGTCTTTTACAGAGGATTGTTGACCGGCTGAGATTTAGGGTTTAAAGACACAGGCAGTCAAACCTTTATGAAACTAGAACCTGGGGGTCTTGACAGTCCGGATAAGTGTTCTTTCTAGCAAATCATGCTATCTTGCTTAGGGCCTCTCAACAAGCGCACAAGGGGATCTTCTGTCTCCCTTCGCCTGTTTGTCTGCAGAGACCCTGTGCCTGAACTTGCACAGCCTCTTGTCACACCAGAGGCACTCAGTTTAGATGGTGGCTGACTGGCGCAGCCTCCTCAGGGAAGTGATCTGGCTCAGCTGGGAAGGTGAGCACTGGACAGCATTGCTACCCTGCCCTCCAGTTCTAACCTGCTCAAGTTCGAATGTGGCTTTAAACAGGTGTCTGGTGTCTTACAGGGACAGGAGCTAAACAGAACTCTGTCTGGAAGAAAACTTGCTGTCTTGGGGCTGACTGCAAAGATGAGTGGGAGGGAAGTTCAGGGGAAAGAAGAGCTATTCTGTCCCTGGTGCAGTGGTTACAAGTCTGAAATCGGAGCCCAGGGTGGGTAAAGGACAGAACTATAAATCCAGCATCCTGAAAGAATACTCTGGACGTTGGAAACACAAGCGCCCTTAAAATCTGTCTGAATGAGATTTAAAGATCATTACTTTTGAGCAAGGTGATAAAATGCTACACACTGTCTTTATTAGTTCTTTTTAGAAGCCGGGCATGAAATTGCCATCCCAAAGATTTTCTTTTTCTGTCTTCTGTTTTGTTTTAATGGCCAAAAGGAAAATCATCTAGCCACTAGCCATCACTCCCCAGGGTGAGCCTCCAGCATGGTTCTTGCAGGAAATTTCCCCTCGACCCAACAGGGATGGTAGCCACCCCACTAAGCCTCTCATATTCCCTGCCCACCCTCTCTTGGCCCTCATTGCCTGTGTGGCAGCAGGAGAGTGAAAAGGCTAAAACATTGCATGGGTCTGCCCTGGTAGATCCTGTCTCCCCTTCATTGCCAGCTTGGCCAGTTATGGCCCACTCACACATATACCATGCTAAAAATATGCAGCCCACTGGAGCGTGGCAGGGCTACCCCGCGGGCTCGGCCTGATGTCCTATCGTCTGACACGCACTTCAGCTCCCAGGGACGCATCTCCCTGGGTCCACCAGCCTTTTCCCCTTCCCGCTGCCTGCTGCCTGGGCCTTTCTTTTTCCTTTCCTTTCTGTCAAAGGCTGGTGCTAGTAGAGAAAAAGTTCATAAAAATGTTATGTCCACCATAAAACCCCTAATGTGGCATTCTGCATGATCCATGCATTAACATTAACATTTCCCAGACAGTTATTGTGAGATCATGGTCCCAGCTATAATTCAGCAGTGACGTTCCTTCAAGCAAATGTTATGGAGGAATAAATGACTTGCGGAGTGTGCTGGGGTGGTGAGGGGCGGGGGCCGGGAGCAACTAGAAAAGGCAGGCTCTAGATCTCAGAGACCCTTACACGGCCAAGAAAGGGTCTGGGGTTTGTTGTTGAGCTGGCCACAGACTCCCTGCAGACCAGGAGACCAGGCCCATCTGCTCCCCTGCTCTGTTTCACAAGAACCCCAGTTTCCTTCCCAGTGATGTATTGGGAGACTAAGAAAACAGATTCAGAGCCTCGGGGTCACAGGTCAGTCTGAGAGCGTGGCAATTGGCTCAGGCATTGACTCTTCCCAGCACCCTTCTCTGCTTCACCCTCTCCCTATCGGCCCAGCACACTTTACACTCGCCTCTCACTGAGCCTCTATCACCTGATATTTTTATTGTTTATGTCAGGGGCTCCTGCCGTGGCTACACCCTCCTTAAAAGCAGCAGATGCGTTTTAGTCCTTTGGGTAACTTAGCACCAAGCAGATGTATTGAATAAATGCTGGTAGGAGGGAGGGAGGGAGGGAGGGAGGGAGGGGTAGAGCCATGGAGTGATGACAGCATACAGAGAACCAGAAACAAAAGCAAACCATAAGGTGAACAAACCAAACGATGAAAGCACATCAGATTTGATCTTAGTAGTAAAGGTGAAAACACTTGGAAATACCATGTACTGCACAAAGTCATCAGGGTATGAGCCTGATCCCTAAGGCTAGGGATCTGCCATTACACTCTGAACACTTTCGCTCTTCAAATACATTCACTCTGAATACAGGCTCTGATGAGTGTTATCCGCCTGCAGTTCATGCCCATGACCTTGATGGCCAGTCCTTTGGACCAGAGGCTTCCTAATCTGTTGCCTCTGAGATTGAGTAAGAGTCACCATACACCCTTCCTGTTTCTCCCCCACCCCTCCCCTGTCTCTGCCCAGCCCTGCTTACGCCTCTGCTGAAGGTGAAAGAGTACAGACGGTTAACACACTCTGTTATTAACTGAGAGTTTGAACATTCAAGTTTACCCAGGGGTGCCTTAGAAGAAAGTTCGGGTGATCTGCTTCCCCCAAAATTAGCCATTGAAAAACTATGGAAAAGTTTTCTACTCTGATACACAAGGACTTTCCAGGAATCTAAGATGATTTCATGTCAGCTAGCACTAACACGTTTCTCCCGAAAATGTCAGGAGGGAGAAAATTCTGTGAGAAGAAAAGTTTGGCTCTTTTCCAAGAGCCACCTGCCGTCACTGCTATGATTTCACCCAAGAGCAGTTTCACAGAATTCAGGACCAGATTTACTATACAGAGGACAGTGGCCTCTGTAATGTATTCAAAATACTCTTGGGGTGCTTTACCCCAAACAGAAACATCTTCCTCTCCTGGCGTACTATGATGTCCTAGAGTAGGAAAGGACCTTGGGGGCCAGCCGTACTGTGATGGCATCTCTAAAAGCCAGGAGTTTGTTCTGTTCCTGATGCCTCCCCGTAAGGACAGCTCTTCTCTCTGGACCCCCGTCGTTGGTAGAGCGACCTCACAGCTCGGGGACATTTGTGTCTGTCATGTCTACCTTTCAGTGTTCGTTCTGCTCTTTGGGCAGCGCAGGGTCAGTAAGAGCAGTGTCTCTGCTGCACAGTCAAGGTGACCCTCATGCTCATCACCAGCTCTTCTGTGCTCCTGTTCATTTAGCATGCTAGCCTCCTGCTCCAGATATAATTCACACGATCGATGTTCTTCTTAGGAAGTAAGCAGGACCTTCCACCATGGTCTCCACCATTGCCTCCTTCTTCTGAGTTCCAGCCTTGTAGCAATACAGTCTAAGATTGCATTTGCCTATCATCAATTTTTCTCAACAGTCATATCACCATACTGCTACCCAATGCATGTTCATTGAAGCGTCTTTCTTCTAAACATGAAATTCTTTTTGTAAATCATTTTATTGGGGCCTCAAACAATTCTTATTACAATCCATACATCCATCCATTGTGTCAAGCACATATGTACATATGTTGCCATCATCATTCTCAAAACATTTGCCTTCTACTTGAGCCCTTAATATCAGCTGCTCATTTTCCCCTTCCCTCCCCGCTCCCCCTACATCATGAACCCTTCATAATTCATAAATTAGTATTGCTTTGCCATATGTTACACTGTCCGATGTCTCCCGCCGCCCTCTTCTTCAGTAAGGGGATGTCCGGTTGACTACCAATAGGCTTTGAGTCTCCACTCTGCACTCACCCACATTTACAATGATATGATTTTTTGTACCTTGAAGCTTGCTACCTGATCCCTTCGACAGTTCGTTGTCACATAGGGTGGCGTGTTTCTTCCATGTGGACTTTGTTGCTTCTGAACTAGATAGCCAATTGTTTATCTTTCAGCCTTTAAGACCCCAGACACTATATCTTTTGCTAGCCGGGCACCATCAGCTTTCTTCACCATATTTGCTTACGCACACATTTGTCTTCAGTGATCATATCAGGAAGGTGGGCACCCACTGATATGATTTTTAGTTCTTTGATGTTTGATAACTGGTCCTTTCTACACCTTGTGGTCAGACAGGCTGGTGTGCTTCTTCCATGTGGTCTTTGATGCATGCTTCTCAGCTAGATGGCCGCTTGTTTATCTTCAAGCCTTTAAGACCCCAGATGCTATATCTTTTGATAGCCAGGCACCGTCAGCTTCCTTCACCATGTTTGCTTATGTACACATTTTTCTTCAGCAATTGTGTCAGAAAGGTGTGCATACTGGAATGCCAATTTAATAGAACATGTTCTTCCATTGAGTAAGTACTTGAGTGGAGGCCCAATGTCCATCTGCTGCCTTAATACTAAGCCTATAAATGTATGCACATAGATCTGTTTTTCCACACTCTTATATAAATATATTTACAAATGTACATTCTAGTCATTAGACCTCTATAAATACCCTTTGTCACCTAGTTCTTTCCTCTATTTCCTTCTACTTTTCTCTTGTCCCACTATCATGCTCAGCCTTCATTTGGGTTTCAGTGATTCCTCTCGGTTACCTTGCCCTTGCTGAATCCCTACCAGGCCTCTCACACCCTCCTTGCTACTGATTTTGGATCACTTATTGCTCCCCTGTTGGTCAGCACCAGCTCCTTACCTCCTCCTCCCCCTCTCCCATGTCCCCCCGGAACCATTGGTCCCGTTGTTTTCTCCTCCAGACTTCATCCAGTCTATCTTATCTAGATAGATCTGTAGAGATAATAATATGCACCAAAAATCAAGTCATAGCAAGATAAGCAATGAATGAGAACATAGCGAAGACAACAAAAAAGGAAAACAATTACCCATAGAAGAATAAATTAATTAAAAGAACATTTTAAAAAGGAAAAAAAACCTGTAAATAGATCAAGTTCTGATTTTTTTATCTCTAGGCATGTCCTTCAGTCAGGTCCAATGGGGTACCATGCTCTGGCCCCAGAATCTGTCCTTTGTACTCCCTCGTGGGCTCCCTGCTCTGCTCCCACAAGGGAATACAAAGGACAGACTCTGGGGCACATGCTTTTAGTGGTTTCACTCCATGTCACAGGGTCAGTCTGGGCCAGACCTGACACTGAGTCTCCAGTGTTGTCCCCCTTAGGGCCCTGGGCCATCAAGGGACGGTGTGTCTCATAGTGGGATCAGCCATATTGTCCACTCTGTCCATTGGCTGTTCAGAGCAGGGATATTGTCCTCCAAGCCTGATAGGCCAGGATGTGCTCCACTGTCTCTTCCTCCCCCTTCTTTGCTCCCATTTGTTCTGATCAAGCATGCTCCTCTCCCCTAGCTGCAGCTTCAGTGCCATCCTCTCAAGTAAATTCTTCTGTGGTGAGGGTCAGTTATCCACATAGGTGGTACAGGGGCCAAGCCCTCAGGCCGCTCTACTGGCTCCCCACTCCTTGCTGGCACACTGCATTCATCTGCCACTGGCTTTATATCTGGTCCCTCTTTCCCTGTGGAGACACAAACAATACCCTCCCCTTGGGTGGGTCAGTGCCCTATTACCCCATCACACGTTTTTTTTGTCTTTCCCTTCTCCTCCCTCCACCTCCCTTTTAATTGGCTACTATATGTACCCCCGGATTTGGTCTGGTTCCTGCCATACTACCTGGACCTCACCCCTGGAGTATTTGTATACAGTAGCTTTTTTCCTGTGTCCCTTTTGCACTTACCTTTCTGTTCTCATATATATATATATATATATATATATATATATATATATATACACACACACACACACACACATAAATGTGTGTGTGTGTGTGTATGTACTTACCTCAGCGGACTCATGTTATACTTGTCCTTTTGTGCTTGGCTTACTTCGCTTAGCATAATTTCCTCCAGTTCTTCCCATGCAGTGATATGCTTCATGCATTCATCACTGTTTTTAGCAATGCGTAGTACTCCATTGTATGTATGTACCAAAGTACTTTAATCCATTCGTTTATTGATGGGAATTTGGATTGTTTCCAACTCCTTGAGATTGTGAACTGTGCCACAATGAACATTGGAGTGCAGATGTCTGGCCATGGTTTTTTCTTGCCTCTTCTGTGTGTATGCCCATTAGGGGGATTGCTGGGTCATATGGTAACTCAAATTCCATCTGTATGAGAAATTCCCAAATCGATTTCCATAGTGGCTATACATACCTTCAGGTCCACCAGCAGTGGATGAGAGTTCCTCTCTCACCACAGCTCCTCCAATACTTGTTGCTTTCTGATTTTTTGAATTGGGCTATCTCTGAAGGTGTTAAATTGTTGTGATTTGCATTTCTCTTATGGCTAATGATCGGGAACATTTTCTCAGATGTTTATTGGCCGTTCCGATTTCAGATTCTGTGAAATCCCTCTGTTCAGGTCCTTTGCCTACCTCCTCAGTGGACACTTTTTTTCTCTTATTGTAAGCTTGCAAAGTATAGTAGATTTTAGTAATAAGACCTTTGTCTGATGTATCATTGCTAAAGATGTTTTCCCAGTCGGTGGACTCTCTTTTTACTCTCGGTGAATTCTTTCGATGTACACAGGTGTCTTATATTCAGTATATCCCACTTGTCTATTTGTGACTCCTCTGTATTTGTATCCTTCCCTGTTTCTGATAGCCTATGTATTCCCTGTGCCAAGGTTCTCAGGTTTGTCCCAATCCCCTCATTAATTGACCTAATTGTTTGGGGCTTTATCTCAAGGTCTGTGATACACCTTGAGTTTATTCTTGTGCATGGAGTGAGGTAAGGGTCTTGCTTTGTTTTTCTGCAAGTAGATATCCGTGTTTTTCAGCACCATTTATTGAAGATGGCACCTGCTTTCCATTTAATATTTTTGGGGCCCTTATCAAAGATCAGTTGCCTGAATGCTGATGTTTTTAATTCTGGATCTTCAGCTCTTTTCCATTGGTCTGAATATCTGTCATTATGCAAGTACCACACTGTTTTGACTACTGTGGCCATATAGTACATGCTAAAATCAGGTAGAGCAAGCCCTCCCACTTTGTCCTTCTTCTTGAGGAGTTCTCTGCTAATTCTAGGCTTCTTCCTCCTCCATATGAAGTTGGTAATCAGTTTTCCCAATTCTTTGAAGAAGGATGGTGGTATTCGTCTTGGGATAGCATTGAGCTTATATAGTGCCTTGGGCAGAACCGACATCTTTACTATATTCAGTCTGCTAATCCACGAGCATGGATATTCTTCCATTTGTTGAAGTCACTCTTGATTTCTTGAAGTAGTATTTTATAATTTTTCACATACCAATCTTTCTTTATTTAGTTAGGTATATCCCTAGGTATTTCAATTTGTGCTTGGCTATTATAAAGGTACTACCTTTTTAATAATCTCTTCTGTGATCTTGTCTGATGTGTAGAGCAGTCCAATAGACTGATTTTATATCCTGCCACTCTGCCATATTCCTCAATTGCTTCCAACACTCCACTTGTGGAGTTTAAGGATCTTCAATCATATCATCTGTGAATAATGATAATTTTGCCTCTTTCTTCCCCAGCTGAATAGCTTTCATATCTTTCCTTTGTCTTATGTTGTTAGCTAGGACCTCCAGTACGATGTTAAATAGGAGTGGGGACAAGAGGCATCCTTGTCTGGTCTCCTTTTTCAGTGGAATTGTTTTCATCTTTTCTCCATTAACTAACACATTAGCTGTTGGTTTTTCATATATGGCTTGTATAATATTGAGGAATTTTCCTTCTATTCCTATCTTCTTAAGTGTCTGAAACAAGAATTCATGTTAGATGTTGTCGAATGCTTTTCCCGTGTCTATTGATATTATCATGTGGTTCTTATCATTTTTCCTGCCAATGTGGTGAATAATGCTGATGGTCTTTCGTATGTTGAACCATCCCTGCATCCCTGGTAAGAATCCCACTTGGTCATGGTGAATTATTTTTTTAATATGCTTTTGTATTCTATTGGCCAGTATTTTGTTAAAGATTTTGCATCGATGTTCATTAGGGATATTGGTCGATAGGTCTCGATTCCTGAGGCATCTTTGCCCACTTTAGGTATCAAAGTTATACTAGCTTCATATTAAAGAGTTTGGGAGTTTTCCGTCTTTTCTATGTTCTGGAAGAGTTTGCATAGGATTGGTGTCAGTTCTTCTCTGAATGCTTGGTAGAATTCTCCTGTGAAGTCTTCTGGGCCCTGGGGATTTTTTGTTGGTAATCCCTTGATTACATTGTCTATTTCTTCCATTGCTATGGGTCTGTTGAGGTTGTTGACATCCATCTGGAATAGTCTATGGAGCGATTGTGTTTCCAAATGTTTTTCCATGTCTTCCAAATTGTTGAATTTGTTAGAATATAGACCTTCATAGTAGTGTGTAATTATCCTTTTGATTTCATTGGGGTCCATTGTAATGTTGTTTGTTCCTTCCTTTCTTGGTTAGGTTTGCCAGAGGTCTATCAATTCTGTTAATTCTTTCAAAGAACCAACTTTTAGCGGCATTAATTTTTTCCATAGTTTTCTTGTTTTCCCTCTCCTATATCTTGCCTCTGATTTTTATTATATCTATCCTCTTACTATTAGTAGGGTTGTTCTGTTGACTCTGCTTTAATTGGTGTAAGTTTTGTGTCAGCATATCATCCACGAGTCTCTCTTCTTTGTTAATGTGTGCATTTATTGCTATCAGCCTTCCTCTGATAAATGCCTTTGCTATATCCCACGGGTTTTGATACGTCGTATTTTCGTTCTCATTGGTTTCTAGAAACTTCCTGATTTCATCTCTGATCTGGGTCAATACCCACTCCTTTTGCAATAGGAAATTGTTCATCCTCCAATTGTTTGCCCTTGTTTTCTTCATGTCTTTCTGTTAATTTCCAGCTTTATGGTGCTATGATCAGAGAGAGATGTCCATATAACCTCTATGTGCTTGAATTTACTCAAGTTCGGCTTGTGTCCCAGCATGTGGTCTATTTTTGAATATGTGCCATGTGGACTTGAAAGGAATATGAATTTGTTTGCATGTGGGTGGAAAGCTCTGAAAATATCTATCAAGTTAAGACATCCAATTGTGCTATTTAGATCTGTAGTCTCCTTGTTGAGTTTCTTTCCCAATGATCTGACTTTTTCAGAGAGTGGTGTATTAAAGTCACCAACTATCGTTGTTGAGCCTGTGATCTCTTTTTTCATCTTTTGGAGTGTTTGATTTACAAATTTCGCAGGTCTCTCGTTAGGTGCATATATGTGTATTATACTCACTGGTTCTTGGTCTATTGTTCCCTTGAGCATTATATAGTGCCCCTCCTTGTCTCTTGTTATGGCCTGTATCTTGAGGTCAATTTGGTCGGATATTAAGATCACTATCCCTGCTTTTTTTTTTTTTGCGTTACCATTTGCTTGGTATATTTTTCTCCAGCCTTTAATTCTCAACCTGATTTTGTCTGTAAGCTTGAGATGAGTCTCCTGTAGGCAGCAGATCAATGGATTGTGTTTCCTGAGCCAGTCTGTTAGCCTCTGTCTTTTAATCCCTGAGTTCAGGCCATTGACATTCAGTGTTATTATATCCATCTGTGGACTCTGTGATGTCATCTTGTACCTTTTGTGTTGTATATTTTCCTATTTACATATCTTATCCGCTTGTGTTGTGTGTGTGGTTTATGTTTGCCTTCTTTCCACTATTGAGCTGATGCTATCCTGGGGGCTGTTTCCTCTTTGTCGCAATATGGGTGGAGTTGTTCTATGTGATGGTCTCTTATTTGTCCTCTGTGAGTGTTGCTCTTCTGCCCATACTGGATCAGCAAGGATCTTTTGTAGTCCTGGGTTTCTTTTTATGTATTCTTTGAGGTTGTCCCTGTCTGGGAAGACTCTTACTTCTCCATCTATCTTACTAGATAATTTGGCTGGGTAAAGTATTCTTGGGTTTGCATTGTTTTCCTCCAATTTTTGGAATATGTTACTCCACTCCCTCCTCTTCTTCATCATTTCTACTGATATATCTGAACATACTCTTATTGCGGTACCTTTATACGGGACTGTTTGCTTTTCCCTAGCTGATTTTATGATCTTCTCCTTTTCCTCATAGTTGGATAATTTGACAATTATGTGTCTTGGTGACTTCTTCTTGGGATTCAATCTGGCTTGGGTTCTTTCATCTTCTTGAATGGTTGCCTGATTTTCATTTATCACATGAAATTCTTTTAAGGTCCATCTCCCTCACTTGTACAATGTATTTTCTATCAATTTTTTTTCCCTCTCCACTCGGTATCATCTTTGGGCTTTGGGTTTATAATTCTTGCTTCATAAGCCCTTTCTCGACCTTGGTACTATGATTAAATACACAAACTACCCCCTCCAATGTGTGGAATACTAAGCACATCTTCTACAATGTCATATAAATTATTGGCAAAAATACTCATCAATACATAACTGTTTACTTCAATCCAAAAAACCTCTCTCCAGATTGAAATCTACTCCTCAGTACTGATAGGATAGTATCATTGTAAAGCTAAAAATTCACCCACCTGTTTTCCTATCCAGTTTACTCTTTTCTATCCTTTTCAAGTGGATAGCATGGAAAACATTGCCATCCGTATTGCTGAAATCAAGATACTCCTCTGAATTCCTCTTATCGACTGTGTTCACTGTCTTCTAGAGAGGCAAAACCAGTGATACTTATATGTGTATAAAAGTGGGTCACATAATTGTAAAAGCAAATTAGTCCCATCTGGTTCCTGCCCATAGGTCAGGATGCTAAGCTGGAGGCTTTTCCTGGCTCACATAGCTGCCAGGGCTGATGAACCGGGAACCGGCAGGTTGTAAGGGCAGAGGTGAATGAATCCAAGGTCAGTTCATGGTTGTAGAACCAAATTAATCCAAGGTCAGCAGGCAGTATGGTAGCCTGCTGATAGCTCCTAAGGTTAGCAAGCAACATGGCAGATTGTTGCCTCAAGTCCAAAGAACTGGAGGTTGATGAGGCGTAGGATCCAAACCAGCAAAAAGAGACAAGCCTCCTCGCTGAGCCTGCTTAAATAGGTTTAAGCCACACTCTTGATGAAACTTCCTTCCAATTGAATCAGGGCTGTGACCTGATTAAAAATATAGCACTTCAGTATAATTGTCCCACAACTGCTTGCAGCCCAAACCATCATGGATTTAATTACATTAGATCACATCATGGGGGAGGGCTCAACTGCCAAACTACTGAGAATCATGGCACAACGTTGACAAACCTACCTCTCACATCTATCAATCTTAATGTTTTTGTTTTGTTGTTTAGTTTTGCTTTTTTTAGGCAACAAAGTTAGTTTGTCATGACTGGTTTTTAATTGTAGCCATTCTGGTTCCCTGGAAGAAAAATATAATGGTTTTTGTGTTAGTCTGGGTAAACTAGATAAATTCACAAACATGTATATGTGCATAAGAAAGAGCAATTGAATATTGAGAAAACATCCCAACCCAGTCCAGATAAAATCCATAAGTCCAATATTAGCCCAAATGCCCAATACCAACTCTATAAAGTCCTCTTCAGACTCACAAAATACATGCTATGATGCCAAATGCAGGAGGATCACAGGCCAATGGGTTGGGTGTTTTGTGGATCCAGGGCTGGGGTAAGCATCTCAGTGCTGGCAGGGGTCTCTTCATGGCTTCTCTGGCTCCAGAGTCTGGTTGCATCAGGTAGGTTCATGTGGCTTCTCCAGCTCCCCGGGCATAGGTAACACCATGTGTCTTGTCATTAGAGTTTCTCTCTGGGACTGAGCCACAAGGGAATGTGTCTCTCTCCTCCAAGAAGGAAAAATGGAAGTTCCCAGAATTCTCAGAAGGCCATGCCCACACAGAGGCCTCATTGGTACGACCCGATTGACAGACTAGACTCCATTCCTTCACTCAATCCTCTCAAGTCCCAAATTGATACCAGATTACATTATTGCCACTGCTTTCTACTCCTATAAACAGTTACATCCTCAGACCCCACAAGGGCAAGTCTACCCTGTCCTAGAGGGTCACAAGTTGGAATTGATTCAGTGGCAGTGACTATTCTGGTTCTTGGCCATCAATTCTTTCTTTCACAAATAATCCAATTAACTCTCTTTTTTTCTTTCTTTTTTAGCAATTAATGTCACACTTACTGTTCAGCAACTTCCAGAATCCTATGTTTACCACTTTATGAAAGTAAGGACACCTTTTACCTATGTTGGGCTCTAAAAATGATTATGTTTTCATCCATTAATTAACAGTTAACAGCAACTCTGCAATCCCATCTTCTAAGGTCTTTCTCTGCTCTAAGATGTGGTTTGCTCTGTCTGTAGCCTTGATCCTCTTTAAAGCTGTAAGATGACCGCTCGTTTATCATCTCATCACTTATCTAAAATTTAAACTCTTTTAAAATCATTTCTAGGATTTTATGACTGTTGTCCCTGAGGAAAACAAAGAAAATTGAGTTAAGTCACTTTGCCTGCCTTCTGTCAATTGATAAATCCATATCGTTTGCCCCAGATCATCACTGCTTTGATCTATTATATGTGTATATTTGTGTGTGTGTGTATGTGTATGTGTATTTCCTTCAAGTACTGTTTTATAAGAAACAGAAGAGAAAGAGCAAATGTGTGGTGGGGGAAGGGAGTGTTTTCAGACTCCAGTGTATTTGGATCTCTGCCCTTCCTAGCGTACTTCTAGCAGGCTCATAATATACTTTTGAATTATCTGGTGGCCTTGTGTTTACAAGTTCGGCTGCTAACGACAAAGTCAGCCATTTAAAACTGCCAGCTGCTCTGTAGGGGAAAGATGGGTCATTCTACTCCCATAAAAGTGACCGTCTTAGAAGCCCGCTGAGGCAGTTCTACCCTGTCCTTTAAGGTTTCTGTCAGTCAAAATCGACACAATGGCAGTGAGTTTAGAGTTTTGTTTTGCGTGTTGTTTATAAGAACCCTCATTTTACTTTTTTGGGAATTGATTTTAAATCACCACAGACCTCATATTAAAAAATGCATACAAAAATGTGTGGTTTATATTTCACATTAGAGAAAACATGGGTTAAACATTTTCCTTTTTACCAGCCTTCTTTAGAAATACAGTAAACCAGGAACTTCAACGCCACTAATATTTCTTGATCATCTCTCATGCCCAAGGCACAGTGCTAGATAACATGGGCGATTTAAAGATGAACAAGAGGTAGCCCTGCCTTAGGCCCCATGAAGGTGTTAGACACATAAATTACAATAACCTCTGTAGAAGGAGATAGAGCTCACAGTACTGCTGCATACAAAGTATGGGGAGAACCCAAAGGCAGGAGCTATTGGTGCTGAAACAAGTTGTTGAGACTGGTTTCAAAGCTGTCAGAATGAGCGTTGAGTGCCAGGCTCTGTGGGAAGTCACCCTGCCATGCCTCGGGAGAACAGGTGGATCAGGACGGTTTGCATCACTTTTCTTTTTGCAGCCTCTGTCTGCAGGAAAAGGTGGCATGGCACTGGGGTGGAGCAGAGGCAGGAGCAGAGATGTGTCAAAGAGATAAATGGATAGCAAACATCTTGCCTGCTTTATTTTAGGGGTTTTCTTACCACGAAGCCTAATACTTCCTGTAAAGAATTGATCCTGCCAGTAACTTTTCTTTCCCTTGATATTACTGATCTTGTCTTTTCTGTCTGAAACCGAACTTGCTTAATTTTAATTTCAAAGTGTATAGCTAGGGCCAGACACCATCTTGTGACCTGTTACCAGTTTGTCTCAGTAAAGGAAGAGAGCAGGGTTCAATCCATTATGTCAAGGTTAGCCGATGGTTGATCTTGTTTCTTTATAAGTCTCATTATACTCGGAGCCCTTCGCCTTTTCTGGAGCCGGCATCGTCTCCCTCTGTGCATCTGGTGCAGAGATGGAGAATGTTTGGTCTGGGAGCCTTGTAAGGTCCATGACCTCAGTCCCAGCTAATATCACACAGCTCACCAGAGAGGAGCCGTTCCAGCCATCACGTGAGCGGTGAGTTCATTAAATGTTTGGCCAAATATTGCAGGCTACATTTTCAGTTTATAAGTTTTGGTATCCCAGAAATGATATTATAAATATCCAAATGGCTCCCGGCAGAAAAAAAGTTCCCTAGCCCTGATCTAGAGTAACTGCTTAGAACAAACCTTATATTCCAATTGCTTTTGATGGTTTAGTTATTTTTAACAGGTGTTTTAACTGTGAGTTGGCCTCAACTTGATGTCAGTGAGTTTGGTTTGGGGAGGGGGACATTTTTAGCTGTTGAGGAGTGCTGGTGGTGCAGTGGTTATGCACTTGGCTGCTGACATAAAGGTTGACCGTTTGAAATGACCAGACACTCTGAGAGAGAGAGAGAGAGAGAGAGAGAGAGAGAGAGAGGAGAGAGAGGACAATATGCTTCCATAATGATTTATAGCCCTAGAAATTCTTTGGGGCAGTTTTATTCTGTCCAGTAGGATCACTAGGAATTGGAATTAAGTTGGAATTGACTCGATGGCTATGGGTTTGTGTGGTTTGTTTGTTTTTTGGGGGAGTGTTGTCTCTTTAGAGAACTGCTATGTATGGGTATATGTGTGTATGTATGTGTGTATACCCTGTGTATGTATGCCCTCTAGTCTCTTCTCACATATGCTGGGTCACACATACATACTACAGGTATTCTAGACACAAAAAGTACAAAGCCACCATTTCTGAACTCAGAGACCTAAGTCTGACAGAGATCCACATGCCTATAATTATAACTCCACTTGGTAAGCAGAGTCATAAAGGTGTCTGACTTGTCAAACATAAAGGTCAAGAATTGTAGGAACACAGATGGAAGTCGTTATCTGTAACGGGAAAGGATTCTTAGGAAGATAACCTTGAGCTGAATTTTTTTTTTTAATGAAGCTGAGTAGACAAGTGACAAAAAGGACATCCCAGTGAGAGGGAGTAACACATGTAAACATACAGAGGCCCGAGAAAGCATCTCAAGCCTTGGGAACCACTGTTAATGTGCTGAGGCCGGAGCATGTGATGTGACCGTGATGGGGCACAGCTGAAAAGGAGTCTTGCGCCAAATTGAAGTCCTTGTATGTCTTGCAATGGGGTTGAAAGGGAAGACCATAGGTGAGTTATGGGAGGACATGGCTTGTCATTGAAAGTGAAAGGTGACAGGAGGAGCATGAGGGGGCGAGACAATGAAGAGATCTCTGGGCTTCCTGCATGGATGGCTGCAGAGGCCACAGTGCCGTTCAGCCAGAGAAAGAGGGTAGAAGTCGTGGCCAGAATGGAGGAGATACACGTTGCAGAGTTGGGCTCAGTGGGGTCTTATAGGGCACCTAAGTGGTATATAATTTAGTTTTACACCCAGACTCTCTGTTCCAAATATAATCTGTTTTGTCTTGCAACTGTATTAGTAACCCCTTGAGGACAAAGCCTGGGAGAGTCTACTCATCTTACATTCCTCAAGGCATCTCCTGCACCCTCCAGGACAGCCCATGCTAGGGTACAAAGTCAGGGCTCCAGAAACTCGTTGAGAATATATGCTTTTTGTCCCTTTGGGCCTGCATTTCTTCATCTACACGATAATAACAACTCAGAGCATCTCAGAATAGTACATGTGCCCTTGAGCCAGGCAAACCTGGTGCGAATCATACCCATTGCCATTTACTAGCTAAGTGAGTCTGAGTATGTTGCTTGATGCCCCCGCCCACCCCACCCCTTGGTGTCCAATGTGGTAGACACTAGCGACATGTGGCCATTTAAATCCGAGTTAAATTTAAAATTCAGTACTTCAGTCTTACCTGCTCAAACTCCAGAGCTCACAGCCACAGTGGACAGTGTCTGCCGTGTTGGGCAGGGCAGCTATGGTTTATTTTTGTCATCCCGGGCCGCTTCTTGTATGTACTACACTATCACATGTTCCTATTTGTAAAGTTCAGAGGTTAATTCCGACCAAACAGGGCCATGTGAGAGGCCGAGGAGGTTGCCTATGTAAAGCACTGAGCTCGATGACTAAACACAGAAAACCAATCAGAAGACATGGCTGTCCTAAGCGGCACTGTTGGAGACTCCTCGTGAGGGATAAAAGGGCCCAGCAAGCCTGTGAGAGGGAAAGAAGCCGGGGGCGGGCTAAATCAGGGATACTGAGGTCTGGCGAATTGATGAAGTGGCTCTAATGAGCAGTTTGAAAATTGGGGGTTGATGTGATGACCCTCCAGTCCCTCCCGAGGGGCGATTGGAGTACTCTGGTGACTCTAGTGGTGACCCTCATTCACTTGTGATGTCACCCTGATTGGATGTTGATGTGGGTCCTGGGCTGGTGTACAGATGGGTCGGGAGGTGGGGTACCAGGGGAGGGAGAGCGGAGAGCTGTCGTTCAGAAGTCCATCTGCATCGCACTGGCGGGAAGACACCAAGCTCAGCATCCAGATGGCCCAGGCAATTTCTCTTCCTGAGAGCATGTTGCTTCTCCACATGCTTTTGTGCTGGCGTGTCGGAGGCCAAACGAGCAGGATCCATCACTGACCTGCTGTCAGCCGGGAGGCGAGCAGGATTATTGGAGAGACCAGGCCAGAGGGAGCTAATGGCTTTGTGCTTTGGTTCCCCAGAGCTGACTTGAGGCCAACAGTGGAGAAGGGATTGTGGGGCGAGCCAGTGCTGTGTCCCAGCTCCCAGGAGGCACGGAGAGGCTTCTCGTGTCCCCAGGGGCCTATGGGAGAAGCTTGTCTTCACCCACTGCTTTCGAAGCCCCTTCCTTCCCAGAGCTGGTGGCTGGTGCTTTTCTGAGGTGGATGCTTCCTAGTCGCTTCTCGAAGGCCTGCCATCCCCGACATCCCCCCTGCTAGCAACTTCCCTATGGGAAGGGATGACATCCACTCTGGGTGGAGTAGAGGGAGTACAGGAAGTGAAATGAAGGAAGTGGCTTTGGGTACAATGAGAAGACTCCCCAGCAGGGAGGAGTCTGGCTGTGTTCCAGCTGAGGGCTGTCACTGGCCCTTTGGGGACCATGTGGAAGTCCCCCCCTTTGCTGGCCTTCCAAATATAGGCCGCTGTGCTCTGTCACCTTGTGGGAGGGGGCAGGGGCGGTGGAAGGTGCAAGTTGAGACCTGCCCAGAGACAGGCAGTTCATCTCCTCTCAGTCCTTGCTGCCCTCCCCAGCACCCCCCCCTCCTTTCTTTCCTCCTCCCTAGTAGGATAGATGGAGGCAGTGTGGAGAAATTCGAATAACTAATCAGAGTCCTCATTAACCCCCTGCCAGGATGCTCAAACATTCACTTTGCTGTTTGAGAAGCAGGGGGAAAGAAAAAAAACCCCTCTCTCTGCATTAAAATTGATGCCTTATTAATCCCCCTGTTCTCAATCTAGGGAGCCAGCTCCCCCTCATCCTGCCCCAGGCATGGTGTCTGCTGCTCAGGCCACGTTGACTTTCTATTATTTATTGGCCTGGCACAGACCCACTTCTCATCACAGGAAGCAGGGCTGTGCACCAACTCAGAGAAAAATGCTTGGTTTTCTCCCTGGCTCAGCCTAGCCCTGGGGCCCGGGGTATAGATTCCAGGTTACAGCCAGGTAGCTGGGGTGGGATGTGGTGGGTTGAATACGAGTGGGGCGAATTAAGCAGTCCTAGTGGCCAGCTCTATAATCAGAGCCCAAAGCTTTTGAGTCCAGTGGCAGGCTGGGCTTTGAAGCCTTAGGGTTTGTCTTGTCCCAACAACTGACCCCTATTGAATACCCGGAACCCCAGTGGGAGCCCTTGGTGATGCAAGAATAACACTCTCAGTTGCTAACCATAAGGTTGGAGGTTCAAGGCATCCCAGAGGTGCCTTGAAAACAAAGCAAAACCAAAAGCCTTTCGGGATTGACATCAGCCATTGAAAGCTCTCTCTCTCTCACACACACATACACACACACACACACACACACACACACGAGGTGGTCATGGGTCAGTCAGCTTCGCAGCAATTGTTTGTTCTGGACCCACACTGCTCCCTGGAGCCATACCACATTCCAGGCTCCCCTATATTGCATGCTCTACATAAGGACAGTGACCTACAGATTTTCCTTTAGGTGCCTGGCCTGTGGCAGGAGCTATGTGTAGGAGATCTCAATACAGTCTCTATCCTCAAGATTACAGTGTAGTCGGGGACAACACATCTACACATGCAAAGACTACTCATTCACAACTCTAGAAACCAAACAGACTGTCATGGAGTCGATGCCGACTCATAGCACCCCTTCAGGGCAGAGTAGAGCTGCCCCTGTGGGTTTCTGAGGCTGTACATCTTTATGGGAGCACATAGGCTCATCTTTCTCTTGTAGAGGGCTGATAGGTTCAGTGCTGACCTTAGACTTAGCTGCATACGTCATAGCCCACTACGTCACTCAACCCCCAAAACCAAACTCATTGCCATCAAGTCAATTCCGACTCATAGTGCTCATAGTGATCCTATAGGACAGAGTAGGACGACCCCTTCTCGTTTCTAAGACTTTTACACCTTTATGAGAGTTGACAGCCTCATCTTTCTTCTGAGAAGCAGTTTATGGATTTGAACCACTGACCTTGTGATTAGCAGCTCACTATGCTACTAGGATTCTTATGTACTAGAGCTCCTTTATGAAAGAACGTGGAGGCCCGAGGGGTGGAAACATTTCTTTGGGGTTCTCATGGAGATTTCTGTAGGGTGGGCAGGCAGCATGGAAGAAAGAAGACCTGCAGAAACACCATTCCTGCCTAGTTCATGCTGGCTCCACCCTCTAACCTGGTTGTTGTTCTACCCTGATATGGGTCTGTCCATAACTGTTGCCTGCCTTGACCTGTGAACCCACAGTCAGTGGCTGGGCATATGTAACCTCTTCTATGTGGCTCTCTATGCAATCTACCCCTACAGACAGCTGAGAAAGCGCTAGTAAAGGAGAGTGAGAAGAAAGGGGGATTGAATCCCTAGATCTTATTTCTAATCATCTTCATTTACTGCACAGAGGAGAGGGCAGAGGCCACTGTACCAATCTTTGACTCAGTTTGGTGGCGATGACCACTCAGTTAATAGTTTTGAGTGTTTTGGGGATTCAAGGTATGCAGAACAAGCCTGGGTCCCAATGGAGTCAGTGGTCTAGTGGAGAAACTAGGCATGAATTAAATAATGACAAATGAATATATAATTACAAACCGAATTAAGAAATACAATCATAACAAAGAGCCTAATCTGAGAGGTGAGTCTGCTTCCCCAGAGTGTGACTCGAGCTGAGACAAAAGAGAAACAGGCTCTTACTGTTCGAAAGCGGATGAGAAAACGAGTGTCTTCCAGATGGATCGTCTGGTATGTACCAAGTCCCTGTGGCAGGAAGGGGCCAAGGAGCCGGGAAAGCAGAAATGTGGGAGCACCTAGCGTGGATCCATGACTGTAATGGTCTATTGTACTGGTGTGTGTGCACAATGACACAAACATAAAATGTGCAACCTCCATTTAGCCAATGGCACCTCCCACCTTGGTGATTCTTCCTGCTACACTCTGAGAAACTGCATTTGTCTATGTTAGGACCAGTGGCCTCCTTCTTTCATTAACAGACATTAATTGATCATGCCCAAGGTATAAAATACTTACTGAAGAGCAAAGATTTTATATATGTGTACACACACACACACACACACACAATCCTTGTCCTAAAGTGGGCTATGGAAATCAAATGAAGTAAGCTCTAAGGGGAGAGTGAGGCCATATGATCTTGTTTGCCTGGGTAGTCTCCCTTGAGGCCTGAAATCATGCTCTATTTCACTCTCAAAAATGTTCTAATTTGGATGATAAACTTATATGGTTACCCTAGCAATGATAAACATGGTAGTAAAGAGATGTGAGTAATGCTGTTTAGGAAGTCAAGGAAACATCACCAAATAAATACAATTTAAGTTCAGCCCTTGGAGGGTGAGCATATTTCAGCCGTTAGAAAAGGGAAGAAGGAAACCCCCCCCCCACTTTTGTGGAGCAGCGAGCAAAATCCTGGGGGCATTTGTGAGTAGAGTGTTGGAGAGGAGGGGTGTCATTTGACTGTGACCTACACCTGGAGTTGGCAAGCATTTTTAGGTGAAGGTTTAGGGTTCTTTAGGCCATCCAGCCTCTGTTGCCACTACTCAGTCCTGCCATGCTAGTAGAAAGTGGCAATAGGCAGTAAACTGGTGTGGCTTTGTTCCAGTAAGACTTTATTCACAAAAACAGGCTGCGCCATGATTTGGCCCATAAGCATGGTCGGCCACCTCCAGTCTACTTGAAGAAGGGTCCCAGCAATGTCTTCGAGCTTCAATTCTAACGCACTTCATTTGTGGGCGATGCCATTTGAGTTCTTCCTGACCAGCCACGTGGCTATGACAAGTCCCAGAAGAGCTCAGGCAGGGTGTCCTCAGGATTTACACAAAGAACTTCTGACCTTAATGAGATACCAAAAATTGCCCCAGCAGCAAAGTGCCCAACACTGCTAGCTGCAAGAACAGCAGTTTGAAACCACCCGCCGCTCCGCAGGAGAGAGATGAGGCTTTCTACTCCCATAAAGGTTTATCATCTTGGAAACAAGCTGGCAGAGGCAATAAAAGCTCGCATCAAACAGGAGACGGTTCCACTCCGCACACCAATGCATTCTTAAAGTTCCTTTCCCAGCCCTGCGGAACGCAATTTCTTATGGTGCCTTATCTCCCTCGGTCTAATGTGCCTTCTCTTGTTGAGACTGCTCTTCCCAACCAACACTTTCTGTCCTTTCGCTTCTGCTGAGCTTTCTGATCCTGAACCTTTGAGGTCCTTGCAGTTGCCCAAGACAGGCAGTTGGGGGTGGGAGTTGGGCAGGAAGGAGCCAACCCTATTGCCTCTGAGTAAATGCCCGCTCCCAGTGGCCCTGTGAGGCAGAGTCTAATTGTCCTATAGGGTTTCCAAGGTGATATATAATCTTTATGGGAACTGGCTGCCACCTAGTTCTCCTGCAGAGGAAGTGGGGCTTTGGAAAAGCTGGCCTTTCAGCTACAAGCTGAGTGCTTAAGCACTGAGCCACCTGGATTCCTTGGACAGGTTGTGAGGGAACTTTCAATCCCTAACACCTACTTGCCTCCCTGTGCTTTTTCTCCTCTGCCCTTGCCATGATCTCATCCCCTGCGTGATGCATGACTGCATCTGTCCACACTCCCCACCTCCACCCCTAGTAAGCATGTAAGCCCCATAAAGGGGATTGCGATCTTTTGGGTTCACAACTGCCAACAGTCCCAAGCACATAGCAGGTACTCGAGAACAGCTTCATTGAAGAACAACCAGGCCGGTGCTTCTGCTTTACTAGTTACAAAACCTGTTCAAGCTTTCTGTGAAACTAAAAAGCCCTCTGCCCCGGGTCTCTACTCTAAACCATGCAGAAAAAGGCCAACAGAAGATATATGGTTAGGGTAATTATTTAACAAACCGCAACCTTGGTCATAGAAAAAAACATCATTTCCAGAGTTTGCAGGATGGACTGAGTTTGTGTGGCTGCTCACCCCATTGAAATAGGGAATGATGTCCGTGTAATTCGAAGCCATGCCGGTTCTTTTTGTAACCTTTGCCAAAACACCTGAGTCTAAAATGTGTCAGTCTCGCCTATAAAGGGGGCATGCGGAGAAGCTCCAGCATCGAGCTAATGGCTGCGTGTGGGCATGCTATGAGAGACACAAATCACCGTGCAGAAGCCCAGGCTTGTAAAATGTTATGGACATTGGGGCCAAGGTAGCGTGGGAATCTCCTGATATAGACTGTGATGAAAGAAATTGCTCAGGCCTAAGCGTCTTGGTTTACAGATGGAGAAACTGAGGCCCGCCGAGGGTTACATTGTACACTACAAGGAGTCCTGGTTCCCAGGGCAATTTCTCGCCTCTCTGCGTTTCTCAGATGCTGACTCCTTAAAAACAGGATTTCCTGACTCAGGTCTGAGCCCAGGTCAAAATCACCATAGCCAGAGGTGAAGTCCTGACTTTCAGATACCCTTGAAAACTCCGGTCTTTCACAAGTAGCCTAGAGTTGGAGACATTTTAAAGAAAATCCTTTTAACCTCACTTCCCTTCCTGCGCTTCATGTCTGAGCGGCACCTGGATGCGGTCTTTACGGACCTCTCATGTTCCGTCCTTGTTGCCCTGGCTTCGCTGCTCCCCTGAAGCAGGTTAGGACTGAAACCTGTGTGAGGCACAAGTGTCCATCTCCCCTGAGTGGCGAGCTTGCCTTGGGCAGCAGCACAGTGAGTTGGCAATGTGTCCATGTTCAGTGTGCTCTTTGTGAAGGCCACGGGGGTCCTGAGAAGGGCGGGGAGCCACGGAGATATTTCATTTCTTCAATGCCAGGCTTCTTGTATATTCCTAAATGACCGAAATGTACATGTGTGGAGATAATAGCTATTTCCCTTTGCGAGTGGGTGTGTCCATAGGGTTGTATATCAATCTGATTTGGAATCTTTTGATTTCCTGCTTGTGTGGGGGCATGACCATGGCCATGACCTGGAATCGTTGTCATTGTGTAGCCATAAAGCTGTCTCTGGGATTGTTCCTCTGTGTGTGTGGTCACTGGCATCTTTATGACTATGTTTAGATCCATGTGTTACTCTTAAAAAGTAATTTCCCATTTCCTGCATAAATTACTCCATGTAAAAGGCCAGCCAGGGCTCTGCTCCTGGCATCCTTCAGTACAGCAACATTGCCAGAGCCTAATCCCAAAACTAGTCCCAGGAGCGGTTTTTCCTAGATTCTTTGTCAAACGAAATGTCACTGACTCACTAAATGATGAGAAGAAAAATTCCACTGTTTATTTCCCAAGTGAGGCCGAGCGCTGTACATCAGCCTCTTGGCCTGTGTTTCCCCTGGCTGGGTGGACAGCGGACAGGGCTGCTGAAGAGGCCACAGTAAAGCCCCTGGCCCTTGCTCTTTCTAGTTTCCCTTTAACTATTTTTATGACTTTGGACAAGTCACTTAATCTTTCTAACCCATTTCCCCTTTTTTAAGATGGGGCTAATAATACCTATGTTATAGGGTGATTGTGAGGTTAAATAAAAAATTGGGTAATAAGGGAGCTTTATAAAGAGATTAGCACGTTGTGTTTCTGCATGTCTTCTGCTGATTATATAGACAGGTTTGCCCTGCTTTCTGAAAAGAGAATATGCTTGTGAAACATTTTGTTAGCTGACATGGAATAAAGCAAGGCCCCCTATTACTGTTAGTATATGTGAGAACAAACCCTGTGTTTCCCAGGCCCAAGTCACGCCAAATAGCACATGCAACCTAAAATAAGGCTGAAGATGGAGCTCGCACACACAGTTCAAAGCTATGGTGGGTCGGTGCTGAGATGCCGGGGAAGGAATTTGGTGACACCGCTCTCGTGGCTCAGCTTGCACTGCGTCCTTCGTGGCTTACTACAAAACACTGACTGGCCACTTGGTTTGATTTTTCATAACCGTAAAGATTCTGTTCAGATTTCTTTAGGTTAGCAAAAAGGGGCTCCTGGTGTAGATTTTTACAAAAGTGAAGTGTCAAGTAAAATTTTAAAACCCAGGATTTACATATATGTATTCTTACCATTCAACAAATATGCATTGAACACATGTTATGTCTAAAACACTGCTTGACTCCAGGGAGCTATATAGGCGTATTGGGGATGATGTAATCTAGTGAGGCAGACAGACACACTGGTAAGTAGACATAGTCCAGTAGGATAAGTGCTAACAGAACTGGGAAGAGAATCCTCAAAGTACCTAGAACCATGTCTATGGTAGACAAGTGGGAATTGAACAAACTACAGAGAAACCCATTAGAAGACTGTTCCTGAGCTAAGCTATAGCAATGGGTAGGAGAGAAGAGAAAACGTATTAGGAAAGGTATAAAAGGGGAGAATTGGGAGGATGAAATCCTGCTATATTAATGTAGCTCACACACTTGGGCTTAAAACAGGAAAGATGTATGTCAGGGTTGTATCTTTTCACCCTATGCATTCAATCTGTATGCTGAGCAAATACTTTTAAAAGCTAGACTATATTAAGAAAAAAGTGGCATCAGGAGGAAGAAGGCTCATTAATAGTGTGCAATATGCAGATAATGTAACCTTGGTTGCTGAAAGCAAAGAGAAGTTGAAACACTTACTGAAGAAGGTCAGAGGCTACCCAGCCTTTGGTATGTATTACACCTCAACATGAAGAACACAAAAACCTTTCCATGAGCAACAGAGAAAAGATTGATGTTACCACGGATTTCATTGTACTTGGATCCACAGTCAACACCCAGGGAAGCAACAATCAATCAAAAAATGAAATGTTTTGAGTACATCCACTACAACGTCTCATTCAAGCTTAAAAAAAAAAAGTATGTCGCCTTAAAGACGAAGGTGTGCCTGACCTAAACCATCCTATTTCCAGTTACCTCCCATGCAAAAGATGAACAATTAATAAAGTCAAAGAAAATGGATGCTTTTGAATTATAGCACTGACAACAAAAATAAATGTATTCTAGATTTCTAGAAGAATGGAAAATCTGCTTCAGAAGTACAGTCAGAATACTCCTTAGAAGCTAGGGTGGTAGCAAGACTTTTGTGTCATGTACTTGGGGCAGGCTATCTGGAAAATAACATGAATCTTAGCTGTTGTCGTAGTTAGGTGCCATTGGGTCGGTTCCTACCCATAGCAACATTATGCACAACAGAACAAAACCTTGCCCAGCCCGCACCCTCCTCCCATCGTTCCTACGCTTGAGCCCATTGTCACAGTCATGGAGTCAGTCTTCTATCCTTGAGGGCTTTCCTCTGTTTCGCTGCCCCTCCACTTTACCACATATGATGTCCTTCTCCAGGGCTTGTCTCGCCTGACGACATATCTAAGGTACGTGAAATTAAGTCTCGTGCTTAGTAACATAGAGGAAAGCTTCCAATAAGATGGCTTGTCATAATGGCTGCACCAGCAGGAGCTAAGACATCAAGGCGGCTCCGGAGTGGACAGTGACTTGTTATGTTGCACACGAGGGCACAATGAGTCGGAACCAACTTGATAGCTTCTAACAACAACAATTAATGATGCTGAGCATCTTTTCATGTCTTTATTGGTCATTTTTCTTATTGATTATTTTCATATATTCCCAGAGAAATGCCTAATCAAGTTTTATGTGCATTTTTTAAATTGGGGGTATGTCTTTTTGTTGTTGCTATGTAGGAATTCTTTATATGTTCTTGATATTAAAACCTTCTATATATGGCTTCCTCAAATGTTCCCCTTTTCTATGGGCTGAAGTCCTTTGATGCATAAAACTTTTCAATTTTGTTTTGAAAATGATGATGATGGCAACATATGTACAAATGTGCTTGACCCAATGGATGAATGGGTAGATGGATTAATAAGAGCTGTTCTAGCCCCCAATAAAATGATTTTTTTTAACTTTAAAATTTTTGATGAAGTCCGATTTACCTACTTTGTGGTTTGATGTTCAAATGTTTTATGTCATATTTAAGAATTCATCATCAAAAGGTAGATATCGCAGCATTACCCCAATACTTTCTTTTAAGAGTTTATGTTTTTCACTCTTCTTTTTAAGTCATTGATCCACTTGCCATTGGTTTCCATGTGGAGTGTGAGGTAGAAGCCTAACTTCTACCAAATGGGAATCTAGTTATCCTAGTGCCAACGTTTTGGGTTCTTTTTCTTGAATCAGGTGAAGGTCATAGTTTTACATTCAATATGTCGTACACATTCTGATTCAACTCATCTTCGCAATCCTGTCAACGTACATTGCTTATCCCTCATTCTCTCTGTGTGTCCTGTTCCTGGTCGTCTTTCTTTCCTGTCTGGACTTTGTCTTTGGGTAACTGCTGCCCTTTTGATCTTAAATGATTGATCATTATAACATGGAAGTGGTACAGTTTCCAGACCTCAAGGCTAAAGACAGTAGTCTTGTGGACCCCCAGCTTCTCTTTGACCAGTAAGTCTTATCTCTTTTATGATCTCAAGTTCTGTTCCACATTTTTCTTCCACTGTGTCTAGAACCTTCTAATGTGATCCTTTTCAAAGCAGTTGGTAATGGTAGCCAGGCACCATCTAGTTCTGGTCTCAGGGCTGATGTTTCCATGGTCCATTAGTCCCTTGGGATGAAGCATTCCACATGTCCTTCGATTGTCCTCACTCTTCTTTCCTCTGGGCAAGGAGACCAACAGTTGCACCGAGATGGCTGCTCACAAGCTGTGAAGGCCTCGGTCACTACTCACCAAAGCACGAGGTAGAACATTTTCTTTGTAAACTGCATTATGTCCGTTGACTTTGGTGTACCCTGAGCCTCGTGCCCTAATCCCCCAGGCCCATGGTTCCTTCAAGGTGTTTGGCTATGTCTAAGAAGTTTTCAGAACTTGTCCCCATGTGCTTCACAACATCCATGGATGTATTTGCAGCAAAAATAAATGGGCACATACAAACATCCAGTGTCAAGAGTATATACGTTCCTTAGTGAACTCTCTCTCTCCCTTTCCCACCTGGTGTGCCATCAAAGCATCTACTCGGAGATCCCCACAGTAACAAGTTTGTTTATCTAACAGTATTTGCCTCGGTTGCCTTTATCTCTTGCAAACCTCCCAGTGGGGAATTGTGGACAGGTTCAGAGAACAGAAAATAGTTTTGTTTGGGTGGAGAGTACAAAGCCAAGGATGAAGAGTCAATAAGTCGAGGAAGGCAGTTAGGGACCAGACAGCAGTCACCTCAGTGGCAGTGAGTTTTTGTTTTATGCTCTGTGAAGCCAGTCTCTCCCAGAAAGAGAAGGTGCCCTGACAAAATGAACTTGGGAAGCACCTAATCTAAGAGTAAAAGGTGGATTTGCTCCATTTCTGGGTATGGCTGTGAGGTCAGAGAGGAACTATCTCTCCATGTTAAAACTCCTCCTTTCCTGAAACCTCTGGGCCATCAGGTCACACAGGGCTCTTAACTTCCTATCTACCTCTCCGTCTCTCTGCCTTAATGGCCCTGCCCTGCCTACCAGGCGGCCTGATAACTAGGTAGTCTGGGGCTCTGGACTCAAGTTTGAGGTCAGGGCAGTAGTTTTACAGCCTGCCCATTTGCCTCTTGAGGAGTCCTGGTGGCATAGTGTTAACACATCGGGCTGTTCACCACAAGTTCAGCAGTTTGAAACTACCAGCGGTTTCTTGGGAGAAAGACAAGACTGTCAACTCCTGTAAAGAGTTACAGTCTCAGAAACCCACATGGACGGATCTTTCCTGCCTCTATGGGGTTACTATGATTCAGAATTAAGTCAATAGCAATGAGTTTAGTTTTGTTGACTTCTTAGAAGGGAAGCATTTTTGTATGGCATCAAAAAGGATGGCAGTGAGCCTCTAAGATCTGAAATGTTTTGCTCAGGCCCCTTCCTCCAGGACAAGGAGGTGTGAGTGTAGAGGGATGTGTGACTCGGGGGTGAGCTGGAACTTGGAAGGGTACCATCCCCAGGCGGTCTTTCATTCTCCTCAGTGCTTTCTGTCATATGAGCTGCCCCTGTCATGCTCAGGAAGAGCTGCCAGTGACAGAAAGGAGATTACAGGCTATATTTCTGCCCTGAAGCAGTCTCCAGGCTGTTGGAAACCAGTGGAGCCAGATAAGTTGTTAGTTCTGGGAAGGAGAAATCTGTGTGTGCTATAGCCCTGGAGCAGTACTCTGCATGTAGCATGCTGGTGTCACCTCTGATCGCCTTTCCTCTCTCAAATATGTGTTTTATTAATCCCTGAGTTAGAAGGGTTGACTTTTTTTCTAGTGCTGGTGTGATTCCTACCTGAGGAGTTCTGGGTCCCCAGTGCAGTCGCATGGCAGGATTGCACAGGGGGATTAAGAAGCAGAAAGACTAAAGCGTGCGGCTACAGCAGGACTTTGGGCAGCAGTTTGTCCCCAGTGGAAGAAGGGACATAATTGGAGGCAGAGGTTAAAGACATACCAACCAAGCAAAGCTATACCCAGAAAGTGCCCCCAGTCCCTGACACTTCTGCTCAGCAGAAGAAGAGGTAGAGGAGGGGATGGTGAGGTCATCAACCTGAAGCACGATCATACACTCAGCACGTACGTTTAGCTTCCAGTAGATTGTAAGCACCTTAAAAACAAGCAGATTGTGTGTGTGTTTGTCTGTGCGCATGCACACACACACGTGTGTTTTATATCTCCTATCTGCAGCAAATAGTAGCTCTTAATTCATAGAGACTTAATGGAAGCAATTTGTACCTGCCCAGAAGAGAGTAAAACTTCAAAAGAATGGAGCTTTAATCTGACAGATTGACCTCAGACACCTGGACAAAAAAAGGATCATGGTGCTGGCTGATCTCACCTAAGTCCCCGCTTTAAACTCCTGAAGAACTCTGGGCACATTGCTTTTCTGTTCTTCTTCAGAGAACTCGACCCTTACTGAGCATTTACTACTAGAAGTGAATCAGTGGTAGACTTTTCACCTTCTGCTTAGGAAACCCAGGTTCAATTCCCAGCCAATCACTTTATCCATAGCCCCCTCCACATCCGTCAGGGGAGCCGTGCATGCTGCTGTGGTTTGGAACAGGTTTCAGCAGAACATCTGAGCTAAGACAGGCTAAGAAGAAAACCCTGTCCATTTACTTCTGAAATCAGCCAATGAAATCCTTATGGATCATAACAGCCCAATCATCAACCCAATATGGGGATGGTGCAAGATCAGACAAGGTTTTGCTTCATTGCAAATAGGTTTGCCATAAATCAAATGGTGATAAGTAATAAGAACAACACACAAAGCAATCTACTGAGATTGGGAAGAAGTACAAGAAGAAAGAGGTTCAAAGAGATTTGAAGAACAAACTGAGTAGGAAGATACACGACTTGCTTGCTGATTTTTTTTTAGGCAAGCCATGTGTTTGACTCTCTTAAACCTTATTATCCACATCTGTTAACTGGGGACAACGACCTAGCAAGGGGATGATATCTCCTATGCTGCTAATAGGAGGTACATAGGTGTGACCTTCCCACAGGATAATTTGGTAATGCTATAGAAAGTCTTACAAATGAACGTGCCATCAGACTTCACAGTTCCACAGCTAGAAATCAATCCTACGAAAAGAATCAAGTATGGAGCACAATCTAGCTAAAAGAATGTGTGTTATTTTTTGTGGTGGGCTTTAGAAGCATACTTTTTCTTGTGAATTGAACAGAAGTATGTAGAGCAGATCACTAGCTTTACAGGCAACAGTCCATACACGGCTTGTGTCATCTCACTCACGGCAATGCGCTCCACAGCACCATCACTTTCCCACTCAACCAGCCAGCACTTTCTGTGCCCGTGCCTCCTCCTCCGCTAACCACTCTGAACACTGTCGTCGGGTAAAAACTCCCCTTCGGTCCCGATGGCGACTGTGCTAAGAGATGCATACCTCACTAGTATTCTTCTTCATTTGTAGGCCTGTCTATTGTGTGGCTGGAAATTGAGCACTGAGTGCATGCACTATTTTTTTACTATAGCAAAATGGTAGAAATTTCAGCCACTGTAATGATTCACAACAGAATATTGAGTAGCCGTTAAACTTTTCGTATATAGCGTGTTTCCTTTATGTGTAAAGTTACTTATGACCTATTAAATGACAAGGCAGGTTACATATCATATGTACAGTATGGTTGTTGTTTTTTTTAAGAAATACTAACTGGGGTCATCTTTGTACTGCAAGATTGACCAATAACCAGTTTCCATGGAGTTAAATCCAATGCGTGTGTCAGAGTAGAACTGTGCTTGATCGGGTTTTCAATGGCTGATTTTCTGAAATAGATCCCCAGGCCTTTCTTACAAGGTGACGCTGGGTGGCTTCAAACTGCCAACCTTTTGGTTCGCAGCCAAGCAGGTTAACCTTCTGAACGATCAGGGATTCCATTGGAGGGTTACAATTAACGTGGCTCCCTTCCTTCCTTGTTCTGTACACTCTACAATAAGCATACATTAGGTTGTAAAGATAAAAAATAATTAATAAAATGCCCATCTCTAGAGTTTGTTTTAAGGGCTACAGTATGTGTTGTCCATGAAGTTACTTCATGATCTGAAGAAGAAGACAAAATATAAACATATAAGCCAGGGGTCCTCAAACTAAGGCCCACGCGTGGGCCACATGCGGCCTGCCAAGGACATTTATCCAGTCTGCTGGGTGTTTTTGCCCCGTTTTGTTTTTTAACTTCAAAATAAGATATGTGCAGTGTGCATAGGAATTTTTTCATAGTTGTTTTTTTTTTTTTTTTAAAGCTATAGTCCAGCCCTCCAACGGGTCTGAGGGACAGTGAACTGGCCCCCTGTTTTAAAAAATTGAGGAGGCCTGCTCTAAGCCATGAGGAACTGACCATTTGCGAAAACAGATGAAGGATGTTGTGTTAGTCTGGGCAGACTAGAGAAACAAATCCATAAACCCTCATGTGTGTGTAAGAAAGAACTTTATATACAAGAGCAGTTGAACATTGAGAAAACATCCCAGCCCAGTCCAGATCAAGTCCATAAGTCCAATAGTAGCCCCTATGTCCGATACCAATCTATAAAGCCCTCTTCACACTCACAAGACACATGTAGTGATGCTGAATGCAAGAAGATCACAGGCCAGTGGGTAGGAAATCTTGTGGATCCAGTGGCATTGTATGCATCATCTCAGTGCTGGCAGGGGCCTCCACGTGACTTTGTTGGCTCCAGAGTTCTGGCTCCATCAGCCTCTCTCCATGTGTCTTCTCCACAGGATGTCTTGCAGGAAGTCAGTAGAGAGTCTCACGGGGAGTGAGTCTAGAGACAGTGTCTCCCACCTCCAAGGAAGAAATACAGGAGTTCCCAGAATCCTCAGGAGAAGGCCATGCCCACACAGAGGCCTCATTGGCTTTGACCTGATTGACAGGCCAGACTCCACCCCTACACTCTTAATTCCTTAAATTGACACCAGATTATGTAACTACCACAGATGTATAGGATAAGTAGAGCAAAACATAAGATGTCCTAAGAACTTTAAACACCTGAGGACAAAGAGGAGGTAAAAATTAGGTGTAGAGGTAGTGGTGTTTGCTTTGAACATTGAAGACTTGATTTTATCAGGCTGAACCACAGAATTGGGACAGTGTGAGAGGTGGGAAATTGTGGCCAGGGTCAGAGAATAGAGCATGCTTTTGCTTAAGTGGAGCCAAGGGTAAAGAGTTGCGAAGTCGAGAAAGGCAGTTCGGAAGCAGACAGCAGCCACGTTGAGTACTGTATTTGGTATAATACAACCGGCAAGCATCTGTTGAGTGCCTTGTGAGGATCAGGAGTTCATTCTGGGCACAGTGGGGCATTAGTGACCGTGCTGTGGCAGATGGTGACGTGGCTGTAATCGAGGGCAGCAAGGTGCTCATTGCTGCCCTCGCTGGGCATAGAGGAGCTTCTTGATGGGTGCAGCCTACCGGCATCTGCCTGTCTCAAAGCAGCTGTGTGCAGCTGTGCTGGCAGGCATAGCCACAGAGATAGGCCCTCTCTAGATTTGTATCGCAGATTGGGAGGGATGGAAAGTGAATAACTGAGAGCCATGTGAAAACTAGTAAGAAATCAAACCTTTTTCCTAGATTTGCTTCTAGGTGGCTAGGGAACTCGGGGATCATTCGTAGAATTGGAAGAAAGATCATTTGGAGGAGGCTAGAACAACGTACAGGAGGGAATGGGGGGAATGCTTGAAGGGGGGAAATTTAGAATCCTCTCTCTTAGTTGGGCCTGATCTCTTGGCCTCCCTGTGACTGCCCCAAGGCAGGTGATAACCAGGGAGGCCTTAAGTGGGTGCTGCTTTGTAAGGAGTCTCTGTATTCCTCATCTCCTCAGTCTCTCCCTGGAAACTGCTCTGGGGCCATGGGGATGGGAGGTTGTTTCAATCCAGAGAGCTTTTTGTTCATGGAAATTCATGAACTCGTGGGCCCACCCTTAAAGCTTCTCAGCTTAGCCCATCCTTCTAGCAAGCCCTGGCATCCTCTCTCCTGCAACTCATGCCTGCCTTAGAGGTCCAAACAGGATCACCATCATCTACAGCAGGCACAGAGCCCAGGCACGCTTGCACTCTATGAAGGGGAGGGAAATCTCGTGTTTAGACAAATGTCTAAATGTCTCTGTCTCCGCTGTCGCTCCCAGCCTGGGCCGCTATTTAACTCCTCCTATTCATAGTTTCTGTGAGTCAGAATGACTCAATAGCAAGGAGGTTTTTGTTTTATTATTATTGTCATGTCACTACTTACATTTTTTTCTTGAAATAGAAATATGTTTTTGCAGGGAGGCCATGATGGTATTAACGAAGAAGAAACAGTTGCGTTAAAGAGACACTTACCTGTGGTATAGGGCAGGGGCTCTTTGCTAGAAGACCTCTCCAATACCATCCTGCAAGTTCAGCCCAGGCACATGGGAATGGCAACCAGTGGACCCCACCTCTGGGCTCCAACTCTTGCCCGGTCAGGCTTGGAGTTTGACACTAGTCAAATTAGCAACCTGAGGTGACTATTTAGATCAGCTCTCATAACAAGAAGACCACTCCATCTGAAATTC